>NC_139945.1:19781426-20338926 GCF_963454915.1 Gymnoscopelus microlampas | reverse complement strand
AAATCTTTGGCTTGTTGCCAAGGTAACTCTAAGCTGGCATTCTTGGAGATGTTGTTGTCGTGCTATTGGTGGACAGACCGCGGACCAAGCTGTGATAGGGTGGACAGGATGATTGAGGGCGGGGCTAGAGTTAAACCTGTCCGTCTGATAGGCTGAAAGACTGGCAGGCAGACAGACAGGGCGATCACTGGTCAGTTAAAGGCAGAGGAAAAGGAGGGGTTGAAACTAAGTAGATAGGAGTGGTATAAAATGTAGACTGTCTTCTTATAAAGAGCATGAAAAGCCAGCTACAGTGCTCCGAAGCTCACTGTTACTGACTGTCATGGTTGGCTCATGGGGGGCAAGATGAGCTGGACAACTGATTCACTGACATTATTACAGATCAAGTTACTGATGGGACCGATCGACCAACAAACTGTCTTTCTGACAGACAAACTGAGTGACTAACTAACTGTACAATTTAGGTATTTAGCAGATGCAATGCTCTTATCCAGAGCAACGTACAAGTGCGAGATCGGAGTATTCGCATCTGTGTGACCACTTAAACCATCATTTTATACTTTGGCTATTCGAAAATAGCAGATCTACAAGCTCATAGCTCGGCACCGAGTGCAGCGCTATGAGCTTGTAGATCTGCTATTTTTGAAAAATCGTGAAACTTTGTGCAAATCTTTAAATATATAGTTTTTAAAGTGAAAAAGTTAAAATCAAATCTTCGCTTCTGGGGGTCCACTGCCAAATACATATCATTTTGTACATTTTTTTGTACATTTGTAGAATCCCCCAGAAGCAAAGATTTTAGTTACAAATTTTCACTTTTAAAAATATATATTCAAAGATTTGCAAAAATGTTCATGCTTTTAAAAATAATTAGCAGATCTATGAGCTTGTAGATCTGCTATTTTTGAATAGCCAAAGTATAATGGTTAAGGTGGTTAAAATCTAAAATGACCGATGCTTTCCCGGTCTTAATGTGAAAACAAACAAGGTAAATAATGACACAAACTAGAGTGTCTAACTGTCTATAAGGAAGGACAAAACTAAACAAAAAGAACAGTCAGACTTGTTAACTGTCTGATAGAATGATTGTCTCTCGCAGATAAACTCACTCACTGGCTGTGTTTGTTTGATTTGAAAGGCCCAGGGCAAAAAGGAAGTGTTGTAGAATGTAGCCTGTATAGAAGAAGCCACAGAGCTGAGGCAAGTCTCAACATGCCCCAGACAGGCTGCACAGCTGACCCACAGCCACAGCCTGAGAGCGCAAGGAGGGAGGAGCTAGGAAGGGGGGGCTTATCTGTTTACATTGTTACACCCCTGTCATAATAACACTGCCATGTGTGAACCTGCTTTTCCTAGAAGCTGGCTGAACCATCCTGTGACAAGCTGTCGGTACTTCATTCCTATCCTATTCCTATCCCCGAAAGTATCCTATCCTCTTGCTAAACTGACTATGAATCAATGATTGAAGTAGGATTTTGTCTTCATATCATTGCATGATGATATTCAATTTGCTTTAAGTTTTTTTTTTTAATTAAGAGTGACTTTCAATGAGTGCAACAGTAAGATCTGACTTGATCAACAAGACTACAGGCAATGCAAAGTAACCCGAGAATCAGCGCCACAACGTCATTATCATTAAATAATAGTAACACTGATTTGATTCTGATAAACCAATCATCCACATAATGACGTTAAAGGCTAAATCAGACACTGAGCCCCTCTGTTGGGATTCCCGTGCTCATAATTCAGTTATCTGTCCAACGTGCACCTCATAATGCCAGACAGACAGTGTGCATTGTCTTGCGCACAAAACCGACAGGAGCTGAATAATGACTGTCTATTGACTACTGTCTGACATCTCATGATCTGATGCCACAGCATAGCCTGAAAAAGAAACTGTCACAGACGTTCCTGAATTTCCCAATCCCCCTTCTAAAAAAAGAATAGATGAAACTATAAACTATTGCCCCACATTGTATATCTGGTGAAAGCAATAACCATCTAAACTTCAGAAGTCAAAGTCTCTGGGCGTCCCCGTAGATCACCTGTTAGAGCGCGTAACAAGGCTGTTACGAAACAAAAGTCCCTGGCCCGAGTTCGAATCTGACCTAAGGACCTTTGCTGCATGTCATCCCATCTTTCTCTTTCTTGCCTTTTCCGTCTCTATTGTCACTAACAAAATAAAGCAGAAAATTCTGGGAAATTATATGTATACACATATACTGTATATATCGTTTTTTAAGAAGCCAATATATCACATCTAATCCCTGTCTCTTGACAAATGTCACAAAGAATGCTTAACAGCCAATACTCTCCAGCCAAACAGCTGCCATGTTTATGTAAAGCTGGAAGTGTGCAGGACATAACGGTTCAGCATTATCAAGTGACACCTACTGCTTTCCTTTAAACAAGAGCTATTGTTGCTGGTGGAAAGTTAACAGTTGAGGAGGTGTCTCTATCACTTGCATCAGCATAAGCAAATTACGACCAGGTAATTACTACCTTGTAAGTTGTGTCTGTTGCCATGTCACTCTACCAGCCACCTTGGCAAGTAACCAAGCGATTAAATGTATCAAATGTATCAATACATATGCATTTGGCCTTCATGTTTGTTAAGCCTGATGTGTGTTCAAAAACCTAGAAAACATTGTAGAGGGTATGCATTTGAAGCCATTACAATATTATATTTTGCATTAAACAGTGGCTTCCCTCCAAAATAAATTATATTTATATTTTTTGAAATGTATCAGTCCATCAGCCACTGTGGCCTACTGCATGGGCAAAAGAAGTGTATTTTTTGCCCAGCCTTAAGCCTAATTTATTCTCCGTTGCACGATACTGTCACTCATAGAATGAGTGACATAATCGTGCAACGGAATAAAATTGACTTTTTATGTATTTAATTAGCTTGGCAGCATTAATTAATACACTGATTATGCTTGTTGCAGACTGACTGTTGACATTAAGATATCCATCTGTCTCCCTTTAATGACCTCATACATTCCACTGTCTCCCACCCCATGCCATGTCACAGATGGAACTTTCCTATACAGTACAGAGTAAGCCATTATGTTGGCACACACACACACACACACACACACACACACACACACACACACACACACACACACACACACGGCCGCCTGGGCCACATCACAGGCAGGGGGCCCCATATGTGTGTATATATATATATATATATATATATATATATATATATATATATATATATATATATATATATATAGATATAGATATAGATATATAGATATAGATATAGATATAGATATATATATATACACACAAGCACACACACACACACACACACACACACACACACACACACACACACACACACACACACACACACACACACACACACACACACACACACACACGCACACAGCCTTGAATAATTGTGTGTAAAGCGTTTTGTTCCGAAAGTAGACATCCGACATTTGATAACATATCTCTATGGAAAATGGTTATGAGCTATATTTTTCAATTTGAAAAGAAAACATTAAGTTATAAAAAAATATTTATTTGTCTTATTTTTGTATTGCATAACTGGTGTGGAATAGATTTCATCCACACAGAAGTGTGGATGGATGCAGATGTGAAGAGATCTGGCCACACATGGGGACAGTTGGAGAAACTGGCCCAGGACCGGCATGCCTGGAGAGCTCTTGTTCGTGGCCTATGCCCAAAGTTGGGCTATAGGCGTAAATAACAAGCTCACAGTGTGGCTTCGCGCCATGTTGTGAGCTTGTAGATCTGCTATTTTCACTACTTCTTAAATGTTGTTTTTTTCTATTTAAGGAAATTATTTGATTAATGATACTTTCCCCAAAAAATAGAATTGTTTTTAATTGATGAAAAGTTGTGACTTTTTTCGTTTAAACTTAAAATAAAATCTTTTGAAATATGTGTCTTTCTTTTTATGTAGGAAACTAAAAAAAGGGGCCCATAAAAATTGCCCCACGGACGGTCCCGACCCACTATTTGGGAAACAGTGATCTAAAAAGATTAGATTATTTCTACCTGTTCTCTCTCCTCTGAGCTGATCTCCAGAATAGGCACTGGGCGTCTCGCCACCCCCGCCTCTCTCCTCGCTCTGGCTGTACGATGGCGAAGGTGGAGGCGATGACGACGGAGATGATGATGGAGATGTCGATTGGGGGTCCTCCTCCTGAGGCCCTTCTACCGCCTCCGGGTGGAGGAGCCAAGGCAAGGGACAGGGCAGATAGAGAGCCTAGAGAGGATGGAGGAGATGGTGGTGATGATGATAAGGGTAGGGGTGGTTTTCAGTCGCAGTGACCTGAGTGGGTGGGGGCCATGTGTGTAGTCTTACCGAGCGGGGCAGCTCCATGCGGCAGGCGATGTGGCGAGGAAGGGCGGAGCCCCGTCCTCCACTTGTGCCTACATCTCCCCCGCTTACAACGCTCTCGATGGTCTCCGCGCGGGCCATGTCACAGGCAGCCTGCAACACACAGACACACACACACACGGATTAGGATACCGAAGAACACAAAACGTTGCCAGGGTTTTCAGCAAGACAAGTTAGACATAAGACATTTAATGACTTTTTAAGGCCACTCAGAATTAAATCATTTTATTAATAACAAAAATCACAAAAAAGCCATACAAGTGCAACTGTTGCAGTGGATGACAACTGGTAATTTCATTTGATCATATTTGCCATACATTTTAATGGTAAAAAAAAAGTGTTGAATAAAATACACTATAATCATAGGCCTGCCTGCTATTTTAGCAACAATGACCATCCATCATCTGACCTACAGACCTATATTTGAATTCAGCCGCTAGTCTGCAGCCGAGAGCACTCTGCATGAGCACGAGACTAATGTTTGTAAACAAATCCGTGCTCGACGGTGCCGTACGTGCCCGGGCAACAGCCACTCACACAGCCCCACACACACACACACACACACACACACACACAGTCCTCCCCTCTCTCTCTTACTTTCTCATCTGCTCTGCTGAAGAAGATCTCTCGCACTCTCGCACGCACGCACGCACGCGCACACACACACACACACACACACACACACACACACACACACACACACACACACACACACACACACACACACACACACACACACACACGCAGTCCAGTCACGTAATATCAGAAAAACTAAGACAATTTGGAGGGAGATGTGAAGGTAAAAAGACACCATGATGGAAACCTCATGAGATGCATGAAATGAAATCATAACATAACATCTCTTGTTATGTTATGATGGCAACATATTCTACATCTTTGTCTGTAGAGATTTCACCTACGAGGCAGGGTACATAAACCGGTGGTTATCAAACTTTCTCAAGTCAAAGAACCCCTAAATTAATGTGTATTTGGCCGTGGACCTCCAGCTGAATAGATCATGTGCCAAGGTAGCCTCATTACGAACCTCTATACAGCTCCGAGATGAGGTTCCACTGCGAGGTCTCCCGGAATCCGTAGAACGGCCGCAAAGGGTCCGCTGTTTACCATTTTTGCCACATCGTATCCGAAAACTAATGGTAGATTCCAAACTGACAGATGTTTGAGGTATGGTCCGGCACCCTAACTTTTTGGTCGGGGCACGAAACAACCGTTTAAATCGCTTATTTAGTCAGCCCGTGGCCATGTTTCCCATTCAACCCGGAGAACCCCCCTACGCCCGGTGCCAGTACTGATCCCGGTTCGGCTACAATGGGAAACATGGCCACAGGCTGACTGAATAAGCGATTTCAACGGGTTGTTTCGTCCCCGACCTAAAATGTATGGTGCCGGAAAATACCTTAAACATCTGTACAGTTTGGAATCTACCATTAGTTTTTGGATACGATGTGGCGAAAAAGGTAAACAGCGGACCCTTTGCGGCCGTTCTACCGATTCCGGGAGACTCCGCAGTGGAACCTCAGCTCGGAGCTATAGCGGAGTGAGAGGTTCGTAATGGGGCTATTGCCAAGGTACTCATACAAGATTTGTGGTGTTAAAATGTCAAAAATATTCATTTTCAAATAATGTCAAGATTTTTTGAAAATAGGATAGCTGATGTATATAGGGGCCTGGGGGTCCCCGGACCCCACTTTGAGAACCCCTGCATTAGACCACAGACCACCATAACTCTGAGAGTGTACAAATGGAATCAAATGGACCCGTAAGGGTCCATTTGAGGTCCACTTTGAGAACCACTGATCTAAACACACACAGTCAAGTCTAAACATTTTTGCTCTCTTTTACTTTGAGATTAATAGCCTCCACGATGTTGTTGCAAATATTTACTTACTGCATATCATTTAAACGATTGTCACAAAAAACGTTTCCCCAATTCTACCGCAACCTATGGGCCAAAACAACCCAAAACTACTGGAAATAATCAAACTTAAAAGTTTTCTGAATAAAGACAGATCGAAGTCAGCTGGATCAGTGGTTCCCAAACTTTTTAGCTCGAGACCCAAAAGAGAAATCAGATGTTTGCCCGGGACCCAAACAAGAGCTTGTAGATCTGCAATTTTCACTACTTCTTAAAAGTTTTTTTTTTTTATAATTAATGGAATTTCAAAGTTCTTCTAAGAAATATGCATTTTGTTGCCTGAAAATGATTCAAAAAATATATCTTTTGAAATAATAATTAAAAAAAAGGTTGGAACTTGTCCGCGACCCACAAAAACTCAGTGTTTGGGAAACAGTGTGCTGGATGATAGCTGCTGTGCATGGACAGCGGATGATGCAACTCAGCTCGCTGGGTCTGTCAAATACCACTGGGTCAAGTTCTGCAACAACTCAAAAAAGTTTCACACTCACTTGGTCAATATGATGATCCGTGGTGACAAAAGTATTTGTCTGCAGTTGAGAACCTGGCGGTGACAACAGGTTGACATCAGAGAAAAATGTGCTGCGGTGCTGATTTATCTTTGCAGATGATGAGAAGATGAGGAAAATCGAGGCAGTGGATCCACGTTTCCCGGTGCGATTGTCTGCTGCAAAAAAGCCACTTATTCGACCGATCTGCATTAGCTGTCGACGGTTAAATCCATGTACAAGATCGATCTCTTTACTCGACGAGTTGAGTTGTCACGGCGCGATTGTCGAGGATGTTGTTGACATCCCAGGCTGATCGTTCACACTGGCAGCCCTATGCTTTCACTCCCGCGGTTGTGTGTACAAGCCACGCCTCCTCCACATCTCCAGTTTTCACAACAAGTGCTGACATGCTCGGGGAATGCCCCCCCCCCCTCCCCCCCTTTTCCCCCTTCAATTCAGTTTGAAGGGGCTTTAAACATAGACTACTACAAGCAAGTGTTAAAGAAACAGATAGAAATGTGCTTTTGCATATACAGTATATATATATATATATATATATATATATATATATATATATATATATATATATATATATATATATATATATATATATATATATATATATATATATATATATATATATATATATATATATATATAATTAAGCCTATATATATTATGTATACATAATTAAATAATAGTCTGAAGTAATCTTTATTCATCTGTGTGTGTGTGTGTGTGTGTGTGTGTGTGTGTGTGTGTGTGTGTGTGTGTGTGCGTGTGCGTGTGCGTGTGCGTGTGTGTGTGTGCGTGTGCGTGCGCGTGTGTGTGTGCTTGCGCACGTACATGCATGTATGTATAGGCCACATACATACATACTAAAAAAAATCCAATGGACGTCACAACACACTCTCTCTGTGTCTCTGTCTCTGTATCTCTCTCTGTCTCTCCATGCCATTTCATCTCAAAAGGATTTCCACATCATGTGACATACAAATCCTACAACCATACCACCAAAACGTAAATTCACACTCCACCTCCTCTCTCTCTCTCTCTCTCTCTCTCTCTCTCTCTCTCTCTCTCTCTCTCTCTCTCTCTCTCTCTCTCTCTCACACGCACGCACGCACGCACACACACACACACACACACACACACACACACACACACACACACACACACACACACACACACACACACACACACACACACACACACACACACACACACACACACACACACACACCACTACTCCTTCCTTCCTCCTGAAGACAGACACCCTTGCTCTGTCCTTCCTCTCACCCGCTGGCTTTTCCCAATTTCCTTCCCTGCTTGACACATCTGTTGCAGCTGCTGATTGTAAACTAAACAATGGCGAGTGTTGACTTTACACTTCGCTGCCTAAACTTAGTCAGCCTTTTGTGCAACAAATCACCACTAAATGCATTTATAAGTCAATGCTACCCAATAACTGACACAATAAATGTGTTAAATTTCAAATGCATTTGAATGATTTGCTCATATAGGTAAGCCTTTTACAAAATGTCAGAGGAACGTGCATTATATTTCACAATGCACATGTATTTGATACAGGACTTGCATTTGGGCTAAATAGGCCGGTCTGTAGGCCTATTCTTCTTCTCTTTTTTTTGTAGCCTAATAGTAATGTTTTTTTTGTATTTTTGTTTCTGCATTTCCTTGATACAAAAACACTCCTTATACAGTTACACAAAAGGATAGATTACATCAACCAAAACACATGGAATTATAATCCAGGATTAGCAAATGTTTTGTGAACACTGGAATCCATTTATGAGAAATCGTTTAATCCAATATGCAGTAGCATTTACATGTGTATTGTGGCAGTAGCCTATAGACAGAGACTCAGAGAGCTATTTATGCAAAAAGAAAACCTGTTTCAAAGCCTTGTAAATATAATGTTTTAAAGTTGTAGACATAGCAAGTATAGGCTATATATATTTCATGTTTTATTCATGCTGATTTTCTAATCCCATTAGAATCACTACAAGATTATCTCCACAAATCACAGATGAGGGGACTGCAGAATACAAGTCTACATGTTCAAATCTACAAGTCATGAGTTAGCAACACTGTCCTAATTGGCCAGCCATATAATCCTTTGTCTGAGACGCCTGCATAACATTTACATCCCAAATGACTTGTGAACCCCCACTGCTATATCACCTTTTGACCCCCTGAATCTAAAGCGCGTGACCCAAGGCCATTGTCTCGTGGGCTCTCTATTCAGCTGTGGTGCATGAGACAGCGGTGTGCTCCGCCGCGCTGTGGTCGGTGGCTTTTTAATCGTCCTGAAATGGCAGCGTGTCTTGAGATACCCCCCATTGGTAGCAGATTGGTGCACCACGCCCCCTAGTTGGTTTAGGGAGGGGAATCCCCCTGTTCAGGTGACATGCCCGGGCGAAGATCCACTGCCAGCAGCTTTCAGACGCATAGGCAGACTTTGCCTGGCATCTGTATGGCGAGGCTGGAGCCCTAAAACACGCCCATTTTAGTAACAAAGAGCAGGGACTAGGCCTGTGGATAGTTGAAAAACCATAGTGCCTATTATTGGAAATTAGTAAGTATTGTTATATTGAAGCAATTTTTTGTTTAATACATAAGCTTGTATCCACACTCACAATAGGGCTTGATGCACACACTCTTTATAGTAACCTATGTATGTCTAAAATGACAAATCTGAATATATAATATAAATTATGTGTGGCAGTCATGCGGGCCCTGGCTTAGTTAGGTCATCCACCCAACAGCAACTCTCAGTTCCTCAAACACGCATAAAAGGTGGTCAGGCATGCTTTGCTGCTGCCCCCAAACTCTGGAACAATCTGCCACCACACATACATTTGGAACAATCTTCCACCACACAATATTTGAGCTCTTTCTGAACTCTGTAATGTGAACTCTGTAATGTGAATTCTGTAATGTGTCATTGATGTTGTTGTTTTTCTCTTGATTGGAAAGCACTTTGGATCAACTCCTGTTGTTTTTAAGTGTGCTGTGCAAATAAAGGTGACTTGACTTGACTGGCTTTGAGATACAGGTCCAGTGGGCACATTGTGGGCACCTCAATGCTGAATTGGCCATTTTTGCCAAAAAAAAAGAAAGAATAAAATGTATGCTGTGGAAAATGGTCGTAAATAGTGTAATGGCCTTTTTATGATGTCAGGGCTATGTCTATTAAAAAAGGGGATATTTACTACTATGACTCATGAAAACTCATGAAAACCTATCCGCAACCCAAAAGTGGGTCACGACCCTAGGGGTTACATAGTTCATCACAAACAGAAGTTGTAACCACCAACCACCTCACTGGACACATCATGCCACTACACCTGCTGGTGATGCTGTCATCCTCTTGGTTTAGTGTTCCACACTGCATCAACATTGTCCTCCCAGCAAAGTCAAGAAGTAGGCATTGGTGGGGTTGGAGCGAGGGGGGGGGGGTGTAATCTGAGCAGAGCCCTGCAACAGAAGAGACTGGATGACACCATCAGATAAGGTGTACACTGTACAGAGATCCCCACTCTTAGGTTGACCTGCTCACCAGCACAGAGGTTCCCTGCTGACCTGTCAGGTCTGTCTCTCCATCTCTGTCTGCAGGTGCAGGGTAACCCTGACCTCACAAACACTATACTACAGCAGTATTCACTCCAGTCTGATACGCAGATGACAGAGCCACCAATACCAGTCGCGATGCGACGCATTATGAGCTTGTAGATCTGCTATTTTCAAATAGCCTATGTATAAAATAGGGCTAAAGTGGTTAATGTATGTTTCATTATATCATAGTTTATATCTGAAAAGTAACTAGTAACTAAAGTGGAGTAAAAGTACAATATTTGCCTCTGAGATGTAGTGGAGTAGAAGTAAAAGTATTGGAAGTACTCAAGTAAAGTACAAATACCTCAAAATTGTACTTAAGTAAATGTACTTAGTTACTTTACACCACTGCCAAATACCGTATATCTTGGGAGGATCCTGAGCCTCCAGTGGCGCACGCAAAGCATTATTATTATTATACACCTAATGAGTTGGCATCTTGTGACCAGCCTGCACAGAGGGTTCATGCTCATGGATTCATTAAGTGCCTTCACCTATGCTGCACCACCAGATCCAAACCTGCAACCAGCTGCCAAAGCCTGTCTTACAACCGCCTCTTCAAAGTGCCAGTACACCTGCATACCTCCTTACCCAGCATCTCAGCCTTTCATGGTGCCACCTGATAACCCTCCCAGAGCTTACAGCAGTCTGTCGCCAAGCAGCAAGATCTATGCACCCTCCTGTTCCCAAGTTGATTCTTGGATTGTAGATCGGCTACTTTCGGACAGCTAATTTATACATCAGCTTGTAGATCAGCTATTTTCATCATTTGGCGTATGGATACAGTGGAAATGGTGTTCGGATACAATAACATGCCGTGAGCATGTTGAGGTCAAAGATCAAGCAGGCCTCAAGCAGGCCTCAAGCAGGCCTCAGAGGGATTGAGGAGGAAGGAGTTGTGAATGAAGTAGAAGGAGAAGAGAAGACTGCAGCCTGCACATCGGACGCCAGAGATAGCCAGAGAGGAGAAGCTGGGAGAAGACCCGAGATGACCCGAGAAGACTCGAGTCGACGAAGTTAAGCGAAGCACAGAGTTATGCTGATAAGGGTTGAGAATTGATAAACAGTGTATGAGAGATTCTGATGTGTATGATATATAATCTGAGCTATTGAAACTAAATGTAAGTTATTGTGATTTGCTTTAATTGTTGTGTTGTGTGTATTGTCACTAGTTATAGATGTAATGCAGGCCTAGTTGAAACTAAATGTATGTTACTGCTGAAGAAACACTAGTAAGAGATTCTTATTGTAATAGTAAATAACAGATAACAGTCAGATCTGAATGTGTAACCATAGCTACTGTGTTAACTGTGTAAGCGGAGGTTTGTTAGGGAAGCTGTGTTATGGTAAACAATGGTAGAGATGCCCAAACATTTGTAGAGAGAGTCACACTGTGACTTTAACAATTACATCATGTGTAAATTGGTTGAATGTTCAAGGCCATAGTATCATTATGACTTTAATCCAGTTCAAGATGGTGGGTATTTTGAGCATGACACAGGTGCAAGGCCAAGGGGTCTGTGTCATAGTAATCTCTCAAGAACAGATCCATCGCTGCGTTTGAATAAGTGAAAAACAGCAGAGGTCGCTGTCTTTCCTTTTTATTTGACGATGGGTTCCCAGATTGGTGTCATAGTAACCTTGAGCATTATCACCTTCACATTGGAGACACTGATGTAACCCAGTCACTCAGAGGTCAGGAGACTGGGGGAGAAAGCTGTTTTTAGATGATGTAATGGTTGGTGAGGATGACTAAGAGGCAGGTGATGGGTAGAAGGAATGAGGTGGGTTGTACTATTGACAAGGTCATCAGAGGGTATAAAAGGTGCTGCACAATTAGGCACGCGAGAGGATTCCAACCCCAAGAGTTCCAACCCCAAGGCGATGGGGCACGCCTGCCCGAGGAGGAGGAGGATGACACTTTACGAGGAGGCATCAACTGCCACACTTAGGGTATTTTAAGGTTCAGATTCAGCGGAGAATTCTGGCATCGTCCGTCTCTTGGTTGAATAGCTGTCTGGCAATATTCACGCAGAGGATAGCTTATCAACAGGTTAAGAACATGAACACCATTGGGAGTAAAGGACCCAAAGTCGGCCAAACCTACTTTGGGAAGATTAGAGGAACCCCCAGCTCTCAGACTATTCGGCCGAATAGCGGGAGTCTGTCAAGGTCGAGAAGGGCCTGCGCAACCATTTATTCACCTATCTAAATGATATTATGTTATCAAGATATAATCTGGTAGGGAGATTACTGCCAGGGACTTTTTTTTATTTTTTTTTATTTTAATCTTTGCAATCTGTAACAATGATTATGCTGTATGATGTATTTTTTATCCTGTATCGCAAAACCCTTTTAATAAATATTGTAATTCCTGCATTTAAAGACAAACCTGGATAGTGTTCTATTCTGTCACAATGGATTGTATCCATTATTCTCCTGGTTATAATGTAAAACAATAGTATTGTGAAACTTGTGGATAAGCCTTAAAGGTTACCTTGACTAAAACTAAAACCTCCTCATGACCAAAGGGAACTTGGTTTGAAATAAACAATGAGACAACCAACAACTAATCCAAAAAGACAAAAGCAGTTAATTGTGATCATCTGAAGGCAATCCTGTATAGGGCATAGCAGTGGCGGCCATTTTCTGGTTCCACTTCAAAATACTCAATGCATTTTTCCCATTGACATTTCCAAAAATATTTATATCAATTAATTTAAGCCTAGAATCAAGCCATCCAGGGTCCTGGTGAATCATGACCATAAAACGTTTGATTCTGTAAAAAAAAACTTTTTTGAAAACGGCAAAACAAAGGGTATTTATTAAATATAGTATATCATATAATTAAATATAAAATAAATAAAAAATCACAGATAAAAATGTACAGATGACTCTGCAGATGACTCTGACTCTACCAGCTCTGCTGGTCTCGGACAGGGGCTGCCGGGCTGGCTGCAGGTTGAAAAAACTCTCAGCTCTGAATTCAATACGATCCGCATCTGGCTCTCTGACAACAAACTATCATTACACCTGGGTAAAACCGAATCCATTCTCTTTGGGTCTAGTGTTAACCTAGCAAGGCTGAGAGCTTCACAATCAAAGCAGGTGACGGTGTTATCAGAAGAAAGGAGGAAATTACCCACCTGGGTTCCATCTTGGAGGCAATGGAGGCAAACCTCTCCAGTGATAAAATGGCAGAAAGAGTCATCAAAAAGGTGAATCAAAGAACACGTTTTCTGTATAGGATTAACTCTCTAGACAGTAAGAATACCTTGAGGATTCTTACAGGGGCCCTCATCCAAGGTCATTTCGACTAGGCATGCTTCTCACGGTATCACAACACCACTATGGCCTTAAAAATAAGGCTCCAGACATCTCAAAACAAACTGGTAAGGCTACTTCTTGGCCTCAAACATACAACCCATCTAACCCCTGCTCATTTTGCTAGGGTTGGATGGCTCAGGGTTGAGGACAGAGTACGGCAACTTGCAATGGGCCTGGTCTACAAGATACACCACAACATTGGGATACTCAAAATACTTCAAAAACGTAAATTAAGTCCACAATCACAACACCAGAGGCAGCTCCACAGATCATTCAACCCAGATCTGGCACAAACAAGGGAATGAACTCTTTCTCATGCTCTGCAACAAAAATGTGGAATGCCCTACCAAAAGGAGTAAAGGAGTGTAAAACCCTACTCACTTTCAAATCTGCCCTAAAAAAACACCTTCAGGAGGCTGCAATTCCAAACTGGCCCCTGTCAAAGTCCTAACCAAACCTTAACCTGTAAGCTGATTGTATGACGTTCTGCATAGTAGTGTATATCTGTCTGTTTTCTTAAATGTCATCATGATTTGAGTGCGTGGGGATCTCATTCTAATAAGCCATTGTGCTTTTATGAGCCATTTTAGAGGACCTTGTATTGTGAATTGTACTTCCATGTACTGTTTCCATGTCTTTTCTAAATAAAGTATTCAATCAATCAATCAAACAAACAAAAA
The DNA here is from genome assembly GCF_963454915.1 of Gymnoscopelus microlampas. Lineage (NCBI taxonomy): Eukaryota > Metazoa > Chordata > Actinopteri > Myctophiformes > Myctophidae > Gymnoscopelus > Gymnoscopelus microlampas. The sequence goes on along the minus strand of NC_139945.1, from coordinate 20,324,472 downwards.
CAAAAAAATCTCCATGAATTCAAGGCTTCATGGCTTAATTGATAGAAAATTAGTAATTTAAGACCCACATTCAGCTACTCCACATCCAAATGAGCAGCTGTACTATTATCCTCCACCCATGCTTCCTAGCAGTGATTATCGCCATGTGGCTGCCCCCAACAGCCAGCCCTATGCACATGAGCAGCTGGAACCCACCAAGACCCTCACAGCCACTACAGTCAGCTAATATTCAGTTGGCCTACATGCCAAATCCTCAGCATCAGTACTGTATGCGGCACACAGACCGGCTATGCCACACCTGCACAGCATCCACTAACACATCCCAGAGACAAAACTTATCGAGGTCCCATTCCTACCATTCCAGATTTCACAAAAGGAGATCCTAGTGAGTTCACCGTCTTAAGCTTGCCTTAGAAGGCCTCCTACCTCCTGATGCCACAGAGCTGTTCCGCTATGAGGTTCCTCTGGACCATCTCAAGCTAGAGGAGGCTTGTTTTGTGGCAGATGCCTATTTAAACTCACCTACACCCTATCAGAATTCTTCTTTCTTGTTAAAAAGTTTGTTTTTTAAAAGTAAAAAGCATTTATACGTGTAGGCACTAATACGCTACAAGCTTTTGCCTATACCTTTTCGATCAGGCTAAAAGAAAATGCTTTATGTAATGTCTCACTGTGCATTGTTGAAAGAGTATCGAAATAAACTATTCATTAATTCATTCATACCGGCTGCGTTGACAGACCAGTTTGGTCAACAGTAGTCTCGCGTAGCCAGACCCAACTGAAAATGAAAAACAGCGACCTCTGCTGTTTGTTCTATGTCTGTTGGGTCTGGCAGGAAGCAAACGTAACACCAGTGCGCAAGGAAACCGAGGTTTGTGTCTGCCTTCAGCGCATCACTTCCGGTTGGTGCGACTATGTTTTCATTCCCACTAACAATATTTATACACGGAACACTAACACCACATCTCCCAGAGAACATGGATGGTTTTGGTTATAAGCCCACTTGTTTCTATGATGAAAGAATAAGTTAAAATGTGAATATCTTTCCGTGGTTTTGTCTGCTCCGAGGACGCTATTGTTAAATTAGTTTTGGTTAGTTTCGAGGGGGGAAGGGTGGACGGACACGTGAATCCCGCCCACTACATTTGATTGGGTAAAGCGCGGCCTGCTTCCTGATCTGAAGGCACACCCACTTGAAACCAATGCGCACGGGTTGTCAACACGGCTACCGACAGATTCCAACACAGAGCAGAATCTGTTCTTGAGAGATTAGGTCAACAGAAGTTAGTACTGTGATGAAAGCCTCAGGCATCCGCCAGGAAGACTCAAAGCCTTCCAGAAGTTCTCCCTTGTGTGTGCCCTAGTGGGGATGCCGCAGACCTTTGGACCTGAAGGTGCAGTAGAGCTGTGGTTAGAGAGGCTCCTTAGAAAGCTTCCCTCTGATATGCGATCATGATTCCTCAGATGTATGCGTCGCCGACCTGGAACCAGGTACAACCTGACAGACCTCTCAGAATGGCTACAAAATGCCAGATCAGATGGTGCCAGGACAGTGAAGGCCAAGCTATGCTCAAAGGCCTTTTTAATATGCTGTTTTAAATATGATATGAATGTATGTCAACTTTTGTAACTTGGTGTCTTCCCTGAGCCTCCCTACACAGTTTAAAGCTCTGTAAAACGAACCTCAAGTTAAAGCCTTAAATGGTTGTTGGTGCAATTCCAACTGGAGTGGTCAGTATACTGTCTCTGGTTTTATTTGGTAAACCTCAATAGTTCATTTGGTTACAGTAAGTTGAATTGTTTTATGTTTTTAGTTATTTCATGTTTTTCATATCATGTTATCACAGTGCATGCTTTGATTGAGAGAGATGTTCAACCTGTTTGAGTATAATGGATCAGCCTTGTTTTATTGTAGATAATGTTTGTAAAATGTTTGTTGCCTATGTGAAGTGTATTATAGTACAAACCTGGTGCTCTTTGATGTCTTTCCTTTTAGACCACACATCTTTGCACAGCTGTGCACAACTTTGTAACTGTACTGCCTTCCAAATACTCAAGTAAAGCCACAGTCCCTGCAGTGTGAACTGCATCCTGACTCGGCTTGTTTCTGCAGACACACCAAGGCGGCACCATCATATGCATATGCAGTCCTTTAAGAGTACAGTCCATGGTAGCTTCTGTAATTCTAAATGTGCTTCATAAATAAACTTTGAGTTGAGTGAGTTACAACAACAGACGTCACGCCATTGCAATAACAGAAAAACAAAGGCAATCTTGAGGGAGATGCACATGTAAAAGACACAATTAAAAACTCACGTTGTGCATGTGTTAATGTGTGTCATTTTTTATTCACAAAAACAAACACTCATTACTTACTCTCTGTATTTCCTTGTCTTTAGCAGATAATTGCCCTGTGCTGCAGGTTACCCGTCTTATTTTACATCTTGCATTTATATTGTCTGTTCCTTTCTGTATATAGAATGTCACAATCCACAATTCCTAATCATAAGGTGCTTTCTATCTCTCTGTCTGTCTGTCTGTCTGTCTGTCTGTCTGTCTGTCTGTCTGTCTGTCTGTCTGTCTGTCTGTCTGTCTGTCTGTCTGTCTGTCTGTCTGTTTGTTTGTTTCTCTCTCTGTTTCTCTGTCTGTCCTCCCTCCAACCCACACATTGTGTCTCCATCATGCAGAACTCATGGCAGATGAACCCCCCTGTGGTGACATGGAGAGGCTGGTGGCAGGTGGTCCAAGGTGATGAGAGGAGTTTGCATGTACAGTACGAGCATCGCTGAAAGGTCACTGCAACTTGATCAGTGTATGTGTATGTACGCATGTGTATTTGTGTGTTGTGGTATCCAAAACTGTCGTCACCGAATACAGTTGCGTGCGTGTGCGCGTATGTGTGTGTGCGTGCATGTGTGTGCGTGCGTGCGTGCGTGCGTGCGTATGCACGTGTGTATATGCACGTGAGCACGTGTTTGTATGTTTGTGAGTGTTAGTGCATGCATGCATGTGTGTGCGCGAGCGTCACCGTGTGTCGGTTTATTTGTCCGCCAGTAACCAACACAGAAGGCAACAGCATGAGTCCTCACAATGAAAACTGAGCCAGTGTTTGGGTTGCTACAATGACATCATCTTGTTTACCCCCCCACCTCTACCCTCCTCCTCCTCCTCCTCACCAACCCATGTCCTCCATCCACCCATCTTTGTCCTCACCTACACCCTCCATCTTCTCAGCCATCCACTCCCTCTCCACTTCACCTCCTCCTATACAACTCCCTCCACCCTCTCCTCCTATTACCGTGTCCTATTTCTTCTGAAGACAGTCAGATTAGGCGCCATATCTGCCACTTTACATTCGAAATCGTTTCAGTTTCCATTTGGTCCACTCCTTTCAAAAGTGTGCAAATATTTATAGACAATTGTTTGCATTCGTTCGTGTCGTTTATTATGTCTAACCTAGACAGGAAAACGCTTTTTTCCTCCCTGCTTTTGGTATTTTCACCACATGAACCCTTGCACCCCTATTCTGGGGTTAACATTCAGCGACAATAACAGATTCTTTGTCAAAGATGTTTAGTGTAGAGAGAAAACAGCAGGGGGCCTAGTATGGAGCCCTTGGGAAACCGATCAATATAGGGTATATACTGTACTGTAAGTGGTTATACAAGAGCCACTTGGATGGACTGAAAGGGAATCATCACAGTTCCCATCATCCATCCCTCCCTCCATCTTGCCCCTCCTCTATCTCTCTGTTCATCATCACAACCCCCCCCCCCCTCCCCACCCTCCCTCTCCTCACCCTCCCTCTCCTCACCTGCTGTTGACAAATTAGCTCACCTTGCTGCTGAGATAATGATGTGCTAAAGAGGTGATAGCAGGGACGGATGCAAAGGAACTAGCAGGTGTGTGTGAGGGTCAAGAGGGAAAGAGAGCTGCGAAACGCAATTAAGGACAGGCTTAGCATTTGTTTATTGAATACGTTCTATGTATTTATTTATCTATTCTTTGGAGGAAAAAATAATGATCAAATCATATGGATCACCACGGGATCTACATGGGAATGGCATGGCTCTAATGTGGATCTCAGATTTCATGTTCTCAACCTGTGACGCACTGTTGATTTCGTCGACTAAAACTTTGACGAAAAATGTCTGTCGACTACCTTTTTCCACTGACGAAAACGAAATAAAAACTAAGCTATGATGACTAAAACTATGACTATGAATATATATTGACAATTTAGTCAACAAATAAAAACTAGACTCAAATGTTTGGGAGGGACTAGTGGAGAAGAGATCCAGTAGAACTAAGACATCATGGGTGCGCACGGGTGTCACAGATATTTGATCTACAAGCTCACAACGCGTGTTGTGAGCTTATTTTCGGCATGCAGCTAAGGGAAAATCATTTCGATGCCATCACGGCCCGCCAAAAATAACCTTTAGTCGACTAAATCAACTGTAGATTTAGTCGACAAAAATCTTATGATATTTAGTCGACTAAAACTAGGCTAAAAGTAAAACATTTCATGTGACTAAAATATGACTAAAACTAAACAGAATTTCATTCAAAAGACTATGACTAAAACTAAATCAAAATTTGCTGTCAAAATCAACACTGCTGTGACGTCAGTCTTCTATGACATATCTGTGACGTACACATTTGGGCAAGCTTTCAGCCCGATCAGAGCCCCATTGACATTATAATATTGAATGCTCAATGTTTCAAAATTTGCAAAACGTATGAAAAAGTCATTATATGAGATTTGCAATCCTCCCCCCATGTGAGAGTTGCAAACCCACTTCTTTAACTTTGAGGCCGGTACCGACTCCTAGGATAAACATTACACTCGACACAAAAACATGACTTGGCTGTTGTTGACTCACAGTCCCCTTGGTACCCAGCTAACAATACTGTATCTGATAAAGTATCAGTGAGCCGTGGGCTACACCACTGCTCATATGACTCTACCTTTACCTGCTAACAGGTGGCATTGTGCCCTGTGCCACGTCAGTGGTTACCTGAAGACGCTCACTGAAACAAACAGAGCTCAGCCTCATGGGGGGTGATGGGTCACACTTGCTTTGGAGACGTGAGAAAAACAGCAAACAGTAAAAGCTACTGTTATCTGTTGTTACTGTTATTCCTATTCTGAAACAAAATGTGGAACAATTAAGATAATGATCAATGTTGAGACACATGTTCCTATTCTGTCATATCAAATATCAATACATTTTGAGATGTAGACCTTATTAATCTAACAGGGGGAATTCTATTTCAGTTTCACTCAGCAGATGGCTGCTCAGATGGTCATGATGAGCGCTCGAGGGGAGCTGTTAGAAGAAGTGTCTTGCTCAGGGACACTTTAGCACATATTACTGGGCAGGCCAGGAGGTGACCTTCTGATTAGTAGACACCCTCTCTACCAACTAATAGTCCTGTAGCAGAGGCCCTCAGATTTTGAGATACCCCTACCTGAGTTAGAACAAAACACAAACATGTTTTTTCTTATCTTTAGGGTCTCCCATTAATGAAATGGATTGTTGAGAAATTTTATTTTGGGGCAAAATTGTTTTTTTTTGGCTATTCTTTAGAACTACCCCAATCTCTGAAAAAGGCAAATCCGAATAGGGCAAAGGTGACCAGAAATGCTATAACTTGAGAATGCTCACTCTTATCTTCATCAAATTTGCTGAGGTAAGAACCAGGTGTCTACCCTACATCACCAAAGAGTCAGAATGTAATTTACATAAAGAAATACTGAAATATAGTCCTTTAAACATACCTTTAGTTTAGGCGGAAATTGTACTTTTGTAGTGAGGACTGCTCTACTTTCCCTCATTTAGAAAAAGAAAACATACATTTATGTCAAATAAGCTGTTATGCATAACCTAAGATGCTATTAAACAATAACCAGTGGTTGTGTGGAGAGATCTAGTACAGTTTTTTTTGCAAATGAGACTTCTTTAGACATACCCCTAATCACAGTATTCCATTTGTGTAATGCTTCTTTGTATTGAGGCCTGCCATTCTCAACAAAATGAATTAATCTATGCACCTTTGGTTTGGATGTGTATATAAAAAAGTTCTTACTACTGAAATCATAAATTCATATTTCCATTAATTAATGACATGGCTTCATGTTGCCCCTGCCACACACAGCAATCATGTGTGAGTGTGATTGAATATGGTGCTGCACTTTGCTCACATACATAATTGCCTCAACATTGCCCCAAATGTTGCCCCAAAATCACAACAATAGATATTCAGGGAGGGTTAAACAATGCCAACTGAGAAGGAATTTGACTTTTAATTTGATTTTGGACTTTTATTTGGTATATATGTAAAGTGTTATTCCAACATAAAAATAATAGGCGGGTGCATATATGAAAAAAAGCACTGTACCCTTAAAAATTGGAACAAAGGGTTTCTCAACAGTTTTTTGTATAGGTGTCCTGAATAACATACTAAACGTTTACCAAAGTTTGACCACTTTTAAGGTGTTATTTTCAAGATGGCCAAAAAAACATTAAAATAGCTTAATTTCTTCATTATCTATCCTAGACAAGTACGTTTTGTGCCTAATCCCAAGTTTTGGGGGCCTGGGAATCCATTGGACTTGTCCAAATTGCAGAGATACAATGAAATCCAATATTTTGTTTGTGACTCACAAACACTCTGAAATGGTCACCCGTTTAACTAATTATTTAATAAATGTCCAACTACTTATATTTATTTTTTACTGGAACAAGGCTTCAAGATATCCTCAAAACACAACAAAACTAATAGTCACAATTTGCAGTAATTCAGAAGGTGGTGGCAGAGAATATTGTCAGTTGATAGATAGCATTGTTTTCAATATTGAAAGGTTTTGGATAGCTCTGTGGATCAAATTTAGCCCAAACTAAATTCATCTTTGACTATACACCCCACCCCATGGGGGTCACTGGATTGCTCCCTGGGCACTTGGAGCGCAGAAGAGCAAAGTTAGGAGCCAAGGAGACCCTGAGCTTCTCCTCTCCCCCATGTCCGACGTGCAAAACCTCCAACAGAAATTATACGCCATTACAATGAAGACAGTTTTGCAAACGATACATGAAAGATAAACTTGTATCTTTGGCAGATCTCACTTCAAGTGGCTTAAGGAGCCTGCCCTCGCCTCGTTCTCAGCTTCTCCAAAAGCAAATTAGCATTTGGGATGCAAACGATTTCTAAGTCACGGCACGCTGGAGGACGGAGTGAGGAGGAGGCAGAAATTAAGATATTGGAATTTGGCTAATGCGTGAGGCTGAGAAGAGTGTCCGTATGTCGCCTGGCTCACTGGATAGTCCCACTAGTGGACCTCCATGCTGGCTCCCGAGATAGGCTCTCTTGAGTTAGCATACAGTAGGTAGTCAGGACAGTCCCCAGTGGTGGTGGTTGTAAGACCTCCACATGTTGCAAGACTGTGTGCCAGGCAGACAAGGGTGCATGTCGGACTGGCTCACAGGAGAGTCGGTGGTGGCTGACCATTAATATTCCATGGGGCCCCCCCTCTCCAGAACAGCTCCAGTACAAAAACTTGGTGTTTGCCGAAAGCAATGCTTGTTTGTTGGATAGCAGCAGAGACACAGCCTCTTATGGGCGTGGAGGTCGGTTAGATTGGGATTCTATGGGGAGACTGAGCCCAGGGCGTCATGGGCTGTCCCCTATACGTACCTTCTTGCTGTTAAAATTATCCAGAAAAAAATATCAAGGTTCTAGCTTATTGCCAGCAGTACCAATCACAAAATAAAGACATGTGAAATTAATTTTGCACTAAAACCTCACACAACTACTAGTCTCAGGAATAAGGAGATGTTTGTGACAAGCACATCTGCACCTTATCCACACCACACTCCTCCACCACCCCTGCCTAGACACCCAGACACTAGATACATGTTGTGATAGCTCTGTACTGACTTCCACACCCTCTCTAGGCCCATAAGGGGCCATTTCTCTCCACTGTATCCCCACTGAGGAGTCCATCTTCCCCATAGGCCAGACAAGTGGCCATTTGTTTTGAGTGTAGCGTTGTGAGCTTGTACATCGGCTATTTTCACAATGTTTGCCTCTTTCTTACCTAATATTTGAGATAATATTGCGAGTCTTAAGAGTAATTAAATTGTAACTTTAGAAATGTGCAGATACCCTGTATACACTTATACTGTATGTTGGTTTGTTTACTGTTGAGTGAGAAAACAATGTTGCAGATCAAGCTAACCATCTGGGGACCCCCCAAAATCATTTGGGGGACCCCAGTTTGGGAACCAGACACCTTTACAAACAAATTGGTGAAGACATTTCTCGGTAAGGAATTTCTTCCAAGATTTGTGTAATATTCCCAGTCTATCACATTGGCAGCCATGTTTTTACAAATGTCACAGTACCACCCAGTAATAATTCATTTATTCCTTATTGGTATCAAAATAAATCTTGAAAGCTTCAACAGAATGTGAATTGTGAGAAATGTATAGGTGATGAATTCACCAATCCTGGGCATTATGGCATGTAGAAAAGGGAGAAATGTCAAATCACATATATATGCTTATAACCAATTGCTTTAATATATAATTGTACTTATAATCACTTGACTATAATATATATATATGCTAATTGGATTCACCAAAACATGGGGTTAGGAACCCAAATTACTTTTGTAGGGTACATAATGAAGGAGTAATGGTCTTTTAAGGAACTGGTGGCGGCCATCTTGGACATTTGACATTTCTAATGATCAGATTTTGGTAAACTTTTAATATGTTATTAAGTACACCTGATACTACAATAAACCATTGAGAAACCTTTTGTTCTAATTATTTTTGGGTCAAACCATATTTGCACCCACCTATAATGTTTTATTTCCAGAGAAGGGGTATGTCTAAAGAAGTCTAATTTGCAATAAAACTGTACTAGATCTTTCCACACAACCACTGGTTATTGTTTAATAGCATCTTAGGCTATGCAGTAAGAGCTTATGTGACATAAATGTATGTTGTTTTTCTAAATGAGGGAAAGTAGAGGAGTCCTCACTACAAAAGTACAATTTCCGCCTAAACTAAAGGTATGTTTAAAGGACTATATTTCAGTATTTCTTTAGATAATTTACATTCTGACTCTTTTGGTGATGTAGGGTAGACACCTGGTTCTTACCTCAGCACATTTGATGAATGGGAGACCCTAAAGATAAGAAAAAACTCGGGTAGGGTATCTCAAAAACGAAGGGCTTTTTTGAGGACTTGCTACAGGACTATAAGCTACAGGCTACAGCTGCACCAATACATCATATTGGTACGTCATATAACCTCATCTATTTTCCCAGCTGACTAGGAAATCATGAACCTATGAACCTGAATCAAACACAAACTTTCCCTGATTTCCCAAAATATCAACCAAGCAGAGAAAGGATGAAAAAGAGAGAGGAAGGCACAGAGAGTGAGAGTGCATTGATAGCACCAGTCAGGTTTGAACCCGTCTCTTGCTGTGAGGTATCAGTAATAACTGAGTTACCGTACCACCCTCAAATTCTGCGTTGATGAGGGATTTATTCCCCTTTATGCAAATTACCTCCTTTATCAGCAATTACAATAATGAGAAAGAAGGAAAGCAATGATAGCTAAGTTTAGTGCTTTAAGCTTAATCTTAGACATTTAGTGGCAGCTTAAAATGAATGGGCATGTACTGTAGGCGTTCAGTATTTTGCTTAAGGGCACTTCAGTTTGTAAACAAGGCTGCTGATGGACTCTTTCTCGATACATCTATATACTGTATGGTTTTGGGTTAGGGTTAGGTTAGGACATCAAGGGCTTTATGTAAAGAAAGTAAAGATGGGAGGCTTGTTGGGGGTATATCAGGATTCTGAAGACTGTGACCCATTACCTCATCCTCTTCACTTCAAACAGAGTTGGACAGATGGACCTGGTGTGTGGTGTGTGTGTGTGTGTGTATGAATGTTTATGTGCATGGTTGCACTTTATTACTGTGTGTGTGTGTGTGTGTGTGTGTGTGTGTGTGTGTGTGTGTGTGTGTGTGTGTGTGTGTGTGTGTGTGTGTGTGTGTGTGTGTGTGTGTGTGTGTGTGTGTGTGTGTGTGTGTGTGTGTGTGTGTGTGTGTGTGTGTGTGTGTGTGTGTGTGTGTGACCTGCGTGATTTTGTGTGTGTGTGTGTGTGTGTGTGTGTGTGTGTGTGTGTGTGTGTGTGTGTGTGTGTGTGTGTGTGTGTGTGTGTGTGTGTGTGTGTGTGTGTGTGTGTGTGTGTGTGTGTGTGTGTGTGTGTGTGTGTGTGTGTGTGTGTGTGTGTGTGACCTGCAAGCGTGATTTTGTTTGTTTGTGCATGCACGCTCGCGCATGTGTGTCTTTGGGTCATCCATATTCTGTTCCCATCATGCCTTGCTCCTGCCTTTCTCTTGTAACCCACCAAATCCTTGTTGTGATAAGACCAGTCACCACAATGCAGAGGAATGTGCCTCTCCAGCACATGATCTGTGGTTCACACACTGCTTTGTCTCTCATGCAACACCAAGCAATATGGGAAACTAGGGACAGCCCTGGTTTGGCTTGAGGATCTGTGGTTTGGCTTGAGATGATCTCATGCATAGAGCATTTTGAGATTTGCTCCTGCGAATGACAGGAGCTATGCACAAGTCAACTTTGTGTGTGTGTGTGTGTGTGTGTGTGTGTGTGTGTGTGTGTGTGTGTGTGTGTGTGTGTGTGTGTGTGTGTGTGTGTGTGTGTGTGTGTGTGTGAGAGAGAGAGAGAGAGAGAGAGTGACCTCAAATGTTTGATGCGTGCGTGCGTGCGTGCGTGCGTGCGTGCGTGCGTGCGTGCGTGCGAGTGTGCGTGTGTGAGTGTGTGTGTGTGTGTGTGTGTGTGTGTGAGAGAGAGAGAGAGTGACCTCAAATGTTTGATATCTTAAAGATATCATTTTAGATATAGTTATTATTTACCTTAAATTAACCTAATGATGGTGGAGTAGACCTTTGACTCTTATAGTAATAATAATAATAATAATAATAATAATAATAATAATAATAAGGGTAATAATAATAATAATAATAATAATAATAATAATAATAATAATAATAATAATAATAAACAACTTGATTTATATAGCATCTTTCTTGGCAATGTTACAAAGTGTTTTACAATAAAGGAAAACAGAGAAGCAATTGTTCAACCAATTGTTGTGATTTCAAGGAGACCCTCGGTTTGGTCCAAACAGTACTGGGTGGTGTGTGACAATTCAGTTGAAGTACCCCTCTGTGTAAGCGACGGGCCCGTGGAGAACAAGATGACACATAGGCAGTATCACGCGACAGGTTCACAAGTTTATTACACACAGGGAAATACATATATATATATAGGGCTGGACACACAACGTGACCAGAAGATATGAGCTATAGAAAGAACAGAACGTCTTAGGATAAGAGTAAGGATGACCTTACTGTAGACAGCTGCATCTCGTATCAATAATGAACATGATGTATTAGGACAACAAGATGTATCTCGTATCAAGTGCATAGGCATCGTTAGATTGCCATGGATGAATCATAACACCAATAAAGGAGGCCCGGTCACTTGCGGGTGTGGATATTGTATCCACACAGTTGTTGCCATGATCTTCAGCTGCTGAAGTCAAACAGAATGACATGATCTACTAAGAAATGGACCCCACCCACCCAAGCAAGGTGGTACAGATCCATTGTGATTCGCCAGCCAGTCTGCATACCCCCGCACCTACCACCACAGTATTGGTGAGCTGTTCTGCACGCAATGGAAGATTTTTGCTCTAACTTTGTGAAGACTTAACTGATATTGCCGGAAGGTTGATGTTGTCATTTGCAAAATGTTGTTTGTTTTGTGAATAGTTATTATTCTTTATTGTTTTGTGCTGTCCTGTTGTACTCTAACCAGAACCAATTTCTGTAGGCCAGTGTTTCCCAAACAGTGGGGTCGGGACCCATTTGTGGGTCACGAAAAAAAAAGGGAAAAAAATAATTTCATATATAAAGAAACTTTTAAGAAGTAGTGAAAATAGCAGATCTACAGGCTCACAATGTGTTGCCATGCAACATAATGTGTGCTTGTAGATATGTTATTTTCACTGGTTTGGGTCCCAGGGATATTTTGGGTCTCAAGCTAAAAACTTTGGGAACCACTGCTGTGGGCTATGTCCTAAATGAAGCGTTCTTTTTTTAATATATATTTCTGTGATAAGCAACCCAAAAATCAACATAACGTTCATAGCCAAACTACTGCACAGGGAGGGGGGTTATGGAGAAATAGTGCTGTGTCAAAGTCAGAAAAGTGATAAATTAGGTCAAAGCTACCGCATCCAGCCAACTGATCAACAAAATACCCAGAATGAGATGAGAGTAGCTGGATAAATAAATTAAGGCCTCGCTGAACAGGCCCGAGTGTGTACTGCTGTCTGTCGTTGTATGTTATTATTATTGTATTTTGTTGTGTGCTGATGGTATGAATATGTACAGTGCTGTGGAAAGAAACGTTCCCTTGGGGACAATAAAGTCTAAAGTCTAAGAGACCTTCATTTTTTTTTAAACATTTCCTAACAAGACACATGAACTTTAAATCATGGTGATTTCCTCTGCCAAATCTGATGGCTACTGTTCCATGCAACCGTCTTCACGGTTGCCTCCAGAGCCTCGGTTGTTTGTACCAACAAGAAAAGCTGCCATCACTTTCCTCTCTTCATGTGCTCAGCCTCAGCCTCTGGGGTTCTCTCCCTCTGGGAGCAAGTTGTTTGGCTGTCACAACAATGAGCTCATCACCCTGCTCCACACAGGCATGAGGTAGACATTACAGAGATGTAAGGGGATCCTACCCTATCCCAACCTCCACGGTAGGCTTGCTATGTGTTGGACTTTCATTACAAACTGGCATGTACTGTAATTAAACTGCAATTGATGTAATGTACTTGGGGTGGTGACTTGAGGCATGGGGTGAATTAGCCAATCAAGAGATCCAGCTTGGGTTAATGTCACAATAAGCCCTCTACAAAGATGCATATTTGTGGATGTTTACTTATATGTACATCAGGTGATGAGATAGACGTTACAGGGCAGCCGTAAGAGGATCCTGGCCTAAACCACAGCTTCAGACTATGTGTTGGACTTTGATTACAAACTGGCACATGCACTTCCAGGTTAATTAAATTGTGGTTGATGTAATGTACACAGCTGCTTAACAAAAACAACACATACACTTTAAAACATGTTTTTAATTCAGGAACAAGTCAGAAGATAAGGAAAGATAAGGAGTTGTAAAAGTCCAACATACTGGATTGCTGCCCAAATATCATCTTTGAATCATGCTGATTCAATTGAACTGAGGTTTGATTTGACCTTTCTGAAGCTGTTCCAAATGGGAGGTTGCTCCACACATACCTCGTCAGTATAGTTAGGAGTCTGAACCAAACCCCTAATCCTGATAATGTCGTTCTGCTTGGAATCTTGTTGTTTCACACTGGATTCATAAAACAGGGTGAATTAAGGAGTAAAAAAATAGAAGCAATTAGACTTAAAATGGATGTTTCAGGTTTTTAAGAAGCCTGTATGAATAAACATTAAATGAGAGTAGCTGTAAAAGAGAATCTATAGACATGAGGTAGATTTACAGAGCAGGATGATTATCTACAGTATTCAACACTCCACTGTGACCAATTATGTGTTCTTAATTATGCCATGTGGAACTATACTCTATGCAACCGATGGCCCGGGGGCCACATGCGGCTCTCACCTTCACTTAATGCGGCCCGCAGGTTAATATCAGAATACTGATATATTATTGATTTCAGCTGTTACAATTGCAAACATGACCCGCTTTAATTACTTCAGTCTATATTCGTAGCTTAATGACTAGTATAAAAATTCTATTGTCTTTTTTACATCCAATGTATTTGTATTTAAGTTCATAACGTTAACATAAGTATAACTAAATGCATTAAAATAATCACGATTCCAATTGAAAAATAGCCGATCAACAAGCTCAAAACGCTACTTTTGTGTGATACAGAATGGCCCGACAGTATATGCAATGTGGCCTTCTGGAGTGAGTGTGGAAATATAGTGGCCCTCTCCTTCATCAAAGTTGCCCACCCCTGCTCTGCAACAAGGGCAACCCAGAGATGTGCATAGTAGCAGAGCAGCAAAATGCTAAAATAAATAAATAAAAACGACATACATTTTCACCATACCCCATCTTGAAACTTAATGGAGGAAAGTAAATGGCTTGAGGCAAGATTTAAAATGCAACCAGTCTCATCCTTCCACAATGAATACTTCAGAAGTTATGTAGTACAAAGGGTTTATCAATAATTGACCAGCTAAATGGGACAATCTTGGTAATAGCACTAGTCTGGGTTTTCATTCCATGCGTAGCTATGGAGATATGGCCATGACACTGCAAGTATTGGTGTTATGGACCCACACCATTCTCTGTCTATCACAATGGATTGACCATGACGTAACCATTCCACGATGGGGTAAAGGTAAAGGTAATGCAGACAAAGGTGTGTGCATAGTTCAGCTCATTGACTGACTTGAGACTAAATGTATTATGCAATCAGTGTCTTCCATCCAACTGCAATGTGTTAATCAATAATTGACCTTCCTGACCTTGAACTTTGACCACCAAATTGCACCACTAGTCAGATATTGAATTAGAGCGCTTGTTATGAGTATCCTTGTGTTGTGATTTGAGGATGATACAGTGTATTGGGTTATTGTTGACAAAGTGACATACATACAGTACTGTCCATACATAAACAGACCGTCTCATTTACAATTCACAATTGCTTTGCCGCTCAACAAAAAGAAAAACTGTGTGTCTGCCTCATGCCCCTGTATACAAATACATGTTTTCAAAAATTACAATGGGTTCTAAACTTTCACACTGGTAGGCTGACAATGTGCATGCACTAATTGTCTGGGGGGGGGGGGGGGGGGTCAAGTAAAAGTTTGTCAGCTGATCTAAGATTACGGGTGGGTATGTGAGGAGACAGGAGGTCAAAAATATAAATAGGAGTAAGTCCGTTCAGTGCTTTAAAAACAAACAATGTAATTTTGATGTCAATTCTGAACGCCACTGGTAGCCAGTGCAGTGAGGCAAGAACAGGGGTTTAATGTGGTCATATCTCCTGGTTCTTGTAAGGACTCTAGCTGCTGTATTTTGAATGAGTTGAAGGCGATTGATTGACTTTTTGGGGAGTCCAGAAAATAATTAATTACAGTAGTCCAGTTTGTGACAAAGGCATGAATAAGGGTTTGTGCATTGCTGAATGAAATAAATGATCTGATTTTTGAAATATTCCTAATTTGGAAGATGGCTGTTTTTGTGATGTTGGAAAAGTGTTAAGAGGAGTTGAGGTCTGAATCAAATATGACTCCTCAAGCAACATCAACACAGTACTGCAGCCAACATCTGAGTTTATCCTGATGTCACTTAGAACTTTCAGAAGTGCAGTCTCCGTACTATGGTGTGTTCTAAAACCAGGCTGAAACATTTGAAAGAGTGAGTTGTCGTTTAAAAAAGTTAAAAGTTGAGAATAAACCACTTTCTCTAGTGCTTTTGAGAGAAAGGGTAGTTTAGAAATTGGTCTGAAATTGTTGAAATTGGAGATATCAACGTTTGATTTTTTTCAACAGAGATTTTTTAATAGTGACTTATTGAATATTGCTAAAATGTCTGGAGATAAAAAGATGGAAACCTCTTTTAAAAATGGCCTGAGAGGCTTCACATCTCTCAGTGGATATTATTTCACTGGTGTCAGAGGGACGAATGATGACAGTCTGTGTGTGTTAGGAGTCCCCTGTGCTGTGCAGCCCTGTGGGTGCATCATGCCAGTGTGGTTCTCAACCAGTGGTCCGGGGACCACCAGTGGTCCTTGGGCTTTGGCTATTTTTGGAAAAAAAAAAAAAAAAAAAAAAAAATATATATATATATATATATATATATATATAGAGAGAGAGAGATATAGAGAGAGAGATTTTTTTTTTAAAGCGAGCATTTTTAACTCAAATCTTTGCTTCTGGGGGTCCCTGGCACAAAACATTTTCAGATGGGGGTCCGCGGCCAAATGTATATCAATTTAGGGGTCGTTTGCATGAAAAAGTTTGAAAATCACTGCATCATACCATTAACAATGCTGGGTTTTCCAAAGCTGAGTAGCTCAGTGAACAGATGATGACACTGCATTGGCCAGGATGGGGAGTTCTGCCCCTGCCATGTCCTCTACTGTCTCTAACACAAAGAATGATGCTCTTGGAGACATATCAGAAAAACTGATAGAATAACACATGTTACTCATTTTTGGTCATGTCATTCTACACAGTATTCTTTTCTGTTATCGTTGCTGTCAGGCAGAAACCTTGTATCTCCATATTTCAACTTTTTATGTTTTTTCGAAAATGTTATTATCACGCAAAAGTCTCACACAAAAGTAGTGAAAATAGCAGATCTACAAGCTCACAACACTTCCCATTGTGGCTCGTTGTGAGCTTGTAGATCAGCTATTTTCACTAATGTAAAATGTTTTTTGTTTTAATAATAATTAAAAAAAGGAACGTGCTCCATTTTACTTTAGTAAAAGTATCAATACTACAATGTAGAAATGTAGTAGTGTTAAAAGTAAAAGTCTGGAATTAAAAATTAGCAAAAGTACAAAAGATACCAAATTGGTATCAACATGTAATTAAAAAGTAGAAAGTACTCATTATGCAGAATGTCCCGTTTCAAACGTTTTCAAATGTATGATGTGATGCTTGTAGATCCGTTATTTTCAAATGGAAACAAAACGAATACAGGGCTGAAGTGATGAATGTATGTTATGTAAGTGGAGTTGTAGTGGAGTAAAAGTACAATATTTGCCTCTGAGATGTAGTGGAGTAGAAGTAAAAAATACTGAAAATTGGAAATACTCCAGTAAAGTAAAAATACCTTGTACTTAAGTACAGAACTACTTGAGTAAATGTACTTAGTTACTTTACACCACTGCTTTGGCAGAGCCTCTTCTCTCTGCATGTCTACTGGTAGCACTAACACCTGGCTCGGGTTGCCTGGCCTTATCAGGTGATAAACAAATCCTCCATAGTACCTAGACTTCTGCCTAACAACAATGTAGCGTATCTGTTTTGACTGTGTCTGTTGAGAAAGAAGATACGGTGTGTGTGTGTGTGTGTGTGTGTGTGTGTGTGTGTGTGTGTGTGTGTGTGTGTGTGTGTGTGTGTGTGTGTGTGTGTATGTGTACTGTACTGTACATTATGTGTTGATTGTTGAATGCATAAGCACATTTTAGTAATATATGGTTGAGTGCAGTGGTGGAAAGTAACTAAGTACATTTACTCAAGTGCACTTACATAAAATTGTGAGGTACTTTTTCTTAACCTAAGTGTTTCCATTTTTCGATTATAGCCTAGCCTACTTCTACTCCATTTCATCTCAGACGCAAATATTGTGCTTTTTCTCCGGGCCTACAATTATTTGAAAACTTAGGTTATAGTTTGCAGATTATAATTATTATTACAAAACATGCATTAACCATTCAATCCTCCAGTACTTGAATTCGAGGACAAAATTGACTGAGCAACTTTGACTTGCAGTTGAACTGTTGAGTAATATTTGACCAGGAGGATCAATACTTTGACTACTTTGAGTACTTTGTCCACCACTGGTTGAGTTGTGTAACGGTATGCATGTGCAGACTGAGTCAGAAAGGAAACCATAACTGGATAATTGTATATATTTCAATACCACTCAAAGAAGTGAATGTACACTATTTCCATTCCTTTTATATATTTACAAAAAAATATCCTTGCAAACAGTTGTATAATAATTTCTGAAAGGCAAAAACATATAGCCTGTAGTGTGATATTGCTAAACAGCATTACATCACTCTCTCTCATGACAAAGTAGACTCACTTGTTAAACCTGAAACTGCTGACTCATCCTATTGGAGAGAGAGAGAGAGAGAGAGACTGAGAGAGAGAGAGAGAGGGAGAGAGAGAGAGAGAGAGAGAGAGAGAGAGAGAGAGAGAGACACACACACACACACACACACACACACACACACACACGCGCGCACGCACACGCCACACGCTGCACGCACACACACACACACACACACACACACACACACACACACACACACACACACACACACACACACACACACACACACACACACACACACACACACACACACAGAGAGAGAGAGAGAGAGAGAGAGAGAGAGAGAGAGAGAGAGAGAGAGAGAGAGAGAGAGAGAGAGAGAGAGAGAGAGAGAGAGAGAGAAAGACAGAGACAGAGACAGAGACAGAGAGAGAGAGAGAGAGAGAGAGAGAGAGAGAGAGAGAGAGAGAGAGAGAGAGAGAGTGTGTGTGTGTGTGTGTGTGTGTGTGTGTGTGTGTGTGTGTGTGTGTGTGTGCGTGCGTGCATGCGCGCGCGCGCGTGCGTGCGTGTTTGCTTGCGTGTGTGTACTTGACTCGACCCCTTGACCCCGTCCTGATTACCACTTGGATGTCCTCATGGGATACATTCATGTGGTCACTGTCGCCATCTGGTGGCTGTTTCACATCACTACTAAATGTAGTCTAAACTGTGGTAATTGTTGGTCATTCTCAGTGGTGGAAAATGTACTCATTATTTTACTTATAAGTAAAAAGTATCAATACGGCAATGTAGAAATACTCTGTTCTAAGTAAAAGTCTGGTAATCAAAATGTACTTGCGTAAAAGTACAAAAGTATTGGCATCAAAATATACTTAAAGAACCAAAAGTAAAAGTACTCGTTATGCAGAATGTCCCATTTCAAGTTCAAAATGTATTCGAAAATTGTAAATACTGAAGAAAGTAAAAAAATCCTCAACGTTGTACTTATAAATGGCCGAAAGAGTGATCAAAAAGGTCAACCAAAGAACACGCTATTTGTATATGATTTTCCCCCTAGTCAGTATGAATACTTTGAAGATTCTTTCAGGGGCCCTCATACAAGGTCACTATGATTATGCATGCTCCTCATGGTATCACAACACCACCAAGGCCTCAAAAATAAGGCTCCAAACTTCCCAAAACAAACTAGTAAGGCTACTTCTTGGCCTCAACACCGAACCCATCTAACCCCGGGCTCACTTTGCTAGGGTTGGATGGCTCAGGGTTGAGGACAGAGTACAGCAACTTGCAATTCCAAACTGGCCCCTGTCAAACTAAAGTCTTAACCTAAGCCCCCCCCCCCTTCTCTTTTTCTTTTTCTTTTGTACATATTTCTTATGTCTCATACCAGTAACCTGTAAAGTGATTGTAAGTTCTGTATTGTAGTGTATATATCTGTCTGTCTCTTATATGTCATCATGATTTGTGTGCGTCGGAACTCATTTTAATCAAGCTTAGTGCTTTATGAGTTATCCAATTTAGTAGACCTTGTGTTGTGAATTGTACTTCCATGTACTGTTTCTCATGTCATACTAAATAAAGTACATCAATCAATCAACCAACCAATCAATCAATCAATCAATCAATCAATCAATCAATACTTGAGAGTAAATGTACTTAGTTACTTACTTTACACCACTGGTCATTCTGATTAGTTTTTTTGTTGTTAATTTAGTGGTTGATCATAAACGGAGATCATTTGCTTTGATCCAGTGACCATAATGAATAAGCTGATCCACTATTCCATCCTCAGTGTGATGTCTCTTTAAAAGAAAAAGAGAAAGAGAGAGGTCACCTTTTTGGCAGGAAGTTGAACACGGGCTACTGGCAGGGTTGCCATGTCTGCTTATTATAAGCGATATTGGGCTTGTTTTTCTGTAAAGTTGCTTGTAAATAGTGATTGGTAGCGGGTTGCGGGTTTTTGGGCTTGTTTGTAAAGTGTAGTTGCTTATTTTGGGGTTGTTTCCTAATGTTGTTTAAACCAGTGGTTCTCAAACATTTTCATGGCAAGGCAAATTAATATGTATCTGTCCACTGATCAAAACATATTTTGTGGCAGGGACAAGATTAAACATTTTTGTAAACATTTTTTATCCCAAGATATTCTTTGAAAATAGCAGATCTATAAGCTCACAGTTGTGAGCTTGTAGATCGGCTATTTTCAAATATAGCCAAATTATGTATAGGGCTGAAGTGGTTAATGTATTTTAAAGTGCTCATGTGGCCTAAGTAGCTTTTTTTGGGCTTGTTTTCATAGACCTGGGCTGCTTGTTTCTCTCACAACACCTGGCAACGCTGCTGGCTAACAGGAAGCCTGCTCCATAATGAAGACACATTGTCGGAGTGGAAGTGAAACATTGTAACGAGTTGTAGTCACCTCGTTACCGTAAGTAACGTCTCCCTCTGATAGAAGGTAATACTTAAACAACGCGCGACCATTTAACGTGTGTATATTATGTACCCACCCGTCCATTGTTACCGTAGTGCACGCGTTACTGAACACTAATAAGCCGCTTGTAGCACGGCCGTCCTGTATGGCTGCTTTGTATCGAAGCGCAGACATGGCCCAGTGTGCAGGGTTGCCATGTCCGCTTATTATAAGTGAATGTGGGCTTCTTTCTCTGTTGTGTTGCTTGTAAACATTGGTGGTTGCGGGGTTTATTGGGCCTGTTTGTTTCTAAAGTGTAGTTGCTTATTTGGGCTTGCGTCGAATTTGTGTAATTATTAAAAGAAGTGGGTCTCAAATATGTCATCTAGGACCCCCAAATTAAAACGTAGCCTATTTGTGTTAGATGGTTTAAAAATGTTCCACATTTTATTTCAAGATTGAAAGGGGGAAAAATAGCCAATGTACAAGCTCACACCGCGTCGCATCGCGAGCTTGTAGATCGTCAATTTTCAAATAACCAATGTAAAGTGCTCATGTGGCCGCTTCTTTTGGGCTTGTTTTCTTAGACCTGGTTGCTTGTGTCTCTCCCAAAACCTGGCAACGCTGATGGCCCAGTGTGGTTGCGTTACTTTCCAAGTCCCCACTCCCCATGGGAGAGACCGTAGCTTGTACAACAACAGCTATGGACTTGGTGACTAATAATTAGTGAACTGTATGGTTGATTGATTAGCCTACGACTACTACATCACACAGTAGGAGTAGTAGCATAAGAGAGTCGGTGTGGTGCATGTTATAACCTACATGCACCACCAGCACCTGTCTATTAAGACGCTTAGAGGCTTTGGGGATCTATTTGTATTTATGAATTGACATAGTATTCTAGGTCAGTGGGTCTGAACATCCTTTATTAACTTCACTATAGTGAAGTGACCCGTTTCTTCATTAATACATATATTATACAGACACCTCACACCGCCAATGCCCTGATTCCAGATCCACTGTCTGTTATAACATTGAGCTGTTATGCAAGGCAGACTGCTAGCCTTGGAGCCAAGACTATAGATTTCTCTTTATTGAGTCTGACATAGGCCTACTCCATACAATAAATCTGTGACTGTGACAGTCTTGGTGGGTTGCGAGAGTGTGGTCTAGCCCATAGACTGTATAAATGAGAGGTCTAGCCCCAGTGGATCTCAAACTTTGTCATGTCAAGGACCCCCAAATTGACACTTATTAGCCCGCGGACCCCCATTTGAAAATATATGCCAAGGACCCCCATAACAAAAGAGTTTTATGGCTCTAGCAGTGATAATCAACCATTTAAAAGTCAAGGACCCCCAGTTTGACACACCCCCATCTAATGGCATTTCTATCTCTGGGACCCCATATAATTTATATTGTAAAAATATGTGTTAATTTAACTCTGAAAGTGTACAAATGGAACCAAATGGACCCGTTAGGGTCCACTTGGTTCCATTTGTACACTCTCTGAGTTACAGACCCATAAGGGTCCATTTGGTTCCTAACTACCATTTAGCTGGGTACCCCCTGGAACTCCCTCAAGGACCCCTGGGGGTCCCTGGACCCCACTTTGAGAACCACTGGTCTAGCCAACACCAATGTCTAGCAGATTGCCATCACAGTTGAGCATCTTTATTTTCCAATACAGGAACAAGAGGCAGAACTGTGCAGTCCACCATCTGAGCGTGAAGACAGGCTAGACGCAGCCATGGTGAGTGAGTTGCTCAAAATCAGGGAACAGATTGTAATAAGGCAATCTGGGAACCCATCGTCAAGTAAAAAGGAAAAACAACGTCCCCAGCGTTTTTCACTTTTGCGTTTGACTCTGGGGGGAGTGATTAAAAAGACCGATGCTGACTGTAAACCGGCGTTTTGGTCAGCCCTCAGCCCTCCACTTCCGGTGGTACGCCTATGTTTTCATTCCCACTAACAATATTTCTCCATGGAACACTAACACCATTTCTCCCAAAGAACATGGATCGTTTTGGTTATAAGCCCACTTGTTTCTATGATGAAAGAACAAGTTACTAACTTTCTGTGTTTTTTGTCGGCTCCGAGGACGCTATTGTTAAATGAGTTTGGGTTTGTTTTCAGTTGGAAGCGAGCACACAGATGTAAATCCCGCCCACTACATTTGATTACATACTTCCTGATCTGAAGGCACGCCCACTTGTAGTCTAACGCTCACACGTTCTGAACGGCGCTCCCGACAGATTCAGTAGCGCAGCTCTGAATCTGTTCTTGAGAGATTAGTAATAATGCTACGCTAACCCTTGGGCTGGGGCCACGTAGCTAAATTGCCACAGTGGAGCTGGTCAACGCTAGAAGATTGTAGATGGTACTGGATCTTGGTAGCAACTAGCCAACACCTTCAACCTGTATACGGGTTGAGAGAGTTTTGGTAAGGAGATGGCAAACCTGCTTAACTTCCAATTTCCCTCTTTTCCCTCTCAGTCTTCAGCGGTGGAGACCAAGACCAAGGAGGAGAAAGATGCTGAGCTGGACCGACGCATTGAGGCTCTGAGGAAGAAGAATGAAGCCTTGGTCAAGAGGTACCAGGTATGGCAGGCCTCAAGTTAATGGTTCAAAACAGTGGGTTGCATACATCCAGTTCGTTGCTGGTGCTGGACACAAAATGAAAGAAGTCTAGCCGCTGCGCGGGGCTACCGTCTAGTAGCCTGTAGACGTTCATTGCAACAGCGGTGCGTGGAGGCGGAAACGAAAGCGAAACGTAACATTGTCTTGACGGAGAAAGCATGGTCAAGTAACCAACAGCACACAACAGCATTGCTCCTCAGTGTTTCGTTTACTTTAAAACACAGAAATTACATGGTAGACGACGTTCCGGCCACAGTTGGCCTTCACCTGATCATAGACGCAGATTTTTGTGTGCCCAACGTGTGCACACGGTTTGTTACTTTTTGGGGGGGTTTTTGTTACTTTATTTCGGTTAACTAGCTAGACAGCTAGTAGCTACTGTAATGGTGCTGTAAATCTGGGCGCCCACCACTGAGTTTGTGATGGGTGCTCGTCATTTCTCCTGGGGGCTTTAGCCCTGAGGCACCCACAGTATCGTGCCCTTGCACCTGATGAAGTGGCCGAAACGTTGTGTACCATGTTGTAATTTCAAAGTAAACAAACGTGTGTTTTAAAGTAAACAAAACACTGAGGAGCAATGCTCTTGTGCAGACTTTTTAGGCCTCAAGTTAACACATAAGTTAGTTAACATGTTTCTTTTCTTCTTTCTTTTTCATCAAGTCATGCATGTCTAGATTTAAGAATAGTGGTTCTTATCGATTTCCAGTTTTTCCATTCTACCAGGAAATGAATTAGTGACGGAGGATTGCTGATGTTCTAAACATCATGTACTGTACATACCTGCTACTACACATGGCCATGGTTTCTTTCTACTTTGTTCTTCTTTTTCTTGTTTTTTCTCTCCTTGCTCTACCTCTATCCCAGTGGTGTGTTCTAGATTCTTTTGGAGGGTATACTATGATTATTCCCTGCCTCCCACACGAACGGCATGCGCGCGTCTATAATTAATTAAATGTAAAAAAATGCGCGCGCGCTTCGTGTGTGTGTGGCCCACACGCAATATGCTTTGTACTGATTTTCTAGTGTTTCTGATGTCTGATCACCTGAGCTCAACCACTTCCGAGCTTGGATGCATTTTCAATGCAAAGCAAGGATTATTACCATGTACTGTAAGAGCGCAAGGAATGAAGTACTCTAATCACTGCCTGATTAGAGTACTTCATTAGTATTCGTGTCGTTGAGTTAATGTGTGAATTCCGTCGCAGCCATTACTTATCACCTCAAGAACAATAGCTACACACATGATAAGCCATCAACTCAGAGTTAGCCCACATTCTTGCTGCCCCCCAGCCACTCCTGGAGTCCTGGGCAGTAGCGTATCAGACCGTATCAACGTATCAGATACGCTGTTTTGAACAGTTTTTGAAGGTATACGGTGGCGACGAAAAAAATCTACAGGGCATACTACCTATACAGCGTACCACGGTAGAACACACCACTGCTCTATCCTCTCCCTTCTCACGAAAAACATGATAGAGCGATTGTTATTATGGGATGTCAACAGGAAATAGAAGAGGACAAGAAGAAGGCGGAGCAGGAGGGCATTGCTGTGACGACGGCCAGAAAGCCACGACCCCATGACCAGGAGATGGACAGGAGGAAGACGGAGAAAGAGAACTTCACCGTCACAGTAGACCTCTCCAAACCAGCTGGGGTAGGTCCTCTTTTTTTTCTTTTACTTTTTGTAACATTTTGAAATAATGTATATGTTTTTAAATGTAGGAATAAAAAAAGGGGACATTTACTGTAGTGAATTACTGTAGAGTTGGGCTTATTGTGTATTTTAGCCCACACAGTATAAATCATTATTAGTATTCAAAAACACACCTACTCATAATCCGAACTTTTGTAATTAGAATCATAAGAATCGTCAGACCTTCTCTTAGTGCCTTCTCATTTGATCTCTCTATGGGTGTTATAGTCCTGCTGAGTCAGCGATACCGTCGTACAGCAGAATATACATCTGGCTTTGTGTTTTGTTAATCAGTTTTGTTAATTTTGTCAAACACTGAAGATGGCTCTACACTGTTCTCGGTAGGACAGTCACACCTCTCAGATGAGCGTACACACACACACACACACACACACACACACTCACTCACTCACTCACTCACTCACTCACTCACTCACTCACTCACTCACTCACTCACTCACTAGGGTGACCACCCGTCCCGAATCTTGTGGGACAGTCCCGAAATTGGACCGTCTGTCCCGCGTCCCGCACAAACGGAACAATGTCCCACGAATCAAAGATTCGACAGAGAAAAAAAACTGCTATTATATTTATTTTTTCCAATATATTAGCGTAGGCTGTAGGATTATATCATATCCCCATAATAGTATTCATATTATTTCCGCAATACTCATTGACGAGAAACGCACGCAGCCTCAAAACACACTCGCCCCAAAACACACTCGCCCCTATTTTTTTCGCCGACCAAGGCCGCCGGATATACCTGGGGCGAGTGTGTTTTGGGACGAGGCGTTCTTGTATTATATCCCGGCCACCAGCAGCAACATGTGATTTCATTCACCGGCTTGTTTACAAGTCGAATTTGAGGAAAGAAAATAATCAGGAGCTCATCAACATAATGAGAGGATACAAGAGCTATCTGTGCTAGCTGCAAAGTGTGCATATTTAAGCAAGTATTTTAAAACAGTGAAAGCTACCGAGGAAAAAGAAACAGAAAGTGATAGACCCCCCCATGACTCAAACTAGCGACCACGGGAGTTTAGGTAGGTAGGGTCCAACCAAGTGTTTCCAAATGGACTGCAGTCTGCACAGAACCCTATCCATCAGTTCCAAAGTAGACTAGGTATTTTTTTGCGACCAAAAGACCATGTATTATGCAAGTACATAATGAAGTTGACCAAAGTTTCTCAGCTGCATTATATTTGTTATTATTGTCTGTCTATCATTTCTCTGCAGCATGTTGTTCAGAAGGCTTGTAGAATGTCCCTTCCTGTTGGTGATGTCACTAAAGGACCAGTTCATTATTTTTATGGAGGGTGGAATGACTTGTGTAACGGGGTTGAGTGCGACTGGGGGACGGATCTATATAATGCAATTTTAATGATTAATCATCTATTTATTAAAAAACAAAACATGACCAGCAATAAAGCACTGATACAATTGTATGTCAATGGCAAAATGTTTTTTTTTTAAATTGTCATATCTCAAGTCCACTTTCATCCAGGCCATGGGGGACATGAAAAAAATGGCAAAATAGGTGGTGTCTACTGAAAAAAGCAAGATAATTTATGATATAAAGATTTCAATTGATTCTAAAAAGCTTTTAAAATTTGATTTTGGTGACCCGATGGATACAATACACTCAAAAAGAGGGACAATCAGAGGGACCGGAAATCATACCGGTTTCGTGGAATGACTCACGTAATGGATTGCTTGCTATTGCTGGATTAGACTACTCAAGTTGTTCTCTACCCTGGGGACCAGCTGGTTTTCAAATCCATTACCAAATCCATTGTGGTTCATGATAAACATTCTGAAAATGCATTTCTCCAAAGAATAGGTTCTGAAACAGCTGGTCTCGCTACAGTGAAATCAGTGTCCTCTTTCTTCCTCTAATTGTGCACTGCCTGCTGTAACCAATGCAAATTTGTCAGCCCACAGTAAAGGTAAAGACAGCGCTGGGGGCTGAACCGAGACACAGTGACTGGCTGTCATTTCACATCAACATAAACGAAAACCCCAAACCAGATTTAAGCAAATGGATGTTATTTTCCCTCCATGTGATTGTGGGCCTGGGGAGAAGATAACATCCTTATCTGTAACGTGATGACCCCGGCTCCTTGAAAAGACGGACTACGCAGCTCATAATCTTTGACAGCTGCTCATTACCCTGTTAGGTTAACACAGGCCTGTCAGTCTACTCATCAGGCTTAGAATCACACACCTGCCTAGTCTCGGTTTAGGTGTGTGTGTGTGTGTGTGTGTGTGTGTGTGTGTGTGCCACGTAGAAACCTGTGGTACGACCTGCCTGACTTGTGCTCCTCTTAGGACCACTACACACTGCAAGACATTTGCTCCGATTATGCTCTCGCCCACCTTTTTTGCCGCTCGCCGCCAAAAACCCCGATCTGACGCAAGATCGCAGAGGTTTTGCTCTCCGTGTGTGAAAGGCTCTGCGAGACGAACCGGCCACGATTCAAACACTCGGCGATGCCTTCCCGAGCGTTTGTAGATATCTAGCGTGTTTGATATAATTTGCCTCTTTCGCCGACTGGACATCATACAGTATGAATGGGGTTGCGATCACTCTGCGAGGAGATCCGTGCTACAGCCATTGAGAGCACATTACAGCCACCGTGGCAAGGGGAGGGTTGCTTGGCAAGGGGAGGGTTGCTTGATGTAACTGCCCACAACAAAAAATGTCTTGCCCCGCATAGTACCGCAATATTACTGTCCAGTCCTGCATAAGCCTGCAATATCTCCATTGAGATCCTAAAACATTACAAAACAGAATGAGAGAGAGAGATAGTTTGTTTGTTTATTTTGCGACGAGCACGTGGAACACAGTCAACACACACGAGAGGGAGAGGGAGCGGGGGGGCGGGAGAGAAAGAGACTCTGATCCTCTGTACCAGGGGAAATTATCTCTGATTGAATGTAGACATATTCATATCTTGCTAAGTAAATCATGACCACACATGGATATCTGGGTTTGGACGGTGCCGTAGCCTATTTAAATACTGCCCACCCCCGTAAGATTTGCGTTTGGACCTGTGGGTACCGAGGGATCCCGCTGCCGTTGCAGGGCTCTACTCTCGGCGAGTCCTGTCTGAAATATCTTGCAATGTGTGATCCTTTGTCCGCCACAACGATAAAAAAAAACAATTAAGACAGAAAGAGACTTGTGTAGTGTGAAATGCTTAACAATCAGACGACTCCCCGACCATTTTAAAAGTCCTACAGTGTGTACCTGCCCCTTGATCAGTCTTCAGGGGACATAGGTGTAGCAATTCAATCAGAGATCCTAGCGTGTTCCAGATTCCCTATAAATAACCCAGGCTTAAGAGCAGCGGGCCATTGCGCTCAGGCTAAACAGACCAGAAGCTGGCAGGATCATGCCGTCTACTCTACTGAACTGATACCTGTCTGGATGCACAGTGATTAATGACAGAAAGTTGAACGTGGCTGATTAGCCTGTCCCTAAATCCTGGTTATTAATTACACTTTGCTTATCCTTTTCTTAGTACATTCTCTCTTCTTTGTCATCCTTGCTCTCTCCTTTTCAGGTCAACAGTCTTAAGTCTTATCTGGTCTGTCTTACTCTTTGTTTGTCTTGCTCTCACAATCTTATCTGCAGTTTTGACTTTGCATTTGCAATTCCTCGCTATACCTCTACTTTTGATCCATCAATGTATTGCTTTGTTTGAATAAAATTAGATTAAGAAGTTCTGATTAGCTGTCTAGAACAGGGGTTGTCTGTATGTACTGTATGTGGAGTGAGGCAGTGCCAACAGAAAGTCTTAAATACCTAGTAAAGTGAAAAGTAAAAAAAGTGTGAAAGTTGGGTCATACTGTAGTAGATACAATGTTCAGTGAATCTCACCAACATTGTTCTTTTGAAACACTTTTGGTGAAGTATTAATAAAGTTCGCTATTTCCATTTGGCCAAATGATGAGGACATGACCACAAGCAGCCAGCCTTTATAGTGCAACTTTGCCACTGAAAATCGCTTTATTTGTGTGGCTACACAAACTGCACACATACTCTTGTACAGTGGTTCTCAAAGTGGGGTCCGGGGACCCCCAGGGGTCCTTGAGGGAGTTCCAGGGGGTACCCAGCTAAATGGTAGTTAGGAACCAAATGGACCCTTATGGGTCTGTAACTCAGAGAGTGTACAAATGGAACCATGGAACCAACTGCCCCCTAACGGGTCCATTTGGTTCCATTTGTACAGTCTCAGAGTTAAATTAACATAGATTTTTACAATATAAATTGGGGTCCCAGAGATAGAAATGCCATTAGATGGGGGTCTGTAGCCTAATGCATGTCAAACTGGCGGTCCTTTACATTTAAATGGTTGAGAATACTGCTAGAGCCATAAAAATCTTCTGTTATGGGGGTTCTTGGCATATCTTTTCAAATGGGGGTCCGCTGGCTAATCATTGTCAATTTGGCGGTCCTTGACATGACAAAGTTTGAGAACCACTGCTCTAGTAACTTACTATCCATTGCTAAGGATTGGACAAGGATGCCACAGCGTTATTATTATATTATTATAAGAAGAGATTACCTATTTGGGTTGTATTCTCGACAAATACCTGTCAGGTGAAAGCATGGGGACAAAGGTGGTCAAAATAGTAAACCAGAGAACCAAATTTATGGGCAGAGTTTCCTCTTTTGTCAACCCTCAGGCCCTCAGGACCCTCTCAGGGGCCCTGATTCAACCACATTTTGACTATGCTAGCACCTCCTGGTACTCCAACACCTCAGTGTCACTGAAGACTAAACTTCAAACCTCCCAAAACAAACTGATTCGGCTACTCCTCGGATTGGGGCCCATGACCCACCTTTCTCCCACCCATTTTGCCAGCCTAGGCTGGCTCAGGGTGGAAGACAGGGTTAAACAACTAAAAATGGGACTGGCCTTCAAAATTGTAAATGAAAATTTGCCCGATATGCCCCCTATTCCCGCATATCTGAGTAAATACCTCCAAAAGGTTAGTGACACCCACAGTCACAATACCAGAGGGAGTGCAAACAACAATTTGGTACCACCCACCCATAAAACAAACATGGGCAAATTCTCCTTCTACAGCACTGCCACCCAGGTTTGGAATGGTCTAACCCCATCCCTCAAAAAATGCAGTTCGCTGGGCTCATTTAAAAGAGCCTTAAAAAAATCACTTTTCAGGAGGCCAAAAGAGGAGGTAGTACCATTTTCCCGTTAGACAGCCGACCCCCCCCCCCCTGTTCTTGTACATATCTTTCCCCCCTTTTTTATTCCATTGGCTGTACATAGTGTTATATATATATATATATATATACATATATATATATATATATATATGTATATATATATATATATATATATGTATGTATATATATATATATATATATATATATATAATTTTTTTGCTGTTTTATTTTTTATTTCTTTGTGTAATGATATTCGAACTGTGGTGCCACTATATATGTCTATGAATTGAATACCAAGGCCCTCATTGGAAACAAGTCCGCAAGGACTTTTATGAACGGACCTGTTAGACAAAGTATTTTAAATGTAAATGTGTTGTTTTACATTCTTTTGCCTAATAAAATATTCAATCAATCAATCAATTAAACCCAACCCTGACTTGTTTGGTCGAATAGTGGCCGAAGGACGAGGACTTGAAAATTCACCAACCATTACCAGGGATTTCATATTTATAGACAAGCATGTCTTCTCCCCACAGGAGAAGAGAGTGGTGAACGATTGGAAGCCCGGAGCGCCACGCGGCAGGAAGTCGTCAGAGGAGGGGGACACCCACAGCCCCCCCAGGAGGACGGGGTCGGGGCGCATGGGACGAGCAGGTCAAAGAGGAGGAGGAGGTGGTGGACGCCAGGAGAGGAGGGACCGAGAACCCCGCCTTGATAGAGAACCCCGTCTTGACAGAGAACCCCGTCTTGACAGAGAACCCCGTCTCGACAGAGAACCCCGTCTCGACAGAGAACCCCGTCTCGACAGAGAACCCCGTCTCGACAGAGAACCCCGTCTTGACAGAGAACCCCGTCTTGATAGACCACCTAGAGATGGAGAGACTGGAGAGCCGGGGGGAGGAGGAGGAGGAGGAGGAGAGAGAGAATGGCGCGGGAGAGGTAGGAGAGGAAGAGGAGGAGCCAGAGAGGGAGGCAGAGAGGGGATGAGAGAGGGAGGAGGCCCACAGTCTGGCATGGACAGGAAATCAAAGGTGAGTGAGAGAACAGGTGCACATGTTAATCTAAATGCTTGCGATTACAGAGGAGTTTGGCAATTTTGCCTCAATTACAAAACTTTGAAATACAATCAAATATCATAAACCATCCTGACGCAGTAACAAGGCTCGACAGTGTGACCATTTCACTCATGCGTTAAATTGCATTTAGGAGCACGCGTGCGAATGATATGACCAGCCTTCTCTTTGTTTTTCAACAAAGTGTTTTCAGCACTCATTTTCTGCACTGATACCAGACCACATTTATCTCTTCTCTCCACGAGTCGAGTACACACACACTCTACACACACACTGCTGCACTGCTCCCGCCTTCTCTCACACACTCGCATGTGCTAGCTCATTAGCTGGATGGCAAGTGCATTGCCTTCGTGAGTGTACAGTATAAGGGTACTGTATATTGTTTGGATTCTTTGAAACATTGGGGCGACTTAACCCTGTTGTCCCCTATCCAGTGGTGTGTTTTAGATTTTGGAGGGTATACTATAACAATTCCCCCCCAGTTCCTCCCACACGCACGGCACGCACGCGCGTTTAATTAATTAATGTAAAAAAATTGCACGCGCTCTGCGCGCGTTTCTGCCCCGCACATACTCGGCCAGGCCCACTCTGGCCCAGTTTCACAGTAACACTGAGTACACTCACAATATGCTTTGTACTGATTTTCTACTGTTTCTAATGTTAATCACCCTGTAACTCAACCACTTCGGAGCTGCTTTTAGCCTTGGATGCATTTTTTTTGTATTACCATAGAAGTGCAAGGATTGTTATAAATAAATGCTGGTTAGGCTTATCAGATAACCAGCATTTACCTATTATAACCATAATAGCTGTGTTAACAGCGAGCCTTCCTGTATCTATTACAGAATAGTATTAACTTGGCATTGAAGACACAAACTGTATTGAAGTTTGAAGATTTTGCTGTGCTATGATGCTCAATTTGAATACTAATGAAGTACTCAATTCAGTGACCTACGTTCAATGAAGTGAATGGCAGATCGTTGAAATGTGTGAATTCCTTCGCCAGTAGCCATTAATTATCACCTCAAGAACAATAGCCACGCACATGATAAGCCTTCACCTCAGAGTTAGACTAGTCAGACGGTCAGACCACATTCTTGCTGTTTGTATTGCTGCGCCCCCCAGCCCAGCCACTCCTGGGTGCATCGTATCAGATGCGTATCAACGTATCAGATACGCCGTTTCGAACTGTTTTTGAATGTATACGGTGGCGACGCAAAAAATCTGCAGGCCATACTGCGTATACAGCGCACCACGGTAGATCACACAACTGCCCCTATCCCTTCATTAAGGATTGTGCCCCTGAAATTCTTTATGCACCCTTAAACTTTGCACATTTTTGCACTACACAAGTCAGCTTCAAGCCTTGAGGAAACCGGCCGATTGGATTCTTAAAGGTGGTTAAAACAAGCGATGGACCCGATTTGTTCTTGCTCTGCTGCGTACATTGAATAATTCATTGTCATGCCGTCCTGATGCTTTACCAGTGTTTGTGTTTGTGGACAGGAATGGGAGGAGAAGAGGAGGCAGAACATTGAGATGATGAACGAGGAGATGGAGAAGATAGCAGAGTATGAGAGAGGGCAGCGGGTATGGAAAACATCCTCCATCTAAAGTGGAAAAGACTGTTATAACTGTGTTCACACCACTGTCGATGTGAGAAAATGTGATTTAGAACAGATTTGAGTGGACATAAGAAAGATGTTTCAGACCTTACCTTCTTCTTGTTCCACAGATGGATGGAGACAAGCCCATCCGTAACTTCCTGGACGACCCGCGGCGTTCTGGCCCGGTTCCCGACTTGGACCGTAAGGAGGGCAGCAGGAGACACGTCCGTAACTGGGGTGGCCTTGACTTTGACAATGTTAAGACTGGGGCTGAACTGGAGAAAGAATGGACTGTGAGTGGTGTTCTGTGAAACACAAAATGATGTGCCATGTCTTATAAATGCACAGAAGTTTGTTGCAGCGGTATTGGTGCTGAAAAACATTTTGACCAGTTACCCAGCAGCCAAATTAGTGTACCAGCTACAGCAGGACTGCATACAGTATAGTGATAGACGGTAGATTATACAATTATTCACTTAACTAAAATAACAATTCCACAACAGAAAACGGTCTTCTAATATCTCCTACCTGAATGAAACTCCTCAATTACAACTTCAGACTGGCTGAGAGTGAGAAAAGGAGGGTAAACCCAGGAAAGAACACTATAGGTGGGATTCAGTCCTAGGCCAAAAGAATACTACACGTGCAGGGACCATAAACACGGGATACTGCTGGATACTTAGGCCTGTCACAATTATTACATAATCGCCTAATCACAATTATTTGAGATAATCACAATTATTCTTGCATAATCACCATAATCGTTACCATGTTGAAAAAATGTTCATATATTTTCAAACATTTTCAAAAGTAGTGGAAATAGC
This sequence comes from Gymnoscopelus microlampas, assembly GCF_963454915.1. Classification (NCBI taxonomy): domain Eukaryota; kingdom Metazoa; phylum Chordata; class Actinopteri; order Myctophiformes; family Myctophidae; genus Gymnoscopelus; species Gymnoscopelus microlampas. The sequence goes on along the minus strand of NC_139945.1, from coordinate 20,291,108 downwards.
TGATCTACAAGCTCACAACGTGCGTTTGCAGTGGCGTTTCTGTTACATGTGGCTCAAGGATAGTTCTTCAATAAGAAGAACGCCATCTCTGGACGTCACTATCTTTTCTTTGGTAAAGTTTCCCATTTGTAGCTGGTTGATATCCATCCTCACAGGGACGTGCACAGATAGACTCTAGGTGGGGCTAGAGCACCTGCCCTTTGCCCTCTTGACCAGAAGTGCTCTTTGAAAAAAAGAAAAAAAAGTTGTTGTTTTTTCAGTTTACATCAGGGGTCTTCAACAGGGGGTCCGGGACCCCAAGGGGGTCCTCAGAGTTACTACAGGGAGTCCGCCAAATCTTTATGTGATATGATTTTTCTTTTTACCATAACCACTCGAAACCTAGCATCCCTTTTCTGAGGAGAACTTTAGCCAAAAATAGCAGATATTTTTGGCAAAGAGGTATAGGTGTAGAGGGAAAAAAGAGCAGACCAAGTAAACAAAAAAAGTTAAATTTACTTGAGCACCTGCCCCTCAAAATGTCTGTGCACGCCACTGCATCCTCATATGGCTAAATTCTTTGCCCCTTTATCTGTCTTGTGTTCAGAGCCGAAGGCCTGGTCAGAGGGGTTCTATGGACATGACCATGTCCATGACGGGCCGGGAGAGGGCGGAGTACCTCCGCTGGAAGAAGGAACGTGAGCAGATCGACGAGGAGAGGCTGGCACGCCACCGCAACGCCACGGGACAGTGGAGACGGGAGTGGGACGCACAGAAGACCGATACCATGTGAGCGCGGGAGGGGAGGGAAAGAGGACACGAGATTAACCCATTCAATTCGGGAACGCATAGCTGTGTCATTTCAGATTTCTTTTTTTATTTTATTATTATAATTTATTATTATATACTTTGGGCTATTCAAAAATAGCAGATCTACAAGCTCATAGCTCGAGCTTGTAGATCTGCATTTTTTTTGGAAAAATCTTGAAAATTTGTGCAAACCTTTGAATATATATTTTAAAGCGAACATTTTTAACTCAAATCTTTGCTTCTGGGGATTCTGCAAATGTCTTTGAAACATTTTTTTTTAAAATTATGTTGCTATAATATCAGTGGTTCTCAAACTTTTTCATGTCAAGGACCACCCAAAATGATATGTATTTGTCTGCGGACCAAAATATTTTGTTCCAGGGACCCCCAGAAGCAAAGATTTGAGTAAAAAAAAAAGTATATATATTCAAAGATTTGCACAAATCTTCAAGATTTTTTCAAAAATAGCAGATCTACAAGCTCATAGTGCGGCACTCGGTATGCCACGCTATGAGCTCGTGTATCTGCTATTTTTGAATAGCCAAATAAATACAAAAAATGACACAGATGCGTTCCCGGATTGATTGGGTTAATTGGACTGAGAGCATGGGGACTGAGAGCACGAGATAAGAGAGGAGGGAGAAGGAGAGATGAGGAGAGCATGAAGGGGGTGGGGGGGGTAGTGGAGGGGATGAAATGAGCAAGGAAGGACAGAAGAGTGGAGAGAGAGCAGGCACTAGGAGGAGAATAAGGGCAGAAGGGAGGAGTTTGGGGGAAGAGGGACCCGCAGCAGCATTGACACTCTGATGACTGTCAGTGAAGCTGCAGAGGATTTGGCTGTAGAGCAGTGGTCCTTGAGGGGGGTTCCAGGTGGTCCCCAGCTAAAATGATGCAGAGTTGGTAACCAAATGGTCCCTTTATAGATCTTTAACTCTTGAGAGCGTAAAAGGAAACCAAATGGACCCTTACGGGTCCATTTGGTTTCCTTTTACGCTCTCAAGAGTTCAATTATTGTTAAACATCTGCATTACGTAATTAAAGAATTGTTATTTTAATCAACGTTTGCCTGTTATCTCTCCTATGGTACCACATCAATAAAGCATGGGATTGTGGACTAAATCGTGTCCAACAATAACACAATATTCTGAGTCTTGGGTCTGAGAGGCTAAATCTCATCAAACGGTGGTCCATGGCTCAAATGCCCAATAAATAATGGACGTTGATATGAAAAAGGTTGAAAACCACTGCCGTAGAGGGGAATGCATAGAGGCATGGTGGTACTGTAGGACACTAACGAGGCATTCAAGCGTCTGTGTGTGTGTGTGTGTGTGTGTGTGTGGGGGGGGGGTCAAGTGAAAACAGGCGATGATGGTAGCAAGTGTGGACACTCAGGCACAAAAAGGACATATTGGTTAGACATGACGAGGGTGTGGCGTGGGAGGGGACGACGTGACCTTTCGGTGACTTTGCGTGCGTCTGCCTCAATAAAGGCATGTAGCCGACGTGACGAGGATGCACAGCGACATGGCGTCCTGATTTGTAGCGTGCGTGTGCATGTGTTTGACCCTGTGGCGTTTTCTTTTCACAGGTTCAAGGAGGACCCATCTGTTGCCGCAGAGGGCATGATGACCGAGCATGGTGGCAGAAGAGGCAAGTCAACCTTCCACCTCCCCACACACAATGTCTTCTTGTCTGAATAAAAACAACACACACACACACACACACACACTAGAGTTGTTCGGATACCGATACCAGTATCGGAAAAGCTGCCGATACTGCCTAAAAACGTTGGTATCGGTATCAGCGAGTTTTCCAGTCTATGCCATTCCGATGTAATTGATCACATGATGAGATTTGATTGACAGTAATGAATGTAAATGAATGCTTCAGTTCATGTTGCACTACTATTTTATACTCTTTCTGTACTATTGACATTATTATTTTACTAACTTGGAGATGCACTATTTATTCCTAGATCAGTGGTTCTCAAACGTTTGAATTTCAAGGACCCCCATTAACTCTGAGAGTGTACGGTCCATTTGGTTCCAATTGTACACTCTCAGACCTGTAAGTTAAAGTTACAGACCTGTACATATACTGTACACATCATATGCAGTCAGAAGGACGCAACGCCAGGCCCCTGCTAGCACCCAGTTCATTAAGCTTGTTATGTCGACGCCAGCTGATTAAACTCATTATGTAAATGTGCACTGTATTTCCCTGGTGGCCATCCAGCCCCCTTAAGCCTCTTCAAGGCTGATTTGAGAGAAGGTGACGGCTTTCAGAGGTCTGGGGATGTACTGTAAGCACTGCAGAGGAGCAGTGGTTGTTCCAAGACCCTTCATGCAAAGGATTTCATTACTTTTAATAAATTAGCAGCGGTCCGGTAGGAGATACAAAGGAGACTCTTTGTGTCTCCTACCGGAGCCGCTGCCAGTCATCAACTTATTGGCTTAGGAATGCGACAAAAACAAAAAAATATCGATGAATTCAAGTCTCCATGGGGTGACTATTCGATAGAAAAAAAAGTCATTTTGGGGGTGAACTATCCCTTTAACATGAATTTGTGTCACTGGAAGATGTTTTTTTGGTCAATTTGAGCAAGGGGGTGTTTGTCCTCCGCCATGTTTCCTGTTGAAGGTGTTCTGCTGGTATGGTGTGGAAGAGAGTTGGCTATGTGATGGCATTCTGTGTATAATGGTAGTTTTAATGTATGTGATTGTGTGTGGGGAAAATGGATGTTTGTCTTCTCTGTGTGTGTGCGCGCGCGTGTGTCTTCCTTACAGCTAGGGGGCGTGGCTCCCGTACAGAGCCTTGGGGCAGGGCCTCAGGTTAGACCATGGCATGTGATTGAGAATTACTACTGTGTGTTTCGTTGTCTATTTGAGCACTACAACACCCAATCTCAAACACCTGCCCCCTAGCTTGTAGCATTTTTAACCACTTACTCCTATCCTTGGTACCCAAATTTAGTCCCTCTACACCAAATCTCTTTGCTTAAATTCAGTGGTGGAAAAAGTACTCAAATGTTTTACTTAAGTAAAAGTATCAATACTGCACTGTAGAAGTACTCTGTTACAAGTAAAAGTCCGGAATTCTAAATTGACTTGAGTAAAAGTACAGAAGTATTGGCATCAAAATGTACTTAAAGTACCAAAAGTAAAAGTACAAAAATGTTTGAAAATAGCCGATGTACAAGCTCACAACGCGTCGCTTTGCGACGCGTTGTGAGCTTATAGATCTGCTATTTTCAAATAGCCTATGTATAAAATAGGGCTAAAGTGGTTAATGTATGTTTCGTAATATCATAATTTATATCTGAAAAGTAACTAGTAACTAAAGTTTTCAAGTAATTGTAGTGGAGTAAAAGTACAATATTTGCCTCTGAGATGTAGTGGAGTAGAAGTAAAAGTATTGGAAATACTCAAGTAAAGTACAAATACGTCAAAATTGTACTTAAGTACAGTACTTAAGTAAATGTACATAGTTACTTTCCACCACTGCTTAAATTAGACGATCCATTAAGCTCACGTGTCGCAACTTGATGCGTTTTTGAGCAGTTATTTTAGCGATTGTTTGCTTTTATTTTTATGACATGCTCAGAATAGGGACTGTTGGGTTAAATTGGTTAAATCATATTTTGGAGCTATTATAGCATAATATATGAGATCAGTCCAGGACTTTCTTCTGGATCTGCATCAGCTATTGTAACTTAACTTCTTAACTTTTACATTTGACCTTCTAACCATTGAGCCATTGACATTGTCAGTTGTCTTTAATAGTAAAAAGAAAATGTATCAGGTAGGCGGGTAGTACTTTGATCTCATGCTTTTGAATTGTTCAATTTTGCTTTTACTAGGGGAGTTGTTTTGGAATTGGGTGGAAATAATTGTCCGACTTTTATCATACACATTAAAATCCTCTGGTCATTTTTCCATTTGTAACTCAGACACGTAAGGGTCCATTTTATTCCGTTTGTAACAGTGAGGATCAACACTTGAGGTTTTTACCATGTAGGTTCCCAGTGCACCAAAAGCTTGAACGGCACCCAAAACGTGCCTATAACAGCCCTGGATCAAACACTGACGGATTGTACTTAGTGTGTGTTTAACCAGCTCCGGATACCAAATGGGTGGGGTTGGTCAGTTGAGGACGAGCATTAGAAAGTTCTGATGACAACAGGACCGCTTTTACTATACTCTAGTCTGTGAAAATGAGCACTTACCCACCACTAATTATATTGATCATGGTGAAACCCCATCCATCTGGCACTCCCAACTCCATTAAAACAAGCAAGCAAGCACTTGCAAATGCCATTTGATTTGACCCAGGTGTGTCTATGATCACAGGCTGTAACGACACGTGTGTATATAGATTCTGACGTTGCACCTGCCACACATCATAGCCTTCACTCGCTTTGGCTGCGTGCGCCTGTGTGTGTGCGCGTGCGTGTTTGTGCGAGCGTGCTGTTTTCACAGACTCCAATTTGTAGAATGATTGAATGTCCTCACAGCTTTACAGGCTGCTCTGTGCTTTCTCTTTCTCCTCCCACTGCTCTGCTTTGCTCACCCCTTCCTCACTTCTGTCTCTCCTCTCGTGATCTTTCCCTTCATTTCTGCCTTCCTCTCCCTGTCTCATTATTGTCCTCTCCCCTTTCCCCTGGCTGTGGTTTCCGTTCTCTCTCTCCCCCTCTTTCTATGTCCCTTCCTCCTTCCCTCTTTGCCTCACTCCTTCTGTCCCATAATCCTCTCATCTCCCCCTTTACTTCTGTCTTTTTCTGTGATCCTTCTCTCTGGTTCTCCACCTGCCTCTCCTCCTCTCCTCCTCCCTATTCTCACTCTATTCATCTTCGGGGGAATGGGTGAGAGACGGCTTCTGTTGTCTTTCTCACCCATTCCATTATCTCTCCCTCCTCCCTCTATCTGCCCCCCTGAGTCTTTCTTCATATGAGATCATCCTATGAGTCATCCCATGTGTTTAGCTGGCAGACGGTTTTGTCTTAACGCTGGAGGTCAGATGGGACAAGGGGCAAGGTCAGCGTCAGACATATAGACACCTGGGATTGGCTCTGAAGGCCACTTCATTCTGCCGTTACATAACGTGCTGACAGCCACTTTGAGCCGCTGGCTGTATTGTGATCGCTGGAGGAGGGCAGTGGTGCAGAGAGATGGACAGGAGTAGGAACAGATGAGGTTTATTGGGGGGGGGGGAGTGGTGAAGTCCTGTGATGTGCAGAATATGGAAAACAACCTGTGTTGGGTAGCATTTGAAGAAACTAAAACGCTAACAAGCCCTTGTCCAAGATGGTCCTCTTTTCATATTCTTTTAAGATTTTGATACTTGATTATATTCATAAGGACTTAATACAGTAGCTCAAGCATCAGTAATGAACAACTTTCTATCCATCAGACAGTTAATAATTTTCTATTGTAAGCATTTAGATAGCGGATGCTCTTATCCAGAGCGACTTACAAAGTGCAAGATTGGATTAAGTGGCACGAACCCTAGTCAACAAACAGGGTAAATGGTCTAGTGAAATGAGTGCAAATAAAACATTTAAGTACTACAAAGTAATCAGGTTATCAGGTAAACATCAATCCTAGCATGTGTCTAAAACTACATGCTGTCTAAATAACATACTTAGTTTACTTGTGAGTGCTAGGGTGTGAGGTAGAGCCTACTGCCAGAAAACACGGAGTGAATCTTCATTCCTGACTGAGGGGGAAGGTTATTTCACAGCTTGGGAGCCAGAAGGGAGAAGTCAGGACACCTGGACCATTGGCTAGGGTGTCGTAGGGATGGGAGGGACAGATGTCTTATTACTGATGATCTGTGTAGAAAGGAGTGTAGGGGTGGATTGTGTCCGGGGTGACATGTCCTTGATTGTCTTGCCATCAGTTTCTATTCATTTCCATTCCTACATTTTCTTATGTTCAATTACACCTTCCTTTGTGGTTTTCATCTCTCCATTGAAAAGGTTCTTGGTCATGCATCACTTAGCTACCTATGTTTTTCATTTTTCCAGACGACAGTAAGAGACCTCCCAAGGCGCCAACGTTTGCCGAGTTCCTGTCCCAGGGCAGGGGCGCGGGGAATCGAGGAGACCGGGGCCGCGGGAAGGGCCGGGGACAGAAGCAGAGCTATAGGTGATTGAGATTAATACATTTCATACAGCCAGGTTTGCATTGTACCATGGCTAATGTATCTATAGCAGGATTTAGTGTTAATTAAAACACATTTTTTTTAAACTTTGTATCATTAATCATGATTATCACCCAAGTCACATTTATGATATGTGTTAAAGTCTGAAAAGACAGCCTCGTCATTATTTTATTTTGCATGTCAATTGCTTTGTGTGTGTGTGTGTGTGTGTGTGTGTGTGTGTGTGTGTGTGTGCCTGCATCCAAAAAGCAATTACCCAGTGAAATTCCAGGCTCTCTTTTTTTTTTACAGCAGTTCAGGCTCACCAAGATTTCTGAAAGTCTGTAGTGTTATTGTTATTATTATTTTTGGGAAACAGGCTAAACAATGGCATTCTTTTCAGCATGCACGACAACCGCTGGGAAGCAGAGAAGCAGGACGAAGAGAAAGAGATGGAGGATAAGGTGAAGACAGAGGAGAAGACAAAGACGGAGGAGAAGACAAAGACAGAGAAGCCAAAGAAGAAGGAGAAGGAAGGGGAGAAGGCCAAAGCTCCCCCACCACAGAAGGTATTTGAATTGAATCCCAGAAATAATGATCACACTACTGCCAAATTCCAATTTGGGTATTCCAATACCCAAATCTTTGCTCACTCCACACTCGGTCCTCCAGCTTAACTCGGAAATAGTTTGTGTCCCAAATGGTCATTTGCTTTTGGAGGAGCCGAGACCGGGAGGAGAGTGAGCTTTCCAAGCCGCTTGCAGTGGCTTTCACAGAGTGTACCACCAGTGTTACACACTCAAGCCTGTTCTCGTTTTGACTGTCTTATCTGTTTTGTTATTGGATGGACCGTCTCCTCGGGCCGTGAGATGGAAAGCATGACTACGCTGTCTGGGAGAAAAAGCCGTGCTGTGTAGGGCTGTCACGATTACAAATTTAAGTTGACGATCAATTGTCACTCAAATAATTGCGATTAACGATTTAACTGTGTGTTTGGCATGGAACATAAGAAGCCTTTTAGGCTTCGTGATCAAAAACTGCACAGGGCAGATATGACTAATAACTGAAATATACAAAGAAATGATTGACATTTAATCATTGTTATACGTGTAAAAAAGCAGAAATAGCTGATCTACAAGCTTATAGCAGAAATAGATCTGCTATTTCTGCTTTTTTTAATATTTGAAAATGTGTGAAAATCTTTCAACATGGGAAATTGGGAATGATTATCAATCCAATTAAATTCAAACTTTATTCCAGACGCACAGGGGGTCCATAATTACATACAGATTAAAACAGACACATAAGAAAGTAAAAAAATAAAATAAAAATAGATAAAAACACATCATACAAACAAGGTCATACTAAAACAAACAATTACACATACAGTACAGACTATTTCTCCAGTGCTTCCGTAGCCTGGATGAGTACCTGAGACAGCTTTTCCCAGGATTGACTAAGTCCTCAATAATACAATTCCTGGACTCATCCAGGCGAGACATAAACCCTTACATGGAGTGCCTTAAAAGAGCCTCACAGGTGTGAATTCCCCGTGTCACAAATAAGTGACTGGCACTATGCCATCTGGGGACCTTAAGTAGAATCCTCAAGGCGTCATTGTATGCTACCTTGAGCCTCCGTATACTACCCTTCTTGTAAGAGCACCACAAGAAGGCTGTATACATGGGAGTGCAAAATGCTTTAAATAGAGCACATTTAACATGATCTGAACAGATGCTGAATCTTCGAAGCAGCATATTGGCCTGGGCATAGAGTATGCGGCACTGCCTAGAGATATCTCTATCATCTTGGAGGTTGTCAGTAAAGATGTGACCCAGATACTTAATTTCCTGACACAGTGATAATGGACTATTACTTAGAGAGAAGGCAGGAAAAGACAATTTCTTGTCATCCTTACTTCTCACAATCATGACACTACTTTTTTTTGCATTATATATAATGTCATAGTCCGTGCCATACTTAGAGCAAATTTTCAGTAGCTGTTGTAACCCGCCACTGTACGGACTTAGTACAACCAGGTCATCAGCATACATCAGGTGATTGATGATAGTGTTTCCTACCAAACATCCCGTATTGCACTTATTTAGTTCAACTGATAGATCATTCATATAAACATTAAATAAAACAGGAGACAAAATCCCCCCTTGGCGTACCCCATTACTAACAGTGAATTGGGCGGATAATGCATTACCCCATTTGACATGCATTTTTTGATTAGCATACCAGAATACCAGTAAACGTACAATGATCAAGCATTTTCTGAAACAGTTTGAAGTGGTTGATCCTATCAAAAGCACGAGATGCATCAATGAAGCATAGGAAAACAGTGGAATTATGGTTACTGTAGTTAGCAATTAGTTCTTTAAGTGCAAAGATGCATAAGTCAGTACCGTGTTTCTTTTTAAATCCAAACTGGTTATCTGCAGTTAGGACATACAGTTCTAGTCGCACAAGCAGTATTCTTTCCAAGACTTTGGAGAGGATACTTGCCAGAGCGATGGGTCTGTAGTTGTCAATGCTGTTCAGTTTCCCTGCCTTGTCTTTGATGACAGGTACTAATTGCACTGAAGTAATTGCCTCTGGCAGTACACCATGACCCATCAGTCCTGTGAAGCACAGGGCCAATAGTGAGCAGATTTTGTTGCTTGCATATTTTAGATGTTCAGCTTTTATGAGATCCATGCCACAAGCCTTATTTTTTTTCTAACAACCTAATGGCATCAACCACATCATCAGCCCTGATCAGTACATTTTCTGAAGGATCAACCTGACCTACTGCCACGGTGCCACTTCTTACACAGTTAAATAATTTGTGATAGTGTTTCCTCCATACTTCGGCAATTTCAACCGGGCCACATGCACCCTCTATGTTAGAGGGTAATGAGGTTTTACTGTTGTTCATGACTTTAACCTCTTTCCAAAAATCATAGAGGTCTTTACTTTGTAGTTTACTAGCCAATGAGTCAGCTCTCAGAGTGTTCTCCTGTCTTTTTACAGATCGAACGGCATATTTAAATTTTGCATTGGTGAGTTTTTTTTCCTCAAACACAGCACCTTGCCTGGGCCTACCAGAGTCATTCCAGCACTTAAAAGCTGTCCTGGCCACCAAATGATGCTCAGCCACAAAAGTATGCCAACCAGGCTTAATGTTTTGCACCTTATTTTTCCCTTTTTTGCAGAACTGTCTACCCGAAGCTATAAGAGCCTCTACAATATAATCATACATGACACACAGTTGAGTGCCATGCTGCACGTTATTGCAGTTCAGGTTATTACAGTTTAGTGCCTCCTTGGGCAGGTTAATACAATCAAGCAATTTAACAGTAGTGGCAGTGTAACTGTCAATATCCTCACTGGTTAGTTTTGACCAGTCTATCCTCCCTGATTTAATATCAGGATCAATGTTGATAGTGGTGGGAATATTGACAGTATTAATATTTATTACCAACGGCATGTGATCTGAAATGGCCAGCCCATAACACACCTCCATGCTGTCTATACAGGCATGGGCATCAGCTGTGCTTAAACAATGGTCAAGCCATGATGTAGTGTGCCATGCATCACTAATGAACGTATATGTAGTGTCAGGTAACAATGATTTACTCGAAATAATTAGCTTACAAAACAGGTGCAGGTGTTTTGCAAATAAAGCATTATTATCAGATAAATCAGCATTAAAATCACCATTGGTAAATACACATGTGGAGTCATTCACCTGAATGAAGGACTGTATAAATGCTAGTCTATTCAGAAATTCATCTTCAGATTGTGCTGACTCATACGGCATGTATACATTCAAGAGTATAAAAGACTTGTCATCACATGTTACTTCTATTGCTAAGGCCCAATCAACATTTAGACTGACCACTTTCACAGCTTTGTCATATTTCGAATTCCATAATATGGCTATTCCACCAGGTATTCTCCCCCTCATTATTTTAGAGGAAAGGTCAGTGGTGGATACACCGGTACCATGGAAATTGGCATGTAAAGAGTTCAGTTTATCCAGATCTTGCTTGGAAAGCCATGTCTCCTGTATGCACATTATGTCGCACACTTCCAACAGAGAGTCAACAACTAAGCGTCTTGCTTTATCAGCAGCACTGTGTCCCACACGGAGGCCACGGGCATTATATGAAACTATCATCATGACTGATTCGAGGGGTTTTGAGGTAGTGACCCCACAACAGCACGAATATTAGTTCCAGAAACTCCATTCTTGCGGGGCTCAAAGTAGCGCCGTACAAGAGCACCCTCAGGCCAGATATCAGGACTATACATTTCACTGACTTCATTGCATTCCGCTGTGATTTTAAAAGAGCCAAATCTATTGTTTTTTGTCTCAATCTTGAGGCAAGTGACATCACGGCCAAGTTGACTTTTAAGATAGTCAGATAGAATTACGGGGTCCAAATCAGGGTGGAATTTGGTGGCAAACACACTCACTAATTTAGTCTTAATTATCTTTATGGTACTCACTGCTCCTGTACCAATGATAGCCGCTGCTGCCGGTTTCCTCGCCCGTCCGACCGAGCTCCCTGCTCCGTGAACTACCGCATCAGACGCGCCTGTCTTCTTCCCTTGAACTGCTGATCTGGGAAGCCGCTGACCTGAACCAGACGACTCCGCCGCTGGTCCTTGTCCCCGCCGCCCGTTCCTTACGACAGCGCTCCATTCCGCCTGAGGATCTGCTGCACTCGCCACTGGCGCAGAGGCTTCTCTTCGGTCCTTCACCTCCCCCGGTGTGACCGGAGGTGCAAACCGTGGTGTGTCTTCCGCAGGGACGGCAACCTGAGCCACCTGTAGTGTCGAAGCAGCGGCAGGCTGCTCCAGGGCAGGGTGCTCCAGGGCACTCAGTCGGGCGTTGATGGCCACCGTGTCAGCCTGAACACTTTCGCAAATGTCAGCCTGACGACACGATACATGTTTCAGAGCACAGACCTCTGTGTAGAGCTGCTCCATTCTCCTTAGTAGACAGGATACATCCATGCTAGAGTAGGAAACAGGCGGTAGATCGTCCAGCTAGTGGGAGACAAACCTAGGAATATCCTCCCCGCATTCGTTCAGTACCCTGAGGCATAGTTTTATATTGCTGGCATCCTTGTGTATCCCTTTGTGAGAGATGCAACGAAGTGATGTGGATGGACAAACTTCAAACAGCATTTTCTTAGATGCCTCGATTTCAGCAGAATCGAAAGTATTAATGGCCAGCAGCACAATGTCGTCCTGGCTTAATGTTTTAATTTTGATGGCCAAGAAGTTAAGAAGCTCATCCTCAACGATTACTTGCCCGTCCGATGTTTTGTAGATGATAGGTTTATCAGCAGCTCCTCACAGCAGCTCCTCACCATCATACAGATTATTGATCCCTGTGTGTCATCTCTCATCAAACAGCAACCGGTCAAAGTATTTCCATTTTATGACTCTTTGGGCACGGCACTTTATGGCAAAGATAGAACCACACTGAAACTCCCTGCTGCCTTCAGTGAGAGCATTGATCAATCTATATGGAGATACCTTAACAACCACAAGGCTGCAGAGACCTTCCACAGTGTTCTGGCAAAGCACTTTTGCACATGTTCACATGTTTCCTACCTTTTATGAATGGACCGATGCGCCTATAGTTTCACAAACCTCTGCTCGCGCTACGGGGCACAGTGAAGGAGAAAGCAGCATTATGACGATTATGCAAAAATCATTGCGATTATCTCAAATAATTGCGATTATCTCAAATAATTGCGATTAGACGATTATGTAATAATTGTGACAGGCCTAGTGCTGTGTCACAGACTTCAAAGGGATGTTTTAGAGCCGACGTAACTTTGATCTGCACACTCATATCCTAAAATGTAAACATAACATGCCTGCATGCGTGTGTTGAACGGTCTGAGAGTAAAAGTGTCCAACTTGAATGAACTGCAGAGATAGTGAAGTGCATGTATATATAATAACACATGAATAGTGATCAAAGCTACTGTACTGAAGCAACAAATTACATAATGGGTTGATCTTTATTTATACAATCATGCTGTTTGTTGAGCATGGTGTGAGCTAGAACGCGTGTCAAACACTTGATAAGAAATACATCTAACACATTCACTGCCAGACTTATTTCTAGCTGCGTGCACCCACTGCCAGCGTTTTTTTCGATTTTTCTAACCTTTTCAAGTAGTCACAGAATATTTATCTCCAGTATGATCGATCCCCTGATGGTTGCTAATCACGGAGGGTTTCACTGTGCTTCCGTGAAAGAAAGAAAAAATGACATTGCGACATCCCGTTCGCTTGTTATACGCCGTTGAAAATAGCATGTCTCACCAAAAATACATAATAAAACACAGGAGCCGAGATGCATAATATTTCCCAAATTCTTTAACCAGGAAGTGAATGGAGCAGTAAATCTTGCGTTATCTCCGGGTTCTGTGTGGAAGAAGAAAAAAAGGAAAAATGACAGAGATCTACGTCAATGGCAGGGAATGTGTTCTAAGTGAGTGAGTAGGCAGGAATATGAGGAATGGACTGTGGCTGTCAGTCCAACCGGCTTGATTCCTCCGGACTCACGTCTAATCCTCTCGTCCTCGCTCGGAGGCGGAACTAAGGCGCGAGCGGAGTGAGCGATTGTGGAAGGATTGTCATTTGGCTTTTGAAAGCTCACTCACTTGAACACATGAAGACATTTTGTTTTTCCTCCCAATTGGAATGCTACCTTTGACCTTGACCCTGGTCGTCCTCTATTCATCGAGTTACAGTAGACAATAGGGGTGGGACGATAAATCGATATTGCGATATATCGCGATACTTCCTCCCGCGATAAATAATCGATATACTGACGAAAAATATCAGGGGTTTATTTTTATTATTATTCTGTTCTAAGTTGTTTGTGTCTTGTTTTTGTTGAAAAATGTATTCATGTGAATATAATTGTATTGTCAATTTGATAATAAAAACAATTGATAACAAAAAAAAAAATCCTTCTTTAATAATATATATATCCTACTGTGTATACTTTATTTTTTTTGTATTTTTGTATTTTTGTATTTTTTTGACTTGTTTGTATTGTCCTTTGTGTTAACCTTTTTCTCTCTCTGTAACAATCGGGGACCAAACATTTGAAATGTTCCAGTCTTTCAATCCTATGTTCTGTCCCATCCTCAGGCAGAGGAGAAGTACGCGGATGGAGACGACGAGGACGAGGAGTGGGAGGACGCCAGTGATGGAGAAGATGGCAGCTCCGACGAAGGAGAACGCACCGACGACTCCGGAGCAGATGAAAAGAAAGACACAGGAAAGGAGAAAGCGGTCTCTAGTGAGGACACCTCGCCGGCCTCCCCTCCGTCGAACCTCTCGGCCAGCAGCCCGAAGGAGAAGCGGACGCCCAGGCCCAAGGTCCACATCCCCCCACCGTCGGCCGCGCACGAGTCCCCAGAAGGCGTGGTGGCCAAGCCCCTGAGCCCCTTCTCACCGCTGGACGGCCACCAGCCTGTGACGGACTGGGGCGAGGAGATGGAAATGCAGTCCCCGCGGAGCAGCATGGGCGGCGAGAGCCCGCCGAAGCCCCCTAGCTCCACGGACAGCACCCCCCAGGCCAAGAGTCAGGAAGAGGCAGAGAGCCCCACCCCCAGAAAGCCTACTGAGTCTGAGACGGAAGCAGACACAGGTATGTGACAGTAGTGGTGGAAACGGTACTCAAATGTTCTCTTCAGTAAAACTATCAATACTGCAATGTAGAAATACTCTGTTACAAGTAAAAGTCCGGAATTCAAAATGTACTTTAGTAAAAGTACAAAAGTATTGGCATCAAAATGTACTGAAAGTACCAAAAGTAAAAGTACTCTCTATGCAGAATGTCCCATTGCAAGTTTTCAAATGTGTAAAAATCTTTTGAAAATAGCAGATCTACAAGCTCACAATGCGTCGCATCGTGACGCATTGTGAGCTTGTAGATCGGCTGAATGGCCGAAATGTATATAGGGCTGAAGTGGTTAATGTATGTTTTGTAATAATAATCAAAATCTACAAAGTAACTAGTAACTAAAGATTTCAAATAATTGTAGTGGAGTAAAAGCACAAAATTTGTCTCTGAGATGTAGTGGAGTACAAGTAAAAGTATTGGAAATTGGAAATACTCAAGTAAAGTACAAATACCTCAAAACTGTAGTACAGCACTTGAGTAAATGTACTTTACACCACTGTGTGACAGTAATTGACTCTAATACAGGCTCACGTAAAACGAGATGCATGGATGTTTGCATGTGGGTTTGTTGATTTAAGGGAAACAAATGTAAAAAAGCTTGATATTTACATGGTTTATAGTACATGACACACTAGCCCCTACAAGACCTATATTGTTGGCTGCAGTTAACGGTTTGGCTGGACATGGATCGCAGGTATAGTTTGAAACCCTGCCCTGACCGTTACTTTATGCATTTGTAACATAGAAAGTGTACACTTTCAGAGTTACATTTACACACTGTGCTTTAACCAATTTCAGTGGATTTATTCATGCATAAAGGGATATTTCACTTTCAAACATGTATGACCCCAAACATGTTTGAAAGTGAAATATCCCTTTATGCATCAATAAATCCACTGAAATTGGTTAAAGTACAGTGTGTAAATGTAACTCTGAAAGTGTACACTTTCTATGTCTACTCTGGCTTTTGTGTGCACACTAAACCGTTGTTAAGTTGCTTGATTCAGTATTTAATATTGATTTTATCAGACACGTTCCCTTCCTAGATAAACGCATTGCAATTTCAAACTCTATTTTAACCTGGTTCTGGTGACTGATATTGTCCTTATGCGTTTTCAATTGCTTTTTTCATTTATTTTTTGGGAAATTAAAAAATAAAAATGTAAAAACTAATTGAAAACACCGCCCACTCACGCATTAGAAGGACAATATCAGTAACCAAAACCAAGGATGTGTGTTTTCAATAAATCTAACATGGTTCAAATGGAGTTTGAAGTTACAATTGGTTCATATAGGAAAGGCGTGTCTGATAAAATTAATATCAAATATCTAAATACCAAACCAAGCAACTTAAAAACTGTCTGGGGGTTGCACACAAAAGCCCAAGCAGACGTCAAAATGACGCCAAACACGTTTGAAAGTGAAATATCCCTCTAACATTATGCCATGCCAATTGTCTCTCTTCTTCTCTTCAATTGTCTGTTCTTTCACTTTATCTCTAAATAATTTTCCTTTCTTTTGCATCTCACTGTTCTCCGTTTACTGCGATCCTTATAACCACAAATAGAAAGTGGGCTGTAAAAGGGAAATACTGTATGAAATGTAGCTCTTCTGTTCTGTTGTCTCGTCCCTTCTCTTCTCTATTCTTTCCTCTTCTCTTCTCCTACTCACCGTGCTCTCTTTTCCTTCCTCTCACTCACCAATTATGTCTCACTCACTACCGACTCCCATGATTTCTCCCTCCCCCCTACTGTCATTCCCTTCCTCTCCCTCCTTTGCCTGCCACACTCACTCACTCGTTTAATCAAATCCCTCGCTCCGCCGTACCTCTCCTCTCCCGCCTTGTCGTCCTCCTCCCTTGTTCCCCTCTGCAAACATCGCCTCCCCAGCAGCGGAGCCCCCCGCTGATCCAGCTCAGTCTGAAGCCCAGCCGAGTGTGACGGTGTCAGAACCAGAACCAGACTCTGCCCCTACTGAACCCCCCCGTCCTCCTACTCCCGCCACTCCGGTTTCTGATTCCACCCCCCCTGAGATCCCAGAAACAGTGGTTACCACCACCACAGAAGGCGACGCACCTTCTGCTCTTCCGCAGGGTAAGACATTTATAAATGATAAAATTCAAAATCAGTTTAGCAATTCAAGTCCCATCATGCTTTCCTATTGAAAACACAAATATTGCTGCTTACCAGCATACATGCCCAATATTTACACAGCAGCAAACTGGAGATCAGAATTAGATGTTAGTCGAACTTTGCGCAGATATTTAGGTAATTAATAATATAGACTCAGAGTATTAATGGTATTTTAAATCATCATAGATGATCCAATGAAAAAGATTTTAACTTTCTCCCCCCCCCCCCACACACACACCCTCCAGACACCACTTCCCCTTCTCCTCCAGCAGCTACCTCCTCCACTCCAGTAGTCTTGGAAGCCGAGCAGAGCAGCACCTCTGCTGAACCTGCAGAAGGGAACCCAACCATCGACCCAACCGTCACCATCACCACCACCACCGCCACCGAGTCCTCTGCCCCTATGGGGCCTGATACCGGTCCGGCAGCAGAAACATCAGAGAGCTCGGAGCAGACATCCTCAGGTGCGGTCCATATCAGCGACTTTGCAACGGTGACTTACCGTAAAAACTCCCTGACTCCTTCCATCCCCCTACACCTGACCTAACTGACCTTTCACACCCGTTTCCCCTTTTTTTCTCATAGTGGTGGTTTCAGCTTTTTTTTTTGTTGCTTTTTTTACCTGCTTCTGTGTGAATAAATGTGAATTTACAACATTGGTGGTGGCATGTTTGAAAACTGCACGCGTACTCATATATTTGTACATGCGCATCGAATCGGAGCACAGCTTTCACTTGTGAGATTCCTCCCTGCTGCCTCCTCCCTAAAACTTAACTGAAAGCACTACTAATTCTGCCGCTTGCTGTAGCCTCACTGGTGATGCCACGCCCCTTCCTCCTCCAGAATTACGTGTTTTGACTTCCTTGCGATGTGAGCACTTCGCTTCTGTTTCTGTCTTTGATGGGTTAAATGCATGTGACAGTACATGGCCTGCTCCCTGCTTCACCAAACCTGTTGATGGGACCACTGGGCTAGGGCTGCATGGATATGGCTTCTGTGGAAAGCCTAATTGCTTTTAGCGAGATATTGTGATTAGAGTTCTCAACGGGCCTGAAAATTAAGGCTCGAAAAGGTGTCATTTTATGCTTATTGTCGTCACGTCACGCATCCAACAAGCTTTGAACTGAGCAGATTGGACCTTCCCTTGGCTAAAACATCTTGAAAACGTCCACATCTTATATTAATGTAGTTTTTGGCATATCAAAATGGAAGACATTTAAATCATGTATTAGCATGGCCTATTCATTGTGAAAACTCAAATCACAATATCTGAATTTAATACAATTGTGCAGTCCTACTCCATCCCATCTTCTTTGTATTTCACTGATGTCTTGGACGTTGATGCACATTTAAGGACCAATATGTGAATGATTTTGTCTTTGTTTCTGTGTTCTGCAGAGAGTTGGATGATACCTCAGTGCCTCTACTTAAATATCATGATATACTGAACCGTAACACGATACTAAACCTTTAACGTGTCGGCAGTGCCAAAGCCTTTGAATTATCTTAAAGCTATCAAAAGTATAGAACTTATTGTCAAGTAATGTAGTGCTGGAAGCATCCATATATATGAACAAAGATGCATTCAACAACACCAGATCATTTCCCAGTATATTTTCTTGGTGTGGTATCGCGATGCTACCTGAGACGGTGTAGCATTGTAGGGTAAGACTGTGGTACCATGACAACTCCTGTTGATGTGCTTCCTCACTCGTCTTCTGACTGGCTGACTCACGACTTATCAATCACAAAACACTCCATCACTCATGACTGAAACTAGTCGTATTACAGGAAAATGGCCTTGTTGTTGGGCAGAAACCTTGTACGTCGAACCTGTTACTTTTAAGGAAATTGATTTTTTTTTCCACCTGTGTTCCAATGCATCCAGTGTAGTTATTATTTAGTCACAGGCTCTTGATACTTTTAATTAGTTAAAACGTAGGCACTTTGAACCTGCGTTCCTATTTTGGGAAAATCATAGGCAAATGTATTCATACATTTTTTTATTTCTATTTTCACTATTATTGTGCAACACGGTCAAACAGTGAAGTATGAAATAAGGCAGTCATTTATGAAAAAATCACACCCTGTGTGAAGGTAGCGGCGCCTTTGATACATTTTGTCATCGATATGTGTTCATAATGTGTTTATAGCCATGTGTCACGTGAAGCTTGACCAATCACTTTGTTGACGCACCTGACCAATCAGAGCGTTGACGGGTCTGACCAATCAGAGCGTTGACAGGTCTGACCAATCAGAGCGTTGACGGGTCTGACCAATCAGAGCGTTGACGGGCCTGACCAATCAGAACGTTGACGGACCTGACCAATCAGAACCTTGGCGGGCCTGACCAATCAGAACGTTGACAGACCTGACCAATCAGAACGTTGACGGAAAAGGCAGGTATAGAGCAGGACCGCTCTATACTATGTATAGAGCGGCGCCAGCGCCGCTAAAAATAAACAGATGAAATATGGAAATACAAGGTTTCTGCCCGACAGTGGTGATATGCTTATTTCTATTGCCTTTACCTTTTTTTATTTTCTTTTTATTTCCTTTCAACTTCGATGTCTCATTTTGACCAGATGATTGTCTCCCCACACACACTCAGCTTCATAGACCTTTGATTGCACAAATTGCTTGTTGAGGATTTTGTGATATTTTCATTGTATTCATTGTTACTGCAATCACCATAACCAGTAGACTTACTGTAGCGACCACATGGACTGTCTATATGCACTGCACTCCATGTTTTATAGCTTCCAGAGCACAACATACTTTACTGTGTAGGGTAGCACACTCACTTTAGCTTGGCTTTATGTTTTCCCTCCACACCTGAATAAGTAGTGTAGATTGTGTTTCTGCTACTGATTGTCCTAATGGTTAAGTTTTAATGTAACCAATTAAAGGGATATTTCCCTTTTTTTTTAAATTGGTCATTTTGGGAGCATCCCGGACCGTTTTTAAGTTGCTTGATTCAGTATTTAGATATTTGATATTCATTTTATCAGACACACCCCCTTCCTATACAAACCCATTGTAACTTCAAACTCCATTTTAACCATGATAGATTCATCGGAAACACCCGTCCATGGTTCTGGTGACTGATATTGTCCTTCTAATACGTGAGGAGACCGTGTTTTTTCAATTACTTTTTTCATTTATTTTTAATAATTTGTTTGGAAAATGAAAAACAATTAAATACAATAAGAAAATAATATTAAATAAATGAAAAAAGTAATCGGAAAAACACGACCCCCTCACGTATTAGGAGGGCAGTATGGGTACATCCACACATTTCCGTTCGCCTCCGTTCCGCCTCTCCCATGTTAAACTCCCATGCACTCCCATGTTAAAAAAAAACGGGACCGTACTGTTCCGTTTTTTTTTTTTACATGGGAGTGGATGGGACTTCCGGCGAACGGAACGGACGCGGAACGGACATGTGTGGATTGACCCAATTTCTTTTTTTAAAGTGAAATATCCCTTTAAGCCTATTAGTAAGCTTATTATTGGACTAAATTCTCACTTTCATAGCATTTGTCCTCCGATTGTTTGGGCCTTGCTCACAACATGCTGCAGAAGTAAGATGAGATCAAATTACAGAGAGGGAGCATATTATGACAAGTGTGTGGTTTTGTGTACAGCTCATCAGGGTGTAGACCAGGAAATGAGCCGAATTACAGGCACAATTAAGTCTTTAAAAGCTTTTTCGGAGGAAATTAGCTGCGGCCTGGTTGGCCAGATGATGGTGCAGATAGAATTGAGACTGTTTGAAGTGCTGAAGTCCTGATCGAATTAACTCTTCTGATGCTTTGTGAGGCTCTGATGGAGCATGGTGTCTGACCATGGGTGGAGAGGAGGAAGTGAATCATGTCTTCCAACAGCTCAAACACCCCAAAAACTGGATTCTGTAAAAGACACGTCGGTCAATATTTGAAGAGTTCCATCTCCAAAATACTGTGTATTTTAGGTCAACAAGGTTTTTAAGTTCCTACCTTTTTTGTAACATCAGAGTGAGAAAGTCAGTCGGTGAACTTAAAAAGGATCCAAGGCACTCCGTTCAGTTAAGTTAAAAAGCCTTTATTTATCCATGGCTTAGTTGCTAGGCAAAGGGAAAAGGGGGAAACGCCACTGGCCTGCATCAGGGTCCACTGACCCTTCAAGCCATGGATAAATAAAGTTATTTTTTCAACTAGACTGAACGAAGTGCCTTAGATCCTTTTTAAATTCATCGACTGACTTTCTCACTCTGATGTTACACAAAAGGAAGGACCTTAAAAACCTTGTTGACCTATAATTGAACCCTCTCCAAAGAGCACCCGTTTCAGTTCCTGATAATCACGGACCCGCGCAGCGCTCCCTCAGGCTCTTAATTGATTACTGTGTATTCTTATTGGAGAGAGGTTATTAACAGGATATCATCATTTGCGGTCCCTAAAATAGAGAAGGCTCAATCAGGCTGTCCCATCTGCCACACATGCTGACAACATTAGCATTCTAAATACTGTAAGGGGGTTTTGCGAGAATACCTCTCACACAAAACAAAAGGAGACATAATGAAACACACAGAGCACACAATGGCCAGTGTGTGACCCCACCATCACCACCACCCTATTATTTATTTTTTTGTCAACAGGCTGAATGCTGCAGGGAAGCACATTGAATCACACTGCTAAAGTGTCCATAGTGGATGGAGTGATGGAAGGGTGAATAGAGACGGAGAAGGAGAAAATGATGAGGCGGTTGAAGACAACCACAACTAAACGTTACTGGAGTGACCATCAGAGATACAGAAGAAAAACACGCTATCATGATTGGGACATCTTGAACCGACTACTTTTCTAGCTTTCTCCTACACTCAGGTGGTCGGTGGCTTTGCTCACTGCTGGGCCACAACCGTGTTCTATCCCATTCCGTCTAGCGCTGCGTGTCGGAGGAAAAGATATACGTTGGAATTTGTGGGGTTTTAAGGGGCATCAAAAACCTTTTACAGTGTTGGATTCTTACAATGAGATGTCTGGATTTCCTGAGAAAATTATTGGCTTTCTTGCACTGTGAAATAGCCTTCTGAGCGGGAAAGGTACCCAAGAAAACAGAAACGCAAAAGCTCGAACTATCAAAATTAAAGCATCTTAAGAAAATTGTATTAAATATTTCAAGGAAGGCCTGTCTGTTATCAGTCTATGGTGAAGCAGGTGGACATCTTCCGATTATGACATTGCATTCAGTCAAAATTTGATCAGTTTTAAGAGACCCATTTCACCATTACTGTGACGGTGTTAGTTTGTGTTCTTTGGTTTCATGTTTACGGCTTTTGATTGCTTTTTTGTAGGAGAATACGACAAGAAACTACAGTTTTTTTAATTAATCGAACGCCACAGTTTGATTCATTTTCATGAAACCGTCAAATAAACAGTGAGGGAAACGGATTGGGAGAGAAAGTAGCCTGATCCCATTAAAACTGGTAAAGACATTGTAACACATCTTTTGTCAAATGTCAAAATGACCATTCTCTAGCCTGAATGTACAGGTATGCATTTGTTTTAACTGCTGTAAGCAGTGTTATGGTATACTTTATTTTAAAACTATTTGAATGGCAAGCTGTACAGGCTTTTTGTCTGTGTCGCAGAATAATTAAACAGATTCTCTTCTGACGTTGGCATTCATAACCTGTCAAAAACAGATGAAATTAATTTCACCAAGAGTTACATTATATCTGATCAGAATACCAATCATGTACTGCAGCCATTTAAATTGTACGAATGCTGTTCTCTCATTTAGTATTTTGATAATTGCAAAATAATGTATGGGCTGATCCTGAGACTGTGTAAAGCCTATAATTTATGCTCCGTCGCATGGTGAAGCCGTCATGCGACAAGGAATGAATCGGGTTTAATGATGTTGTGGTTATGATGCTTTGTGACTGTTAAGAGGCCACTTGTACAGAAGAATTGATCATGTCCATCTGTCAAGATTTATCTTCCCTTTAATATTGGATATGCAACTAGTAGTCTCTCAAAGGATTAAGTTATTAACAAAACTTGTAAGAGTTTCATTCCATAGTGAGATAGCAACCATTTGAAATGAAAAAAAGCCAAAATGTTGTTAGCTATTTTGCTTTTAGACCTAAAGACCTTTTCGAAATAATATGAGGACGAAGTCATGATAATCTCTACTTAGAAAATCTAGATCAATGTATTTGTGCAGCGCTTTCTTGACCAAGTTACAAAGTGCAAATGAGTAAAGTAACAAAAAAACATCTCAAATGGATTAGTCTCGCGTAGCCACATGATCAGACATTTCCACCCACTGATACGACTGGTGACATCTAAATTCCACAAATGGGCTAAAACTTAGTAGAAACAATTCATAAATTAAAAAATTAACCTCATCATCACAGAACCAATGCAAAGACTTGAGGCCGCTCCTCCATATGGGATGGTATCCGGATTGGTTTTCAACGCAGTGGGCATAGGTTTGTTACTGCTGGTTTTCTCTGGCATCCATGCCCATTCATTGAATTTAGATTTCCGTAGACGAATCGATAGGCAGAGATCTCTGATTGTCTGGCTATGCAAGACTGCAAAGGAATTGGTAGCATTTTGGAATGAAACACTTGCTTCTCATACCTCAACAGGCCAAAACCTTAATTTGAGTCTAAAGCATTTTCTAAATGCTTGGTCTTAGATTGTTTGGTCTGCTGCCTTACAAAGCCATGGTGCAGTTCATGTTGTACATGCTGCCGAAAATTATCTTTAGTGTTTTACAGATGGGAATAGTATAGTATGTTGTCTTTTTAGTTCTATTAATCATGGCCTGTGACCTTTAACTACTTAGTAAAACGGACCTGAGTTGCAGTGTACTTGGTGCGCTGTTTTTCCGATCTACACCAAATCTCTTCACCAAAAATAGCAGATTGCGATGCGTTGTGAGCTTGCAGATCTGCTCTTTTTGGCTAATGTTCCTCCCAGAATATGGATGCTGGGGTTCGAGTGGTTAAAACACTCAAAAGTAGTTCCTGTCTGTTTCACCTTTGTGGGGCACTATGGATATACTTAATTGGATGCTTTAATATTTTGTGTTCTCTATCAAATGAATTTGAGGAAATGCAATATGTATATTTTTTAAATGTAACTGAACATTCCACAGTTTTTAAGTTTATGGTCTGACTATGAAAAGTCATTTCTGTATATTTGTCGGCCATTGTTTGCATATTTTGCTTTCTTCGTTGGCTTGATGACTTTGTGATTGTATTTAAGACAGAGTAGACAGTCCAATGTACAACCGTATGTCTTCCCATTTGATAAGTGAAATTGTGCTGAGAAATATCAAGGTTTGCCTTTTAAGTGGAGTCTTTTGTAATGAGGACTAGCATGATCCGAAATTGAAGCTTTTTACCTGATCAAATACATTCATTACTTCATGTCTGCTTTTTATTCACACGTCAAAGAGGTAGCCCCCATATTTGTACAGCTCATGAATTGCGACATGTATAGCATGTTTTTGTTTTGTTCTCAGTTTTTCTTTTCTTTTTCTTACACAATAAATATGTTCCTCATGGTCTCTTACCTGGCTTGTGTGTTTGTTTGTGAAAGGGTATGTCTTACTTATATTTCTCAATCTGCTCATGAAGCCGTTTCCAGAGCACAGTTGGAGGACTGTAATACCTTTCTACACCATACACAAATTGAATGTCCACATCATAATGCCTGTCTAGAGCGGTCCTGGCTTTTAATAATGTCTTGTGCATGAATTCAACCTTGGGGCGATGCAGGATCGCAATAGGCTTGCTTTGATTTTTTTCCCTCTCTTCACTGCTTTATTGTAGTTCATAAGCTACTATGCATTTGGGGTTAGAGAGCCAGCCTTGTGAGCTTGTAGGTCGCTCTTTGTCTCCGCCAGGCAGAAGGCATGGCCGAGACTATGTTTTGCACCCTGTCTCTCCGTCCGTGCGTGTGTGTGTGTGTGTGTGTCTGTGTGTCCTTCCGTCTGTGAGCAGCTAATCTCCGGCACCGTTGGCCTGATCACAGCGAAACTGTGCACACACACTCCCTCGATGCCAAAGCAGAACCTCTGGCCCATTACTCCTACAGATCTTGTCCAAACATCACGCAAATCAGTAGGCATTATCTTTATAGTCACTAAACCAAACGGGTCGTTCAGATTTTTCATATTCCATCCTGATTGGCTAAGATTGGCTTCTAAAGTTTGCAGGTATATTGATCAAAATGCCTCAAATCATGAACGCAGCATGCACATTCTGTGAAATTTTGCACGCACATTCCCACTAGGACGAGGAAGAAATGCCACTTGAATTTTTTTTTATCGGCCTCATGGTGACGCTATAACAGGCCGATTCGTGGTTTTACCTATAACTGCACCGATCTGCGTAAAACTTTGTAAGCGCATTAAAACTTTGTAAGCTTAGAAGCCAAGGAAAAACCTTTGCCCTGCATTTTTCACATCTTCCTTTTATAGCGCCACCTGGAGGCCTACTTATGTAAAACACATTTTTACTCCTTCAGATTTTATCCAAACATCAAGGAAATCGGTAGACATGATCTCTATAGTCATGTGATCAAGACGGATCTGTTAGATTATTCATATATCCTGATTGGCTAAGATTGACATCTAAAGTTTGCAGGAGAGGCCTGTTTTAATGCCTCAAATCATGAATGTAGTGTCGATTGCGGTGAAACTTTGCACGCACATTCGCACTACGTTAAGGAACAAATGCCACCCTTTTGACATTGCCCTATTATAGCACCAACAGGAGGCAGATTTTTTGCCTAAACATTGCTGGCCCACAATAACCTATCTGACCTGGCGGAGATCTGTGCTCCAAGGAGCACCTTTTCTAGTGGTTATTAACGTTATATGATAAATGAGTCATCAGTGGCTCCAAGGTTTTTTTTTTGGGGGGGGGGGGGGTGACTGGCCCACCTCTCAAGGACAAAACGGAGGGAATGTAATTTATGATGAGGCTGATTTAAATAAGCATCTTGTGTGGGACGTTCCTCCAAAACTAGAACCCAATCGTTGCATGGTGCCGTACTTTGTAACCCCTCCCCATCATCTAATAGCAGAAAAAGCCTTGCCTACAATTGCCAGATGCGCACCCAGGACCTGGCTGTGGGCTGCAGGCATAGAGGGAGGTACAGTATCCCCCCGTCCCGTGCATAGAGGTGAAGCAGTGAGCGGTGACACAGGCTTGTCAACAGTGCAGCACATCTTATCTGGACTCTGGGACAGCGAGATCACATCTGGCGAGCTCTCATGAGCTGACAACACTTCTACGCTATTAGGATCGTTCGCGGGTAACATTTCGCCACTATTTAAGTGTTAAGGATGAAAGCGGCGAGCAAAGTCACCGTGAGCACCACCACGGCCACAGCCTCCTCGGGGAAGCAGAACGGAGGGGACATGAAGCGGAGGCCGAGCTACCCCGGCGAGCAGCGGGTGAAGCATGCCAACATGTCCAGCAAGATCTGGGTGAAGGTGGCGATGGCGATCGCCTATTTCTTCTGCGTGTCCGTGGCGGCGTTCATCTTGGTGATCTATTATGTCTTCTTCTGGACGCCGGATGGTACGTTCGCCGGCAACAATGTGACCAGCAACAGCAGCGCCGAGGTGACCAACCGCACCGAGTGCGCTCCAAGGTTAGGATGACCACACGTCAGGTCGGATCGATCGGTTGGTATCGAGCTGGATGCCTCTTTGGTTAATGAGAGAGACATGATCCCACACATGGAGTTTGGAGACTCTCTCTGAGAGGGTTGGACTGGACGAGAGGACAGGACACGCTGCCGGGCTGCAGTGTTCTGCATGCAGGGGTAAGGTGGGCACTGGGGACATCATGGGCACCTCCATGTAAGATTGGGTATTTTGTCCAAAATGTTAATAAAATAAAAGATTTAAAAAATGATCTCAAGTAAAGTAAAGTATACATGATTAGAACATTTGACAATTAAGGTCTAATATTTCTACAATTGCTACAAATTAATTGCTACAAAACCTGTATATTTTAAATCATGAGGTCATTTTGCGGCATAAACAAGAAGTTGAAGGATAACATTAAGTCTGATAATGATGTACGGTTCATGTTCACATCATGTAGGCTACTGCACATTACTTAAGAACATTTTTCTAATATTTTATTGTTTTAACTTTTTGGACACAATAGCCAATTTTACATCGAGGTGCCCAGATGTCCCTAGTGCCCACCTATCCTGTATCCCGGAGAAGTGATGATTTAACCAGCTTTCACACAATCACCCACTCCCTCTAACAACCTGGGATATCCTGCACTAAATGGACATAATTATTTTTTTTAGAGGTGGATACTATCCTATATCCACTGGATAGAGGAATGAATGATGCTGTTCTCTCCATTTTCCCACAGCAAAATGTGCTGTTTTCATTCAGGTATTTAGAGGAATTTAAAGCTATACTGTACTGTAGCATAAACTGTAGCCTAAATTGTGATTGCAAGTAGCTTTTAGCTGTATGAATGCAAGGCGATCACTCAATATAGCCTAGGCTACTCATTGTTGCAATGGTTTGACCTTTCTAGAGCAACTTTTATCCTACATCTCACTGCACAGATCGAACAAAAATAATCAATGCAATCAATGTCACACGTTTTTACCTAAGAAAGATCCATACAAACTGATTTCACTCTCCGTTCATCATTTCATTTTTATATCACCTGGACTGTTTTATTTACAATGTAGCCTTCACAGTTTACTGTTATATGATAAACTATGCATTAGTCTACTCAGCTGTTGGTGTCATTATTTTGTTGTTGTGAATGTGGTCGAATTTAACTTTTGTGAATGAGACAATTAACTCAACCAACCAAAATCTGTCATTCTGCATGAAACAGCCAGAAAGCACATCTCAATTTTGTTAAAGGTAAGCAATATTTTTTGGGTTAAAGCTAAAAGTGTAGGCCCTATTGTTAAAAAGTTAAAATCATTATATTCAGATAGTTGACCTAATCTATAGAGTGTTTGTTCAGTAACAGGGTTCTCTCCATCTCTCCCGCTCTTTAGTAAACAGAAAATACATTTTCAGATGGGTTGCCAATTTCATCCAATCAGACGAGAGAATTCTCAGCTTCAGTTTTATAGTGTGCCAGTTCCAATTCTGGCTGCTAATCTATTAGTTTCATCACTTTCAAATTCGCTTGTTGTTTATCCTGTATCCTGTATGAGGTAACTCTCCTGATTGGCTAAAATTGTTATACCAACCTGAAAATGTTCTGTTTACCAAAGAGCTGGAGAGACAGAGAAACCCCTGCAACTGAACATCTCCACAGAACAACATCACTTACACCCTCTATAATTGAATAGTTTAATTTCAAAATGGCTGGAAAATCCTTTTTTATTTTTTATTTTTTTATTTGTATTTATTTACATATATTGATTTTGACATTATGACATTATTCTGACAAAATGTTTTCTGGCACAGTATCGTATAGCTATAGCAGCTATCAAGTGATTGATATGCTGTTTGGATTTTCAGTCAAATATTCAGGTTTAGTAAACCTATTTAACCCCGTCATTACAGGCGAAAATGAAAATATAATATTCCATGTTCTATTTGTAAAAAAAAAAGTGGATATTTATGGTTAAGTGGATAACTTCCATCCTAGGATATTAGTTCATGACATCACATCATACCTCTTCAGAAACTTTTCACCTCTAAATCAAACATGGATGAAACAGCTGATATGTAAACTCGAATTGCATGCAGGACACTGAGGACAGTGTCACACTCGTCTTCACCCTCTGCCTTTGCCTTCTTGCTCTTTCACATCACTCAATCTGTCACTACAATCCCACTCCCCCGCCCCCACACACATGCACCCACTCTGTAGACTTCACCCCCTCCCCTTCTCTGGGTCACTTTGTTGCTTTCCCCAGGGAGTGTGTGGCATGCATTATTCGTAATACAACATCAGACAAATAAGAAAGCAAGCGTGTGTGTGTGTGTGTGTGTGTGTGTGTGTGTGTGTGTGTGTGTGTGTGTGTGTGTGTGTGTGTGTGTGTGTGTGTGTGTGTGTGTGTGTGCGTGCGTGCGTGCGTGCGTGCGTGCGTGCGTGCGTGCGTGCGTGCGTGCGTGCGTGCGTGTGTGTGTGTGCGCATGTGCGTGTGTGAGAGAGGGAAAGATAATATGTCAATTATGAGATTAGCAGCTGAAGTTGTCAGGAGCCATTCCTTCTCCCCTACTACTCTCATCTCCCTCCATTCTGAAGACAAACCAATGACTCAGCAGCCACCAAACAGAGAGATGCTCAACCAAAGACTAGTACCTACTAGCTATTTAATAGCAGTACGATGCTTTTGATCATTCTGAAAGAATAGGCATAATTCAATTCAAAGGTTGAAGATGTCTTTCAGGAATCAAAGCTAATACATTTCCCTGTTCACTTTCATCCTCCTCTTGCTGTCTCTCACAATGTTTGTAACCCTCAATGCACGTGTGTGTACGCACACACACACACACACACACACACACACACACACACACACACACACACACACACACACACACACACACACACACACACACACACACACACACACACACACACACACACACACACACACACACACACACACACACACACACACACACACACACACACACACACACACACACACACACACACACACACACACACACACACATACACACACACACACACACACACACACACAGCCTGACTACTGAGGGTTGACATTCAAAATGTTTTCCTTCTAATACTTGAACAGGGAGGTTGTGTTAGGACACAGTCTTGTTTGCAGGGGAGGACTGGGTCTGGGGGAGCAATTACCCTATCTGTGTCACTGGTCACTTCCAGGTTATTCACCCCTGACTTTCATTTAGAATGCACCCTCAGAAGGATCTATAAGGAGATATTCTGAATCTTTATTTACTTATGGCTATTGTGAACTGTTTTCCTCTTCATGAGAAAGAGTATAGGTGAAAGAGACATAAAAGAAGGGAGATCAATTATGTACAAGAAAGGTCATGAATCCGGTTCCAACCCATGATGCAGCACATGGCTCGTGCTGCTCTCCCAGATGACCCCCAGATTCTGAACAGACTCATAGCGTCTGAATAGGGTTGTAGTCGCTACAGTATTCTAGCTACAACATGTATTATATAGATTATTAGGCAAAGGGCTGCGGAGCTGAAATATACACATTTTGTATTTTTATTCCTTATTAACTTAATTCTACAATTAATAAACGCACAGGAATTTTTCAGTGTGAGTGAAACAGTACATTTCACCAAGCATACGTTACTGACAGACAGCAGGGACAGCAGGACCTTACCCAATCACTGCAAGACTGCAGCATGTATTGTATCGGTTGTAGCCTATACATTCCACTCTCACTCTACAAATAGGCCTGCCTACACTTTCATTTTGTGCATTCAGCCAGCTTATCCTAGCTGCAGAGCGGGGTGGTGAAATGTCCTGCAGGCTGCAGTGTGTCCTGGGCCAGTGTACCATGAGCGAGAGATCACAGTAAATGACTGCTTTTCAAGTGGAAAAACATAACGCATTAAGCCCTGCAGCGCAACACGGATATAGCAAGGTACAGAGCTGGCTGGGATAAACACTTAGCTGCAGTTTGTGCTAAAATTGGTTATGGCAAGAAGTGCTGAGGTAGACAAACTGAAATGCAGCATTCACAGATGGGCCAGGGTCTGCAACGGTGTCAAGATGAGACTTACAAGATGTCAAGATGTCTTACAAGTAAAGGCTTGTTACAAAAAGATATTTGCATAATTTTTGCATTTGTTGCTACCTTGTTCTGCCATTGTTCCACTATAAGCTTATAGATATCTCATTTTGTCATAGCATTCACTTGTTAGTTCAGTTGACAAATGAAGAGTGTAATTCCAAGACAAGCACTCCTGAAATTCTAGCATTTACTGAATAGAAGATTACTGGTAGCTGCTTCCTTTCATTAATAGTTGCACTTCTTTTCTGTGGGTTAAATCAGATTAATTCAGACTATCAGAATCTTTTATTTCGTCAAAAATAAAAGTCTATACTGAAAGGTAGCATATAACCATGACTCGAGTCCATGATTAAAAGCCTATAATTCTCTTGCGGCAGATCCATATTTGAGCTTGAAGTTGGTTATAGACTGAACACAACCAAATGTTATTAAAGAGAGTGTACTGCACATGAGTCACTCTGCTGTATACATTCATGGAAACATACTGTATGTATGGAGACACTATCATACTCTAATCATAAGAGTATGATGGCGTCTACATATATACAGAATTAGTGTCTAACGGATACAAAATTGAACAAATATCCCGCTGTGGTGCAGTTTGCAGCTAAAGGTGAACCCATCATTACCACCCATGGACTTGAATGTCTGTCCCACTTCCGCTCTTTATAGTAATTAGCCAGCTCTCTCACTTGGAATGATTGATGACGAGGCAGTGCAGCAGAAAGGCTGCGACAATCCAATCAGGAATAGTCGTTACTCTAACGAAGCGGGCAGGCAGGAAGGGATGGATGCTGCTCAGTTTTAATGGGAAGTCTGCACACCAATGCTGCTGCTGTGCTTTCAAACCCATTCAATCCGGGAACGCATCTGGGTGTCATTTTCAGATTTCTTTGGCTATTTAAAAATAGCAGATATACAAGCTCATAGCGCGGCACCGAGTACTAAGTGACCCATGCTCAACCCACTACTCATTATGACTTTTATTCAGAGTAGGCTGATGTCACATTTTTGAGTGCATACGTTTCAGCATGGATTGTCCAAGTGGGAATTGAACCTATGAACCCGATAAGGAACCTTTAATCATGGTAGCATTGGAGTCATGTTCAGTGCAATGAACCTCACAACCTTCTCAAATCTCAAGCCCATTTATATGGAATGCATATGTTTGAGTGATTCAATGTATTGGTCATGTAAATGGTCTGCATTTTTTTTAGTAATGCTCTGCATTTCTATAGCTATCGTGTGTCACCGGCATTCAAAATCAATACAAAAAAATTGCCAGAATTTCAAGCATGTGTCAATGGGGTTGATGCACAGCCAGGAGGAGCTGGGGATCAAACCACCGCCACTGCTGCAAGCCAATGCTGCCTTGAATACTTGAAAATGTTTCAATGTAAATGTGGGTGTATAGAAAAGAATACAGGGATGGGGTCAGTATACTTCATTTGAATTGTAAATGTAAAATGCAGTTCACATAGTATTAATAATAAATGTTCATGTTTTCCTGTATTAGATATGTGGATTGAATTCACATGTTTTATTTGGTCTTATTGCTTTGGGCCTGGAGAAATCAATCAGAGGGGAGAACATTTAGTTTTTTAGTGATGGCCTGGAATACACCTGGGACTTTCCTTTCATTGAACATTTATTCAGCCAAACTGGCGAACCCAGAACAGATGGCTATTATAAAGATGCTCCTTGGAGGATGAAATCTGCCTCTTGAGGGGATGAAGGAGTTCAACATTGGGACAATAACAAATAGCTCCAGAATAAAATGCAACCCTAACCCTAACCCTGACCCTAACCCTAACAGACATAAATAAATAAACAAATAAATACATTTCAATAATATTCTGTAAGTTTGCCCTAGTGCACCCAGTCTATGTGTCAAAGTTTCACACTCCCTTAGCAAGACACTTAAAACTACTCGGGCACTAATGGCGCCCACGACATGGCCTCTAATCGTTAGGATGGGTAAGTGCATAGCAGAGTAGTACACATTTCATGTGATGTTTGTACAAATGTACAGTGTCTGTGACACAAAAAAATAACCACATGTGAATGAGTGTTACATGTACACTCATTCACAGGACTGTGACAGAAAAGAACCCACTTGTTCAGCAAAACCAGCCACTGAATAAATAAAGCCTTTAAGAAATATGGTCAGCTGTGCAGGAGAAATCAAAGTCTAATTATATTCAGCACTTGCAGTGTCAGCCTGTTCCCAAGTACATTGATCGGCATTGGAATGAAGGCAGGGAAAAGGCGTTACAGTCTGTGCCCACTTTATTCTGCTTGCACCCTGGTAGATGGAGCCACCTCAGATAGCTAAGTGTGTTTCGATTTTCTTTTTTTCGAATTCTTTGAGAATTCTTCCTTTGTTTTTATCTTTTTTTTTTTTTAAGTAAAAGTATCAATACTGCAATGTAGAAGTACCCTGTTACAAGTAAAAGTAAATTCAAAATGTACTTGAGTAAAAGTACGAAAGTATTGGTATCAAAAGGTACAAGTACCAAAAGTGGAAAGTACTAAAATGTTTGAAAAGAGCCGATCTACAAGCTCACCACGCGTCGCATCGCGACACGTTGTGAGCTTGTAGATCTGCTATTTTCAAATAGCCTAGGTATAAAATAGGGCAAACGTGGTTAATGTATGTTTCATAATGTAATCATTTATATCTGCAAAGTAACTAGTAACTAGAGTTTTCAAATAATTGTAGTGAAGTAAAAGCACAATATTTGCCTCTGATGTAGTGGAGTAGAAGTAAAAGTATTGAAATTTGTAAATACTCCAGCAAAGTAAAAAATACCTCAAAATTTTACTTAATTACTGGAAAAGGTCATTGGGATCATTTTAGTTTGGTTAGTGTCAGAAAAGTAGCATAATCTTACACAGTGTGTATGTATCTGCCATTAGGGGGCAGTGTTGGATGGGTTAACCACACTCCATGAACATAGCATTAGATAACACACTGTATTTCACCTTCACACTAGCCCCAGCCTTATTGATTCACTTGACCAGGAGTTGGTTTGGACATTACAGCTGTGCTGCTGACCTAGAATAGCAAAGCATGGTGGGGGAGGGTGACAAGAGAGGGAGATAGATGTGGTTGTTTTCATTAACAAATTGAAGTTTGCATGCTCTGTAGGCCTACAAAGCAGGCCTACACAGTAAAAAAAAAAAGAATTATAAAGAAAATTTGAATAAATTGAACAAATAACACATTTTAATCAGTTTCAGTGCTTTGACTCTCACCATCAGTACCTTGACCCTTGTTTGCTTTTGGGACCAATGGTTTTCCAGAATCTAACCATGCGGGCTGGGTTGGAATGCAGCACAGGACAAACAGAACAGGAATTAGTCAGCAACTCTTCATTGACTGTGGGGGTCTGTCTGTCTCTCACCAGGGCAGTGGTGGAAAAAGCACACACATTTTTTTACTTAAGTAAAAGTATCAATACTGCAATGTAGAAATACTCTTACAAGTAAAAGTCCGGAATTTACTTGAGTAAAAGTACAAAAGTATTGGTATCAAAATGTACTTAAAGTACCAAAAGTGGAAAGTACTCATTATGCAGAATGTCCAGTTTCCCAAGTTTTCAAATGAATAAAATGTTTACATTTTTTTTTTAAATAGCAGATCTACAAGCTCACAATGCGTCGATTTTCTAAGTGATCCTGGGCGCTACACTCCCCCCACCAGCCTAAGGAGGCTAGGGCCGAGCTCATGCCTCCTTCAATGCATGAGAGCCAACTGACCTTCTTGTCATCTGACAGGGGGGAGTTCCCCGGTTGGACGTAGCGTGTGGAAGGAACACGTTATTCCAACCAGTTCCCTTCCATAAGGCGCCACGGCTGTCATGGGGGAGGCGTTATAGCGACCAGGATTACTACATGTTTTTGTGAGGGTACCTACCCTAGGGGACATGGGGAGAACAAACTCCACACAGAAAGGCCCTTTCGCCAACCCCACCTAGGGTATGGGCACTGAACCCAGGACCTTCTAGCTGTGAGGCGTGAGCTATTTTCAAATGGCCGAAATGTATATAGGGCTGTTGTGGTTATTGTATGTTTTGTAACAATAATCAAAATCTACAAAGTAGCTAGTAACTAAAGTTTTCATGTAATTGTAGTGGAGTAAAAGTACAATAATTTCCTGAGATGTAGTGGCCCTGGGGTAGAAGTAAAAGTATTGAAAATTGTAAGTAGAAATACCAAAAATCTTTTGCTTAAGTACAATACTTGAGTACATGTACTTAAGTTACTTTACACCACTGCACTAGGGGCTGCAGATCACATGGTTGGGCAAAAGATGCTCACCTGCACAGTGTTCTCAACCAGTAAATAATCTGTGCTTTTTGATAGTGGGGATGTTGTCCAATCACAGAGAGTCTGCATGCATCCACACCCTAAATTGCTACCATATACAATCTATATGGTCCATCCATCCTCATCCACTCTGAACCCCCTTCCTTTGTCTCCCTCCCCTTCCCTTGTGCATGACCCAATATACGGGAGCCTCCTCTTCCAGATACAGTAGCTACAAAGTCAGCAGCCTCCTGCCACCTCCTCCCCCATACTAGACTCACCGTAAGTAAAAGTACCAATACTTACGTATACGTACCAAATATTTGAGAATAGCTGATCTACAAGCTCACAACGAGTCGCGTTGTGAGCTTGTAGATCGGCTATTTTCAAATAGCCTATGTATAAGATAGGGCTAAAGTGATTCATGTATGCTTTATAATATCATAATTTATATCTGAAAAGTTACTAGTAACTAAAGTTTTCAAATAATTGTAGTCGAGTAAAAGTACACTATTTGCCTCTGAGATGTAATGGAGTAGAAGTAACAGTATTGGAAATTGGAAATACTCAAGTAAAGCACCACAAATACCTCAAAATGTTACTTAAGTACAGTACTTGAGTAAATGTACTTACAGTAGTTACTTTCCACCACTGGTCCTGGGCTGGGCTGGGCTGCTCCTGCACTGCATTGCACAAGTGTCACAGCCGTCTGGTAGCCCTGAATCTACAGGACACAATGGAAACAAGCCCTAAGGGCTTTTTGTGTTATCCTTTTAGCACCATTGTATAATCGTGCCACTTGTACTATTTGCAAACTGTTAATAAAGTATTCAATCAATCAATCAATCAATCAATCAATCAATCAATCAATCAATCAATCAAAAAGGCACAGGGCTGTACTGAGCCCTTTCACCTGTGCTGTGACTCGTTGCCCTTTGCCTGTTTTTTGCAGGCATGCATTTGACCAGTGGTGTAAAGTAAGTAACTAAGTACATTTACAATTTTGAGGTATTTCTTTACCTTCCTCAGTATTTACCAATGTCAATAATTTACTTCTACTCAACTAGGCTACATCTCAGAGGAAAATATTGTACTTTTACTACAATTATATAATTTGTTTGAATGAATTTCATACATTTGAAAACTTGTGAAATGGGACATTCTGCATAATGAGTACTTTTACTTTTGGTAGGCCTACTTTAAAGTACATTTTGATGCCAAAACATTACACTTTTACTCAAGTAAATTTTGCATTACAAAATGTATTAAATTGCAGTATTGATACTTTTTTACTCAAGTCAAAGCATATTAGTAGGCCTACTTCTTCCATCACTGTTTGACCCACTGAACGACTCTTAACACACAGATAGAGAGGTGTGAGGGGGGGGGGGGGGTTAGAGTGGTATGGTTGCCATGGAGAGTTTGAGCGCAACTCCCCGGATGTAGCATTTTCCCCCAATTCAACATGGCGACTGGAAAGTGAGACTTTGGGCTAATGTTACACCGTTTGCGGTTTAAAGTCAGACAAATTATTCCACGACCAGGGGAACAAAAGTTTTAGACCCACACACACCCGGTGGCAGAAAAAAAGTTTATTCCGGAGTTTTGAGGTAAGTACATTGTACATTGTGGGTTGAAGCTTGTTGTTGCTTATAGCTTGTGGCGCGTCCCCCCTGCCTTGTCTAGCATAGCCAGGCAAAACTCATTCAAGAGTTTAGCCCTTTTAGCCAGTGTTGCCGTGTCGGCTTATTATAAGCGACTTTGGGCTTCTTTTTCTGTGAAGTTATTTAGTTATTTAGGCTTGCTTCCAATTGTTCTAATTATTATTTAAACCAGTGGTTCTCATATCATTTCATAGATATTTTGTGCCAGGGAGCATTTGTGTTGTTAGAATGTATCCAAATAATATTCCAAATATTCCACATTTTATTGCAAGAGTTTTTGAAGATAGCAGATCTGCAAGCTCAGCGTTGTGAGCTTGATGCATATAGGTTTAAAGTGCTCATGTGGCCTCTAGTTTATTCCTTTGGGCTCGTTTTCCTAGACCTGTGTGCTTATTTATCTCATACAACATGGCAACACTGCTTTTTTTTTGCTGGTTTCACAATCTATATTGGTGGCTAATGCTATCGGTTAGATCTGTTTAAAAAGCTCTGTCCAGCCTCGTGTTTGCCACGGATCGTTATCACTTTGTGTTAGTTCTCTGTGTTGTACGACACGGACTCATTCACACACAACTAAAGGGCAGTTCCGTGAACGTAGGTAGGAGAATGAGTCTCTTACAGTTGCAAAAGTTGTTCAAATAATAGCCACAGCAACAAGGAGCTAACTGGGTTGTCCTCCCGGCTCTGTGCTAAGACCCTCTAAGCTTGCTAGACAGCTTACTGGCAAATCCATCCCAAAACCACACAAGCTGGTTTTGGTAACAAAGCCTTTTCTTGTCTGTCATCATTGTCATACCCGACCTGTCACTTCTTTTTAATGCATGATAATGCAAACAATCCCCAAAAGACTAAGAATTTTACATGCATCACATCAATCCTTGCTTTCTTCTGTTTTCACATTAAATTGACGAAAATATATAGTGTGGACTAGCGATATGTCAATGTCAACCTTGCGGCATCATTGAAAGAATGAGGTTATTGCTGATCTTCAGAAAACATACAACCTGGAATACTTACTTTACTTAAACTTCCTGGCCTCAGTATCTAGTGCACAACTTATTTTTTGATTTGATTGAATACTTTATTAGACAGAAATGTAAACGGCACGAGGTACAGTCAGACATTTGAGCTTTAAAAGAGTACACAAAAAAGTCCTGGGGACTTTCCATTGTGGTCCTATGTATTCAAACTCCCTCCTCCTCATAATCATATTTGAACTGGGGACCCCCACCCCCTGACAAGCACTTGGAATGTACGGTTGAGGCATTCAATTTGGTTTGACTCTGTTCCACAGATAAATATTGTGAAAATAGCCGATCTACAAGCTCACAACGATCCCCAGGGGGGTCCCCACATGATTTTGGCGGGGGTCCTCAGATGACAGTGAAGTGACAATTTACGGAATTTTAAGACCTTTTTAATACCTAAAAAAAATCAGAAATAATCAACAAACTATACTAAAAAAACTGGTCAAACATTGGCCAAATTGTCAAACAATATAAAAAAGAGAAAAAAATTGTGAAAATAGCCGATCTACAAGCCGTTGCGAGCCGTTGTGAGCTTGTAGATCGGCTATTTTCACAATATTTATCTGTGGAACCGAGTCAAACTAAATCAAATGCCTCAACCCTCAACTCTTGCATTCCAAGTGCTTGTCAGGGTGGGGGGTCCCCAGTTCAAACATGATTTTTTTTTTGGGGGGGGGGGGGGTCGCGGTCTAAAAAGGTTGAGAACGGCTACTGCGTTAAGAGAGGATGGGTGGAGGGATGAGGGAAAGTGAGACAGACTGGGTTCAGTCAGTCAGTCAGTTAGTCAGCAAGGTTGTGCGATTAGTGCTGGGCACTCCACACATTCCTAACATGCCAGAGCTCTGCCGAGGGGGTCACTCACACACACATAACCCCATATCCCAGCAGTGCACTCTACTGAAACTAAACCCCACCTTTTTGGTTTGGAGTCATTGGCAGGAGTCAGACTTCCATCTACGAGACATATTATTGGGTTAGGCCAGTTGATGGTAAACTCTGTTGGGGTCTTATGAATACATCTGAGCCTCTTGCCTTTTGTGTGATATTAGTATTGTAGGCCTAATGCATTTCCCCTTGTGTGGTTGTGGTTGGCTGAGAAATAGATACAAAGGGACGGGCAGAGCTGAGCAACAACAACAAAAACAGAAACATTTTAGTAGTTGGTTCATCACTCAGAGAATGCCTTGAAACAAACATGACGTGCGTTTTGTGTTTAGCCCTTTCATGATTGTTGCTATTTCATTTTTTACAGAGTCCTCTTTCTCTGTCATTAAAATTCTGTAAAATGTAAGAATGAAGAATACATTTTGCATCTCTAGCAGGCACAGGGACCCGTTGCTATAGCTGTTCAAGTACCCAGATGGTGTCTTCTGGCCTGCGTGTTACTGTTTGTTTTTCCTTTAGAATTTCTGAGACATTGCTTGAGGCACTGCATGGAGTTTATAGTTGCAAACAGAGATGTTCTCTCCACTCAGTTTCTTACAGGAGGCTTCAATTAGTTCTACCCCTCCTCTCTCTCACTGTACTGACTACTGACCTGCTATGTAAAGGCCGGCAAACGTTTTCATGTCATGTAACCTCAAATAGAGCTGCATGTGGACATCCTTTTCATCAGACGACTTATCCAATGTGTTTTATGTTGTCGCATTTATATAGGTTATATTGAATTATACACAGCTATATAGGCCTACTGCAGGGTTGGTGTTTACCATAGTGTGAAAACTGTGATTTAAAAAAAAAAAGATAATCTGAACAGTAGAATTATTTATATTTATTTTAATGCTATAATGTCAAATGTATTGTGAACCAAGATATGTGCTGTGGTATGATTCCAAGTAGGGTCAGACGAACAGGAAGTGAAGTTGAGAGGCTAGAGGGTCCAATGTTGTCATTGGTGTGGTCCTGACTCCTGACAGAAACTAGGTTCTCATACTATAGTGAGTGATAGGGAAGTATTACAGTAAACAAAGTCCATGTTTATGATATATGCAGTAGCGTATATGCTTGTTGAAGACCGGTTGTAACAGAAAACATAATGTCTGTTGTTGATATTGTAGTATAAAAGTAAAGCAAGTTTCCGTGTTACTAACAGCACACAGAGGCTGTCCCCAACTTTGTCTAATGGTTTCATGTACATTTCCGAAACTGGAGAAAGCACTTTGTGCAAAGGTAGCAAGTCAATGAGTGAATAGAATATGGGCTTGGGCAGGCTGACTGACTTACATTGCTGTTGGAATGTGAACTTGTGAGGACTGAAGAGAAATTGAGAAGAAGAGGGATAGCTGTCTGGCAAAGACTGAAACATTGTTCAAATCTTCTCATCTTCTTCCAAAGATCAGGTTGCATAGAAGAAAGATGACACAGGCTTGAGGAAGACTGAGGAGAATGGAATGAAGAGAGAGAGAGGCTGGGTAGAACAAGTAATGAGAAAATAAGTAAAGTGTAGATGGAGAGAGAGAGAGAGAGAGAGAGAGAGAGAGAGAGAGAGAGAGAGAGAGAGAGAGAGAGAGAGAGAGAGAGAGAGAGAGAGAGAGAGAGAGAGAGAGAGAGAGAGAGAGAGAGAGAGAGAGAGAGAGAGAGAGAGAGAGAGAGAGAGAGAGAGAGAGAGAGAGAGAGAGAGAGAGAGAGAGAGAGAGAGAGAGAGAGAGAGAGAGAGAGAGAAAAGTATAGATGAATGTTGGCGTTTGAGAGAGTAGAGAGAGAAATATACTCTGCTAGAGCAGCGCAAGGGATGAGAAAGCAAGAAAGTGTAGATGAAAGGAGATCCGTCTCCCCAGGCAGGTAGACTGTGTGTTTATGGAGAGTCCAGAGAGAGCGTGAGAGATGGAAGGCAAGGCGCCTTTCTTCTTTCTACAGATTTAGCCTGGTCTGATAGCCAAACAGCCAGACCTCCAGAGAAAACACAGCAGCAGGGCAAGGCTAATACTCTGTAAATGAAAACCTGCAGGGTAGGTGTATCAATTCGTTCTTTCCGTCCGTCCGTCCGTCCTTCTGTCCGTCCGTCTGCTGTTTTATCAAATCACAAATGTTAACGGGTCACACATTTTCCCATGTTCAATCTCGTGTTTTATACACAGGATAAAAACAGACTACAATGAAACAGTCATGCTTTTGCTTACCCAACTGAACTATTATAATATGTGACATTGTCTGAAGTCTCAAATAAAAAAAATGAGTGTTGGGGTAGACAGAGGAAGCTGACTGGAAATGGATGAAATGAGCACAGGGTGTGGAATAACAAGTAGAGGGGGAAAGAAATTGGAAAGCCAATGAGAGCCATACTCTGATACTTTGCCTTAATGGGGAGAAACTAGAAAGGGGCTTAGCACATACAAATAAAATCCCTTTTGGAATGAGCACAGCAGCCAATATCAACACAACCCTGTAGGTACGCAGGACCACAGACCACAGAAAAAAAAATAAGTTGCAATAATATAACAATACCAGACCTACGTATGTTTGAGCCAGTTGCAACAGCAAGTCCAGATAGTAGGCCAGCATTGTGTTAAGGTGGAGCAAGATTTATAGCCAAATAAAAATAAACTGATAACATTCTACCTACAGCCTCGCTCTGCTGGTATCTGCTATGCAATATGCATCTGACTTTAAACCTGTGTTCCTCCCGTACCATTGCATTTAAAAATATTTTATCTTTCAGTTACCTGTGAATATGGTTTTAATATTATTGATGGGAGGTTAGTGGCGGTTCCATAAGTGATCTAGTTTTATTTTTGCCGTGGCCAAATATTTACTTAAATTGAATAAAAAAATGTAAGTAACGTTGAAAAACTAGTTAGAAAAGTATGTTATTTTTGGTGACACTATCGTAGCCTGGTAAACCCTCCCTCCGGAAATCTCATTTCCATTTGATTCACTCCTGGAATCAAATGGAAATGAGATTTCCGGAGGGAGGGTTTACCAGGCTAACACTATCGTGCAACAAAGTACAAATTAGGCTTGTGTTTACATTCCTCACACTTGCGTTTAATAGGTTTAGGTAGTGTTCACTAGGGCTGGTAAATTAATATTCGATATTCGAATATTCCTCGAATATGGGGAAAAATGTATATTCGGGGTTTTTTTATGTTTATTTGACAGGGTAAATACAAAAAAACAATTTATCAAGTTATAAAAACAAACAATGTATTCTTTATTGGATCTTTATTGGATTATTATTATTTTTTAACAATAATATTCGAATATTTTAGATATTCTGACAATGTTTAAGACCAATATTCAAGTATCATTTCTGAGGAATGTTACCAGCCCTAGTGTTCACACCATGGTCCTTGTGAAAAAAATTTAGCCAACACCATTTTACCCTGTGAGAAATGACCAAAAGGCGACCACATACAGACTGCTTTTAGAAGGCGCTGATCGGAGCCCCTTTGAGCACTTTTAAAAGTTGAGACTAGTTTAATATTTTCAGTAATGACAGCTTTTTATCAGCTGTCCAACAGGACTGCACACAAATGACCATGGACCATCTCTGTCAGCTGTGGCTGTCAGCCTCAGTCGCGGAGACACCCACACCACACCCAACTACCACCAGCGCCCCTCCCTCCTCCTCCTGTGCCTAACAAAAACTGTATAATAAACTAGTATAATAAGCCAAGTATTACCTAATATAATAATGTTGTATTTTCTATATTTAACGTGTAGTTGTATTTTCTTAAAGGCATGCATCTTGCAAATTCGCAACTGATAAGCGAGCTGTGGTCCAGCTGAGCAGCGTGAGCGTTAAAGTGTGGGAGTTTATTATACTTGTGCACCCAAATGACTTTCTATACACGAATCCACGGAGCGCTGCACTGTAGGTGGCGCAACCATTGCTGCGTTGTCAGTCAGCTGCTGCGGTTCTGTCCATCTGTTGACGTTAGCAGAGCAGCCATAAACTAGCCTACTGGCACCTGATTTTCTGTACATTTTTGTAAAGTTAGTGTTGGTAAAAATGAGTAAAAAGCAGGTAAAAGAGTAAAGTGAGCAGTCAGTGACTGCAGCTGACTGACACCGCAGCAGCAGCTGACTGAGTCTGACACAGCAGCAATGGTTGCGCGCAGGGCAGCGCTCCGTGGATTTGTGTATAGATTCAGATATACTGTCTGAAATCTGAAGGATTATTATCAACTCGCGTGAGTGAGACAGAGCGGGGCTCGGCAGCTCATAGCCACCTACTGAACAAATTCAGTTAAAGAATGAAAACGTTTAGCTGTTTTAGGCTTGGTTGTTCATCAAGTCAGATTTTATATGGAATCCAAACTTACAAACTGATCAAACACCAAATGTGTTTTTTCAAATCAGTTAGTTAGTTAATGAATGAACCATGAGTGATGGTTGGATGATAATGTGTTGATATCGGTAGTTCAGTTCAGTTCACAGACAAAGTCCCTGGGTGAGTTGATACATACATACCTCTAAAAAAACTCGGTATCAAATCTGCCAAAAAAGTTTATATTTTCCACAAGTGAATGTTTTGAATCAGCAGCACACACTGAACAGAACATGTCCTTACCAGTGGTGGAAAAAGTACTCACATTTTTTACTTCAGTAAAAGTATCAATTCTGCTATGTAGAAATACTCTGTTACAAGTAAAAGTCCGGAATTCAAAATTTACTTGAGTAAAAGTACAAAAGTATTGGTATCAAAATGTACTTAAAGTACCAAAAGTAGAAAGTACCATTATGCAGACTGTCCAATTTCACAAGTTTTCAAATGTATAAATGTAAAAAAAACTTTTGAAAATAGCAGATCTACAAGCTCACAATGCGTTGCGATGCGACGCATTGTGAGCTTGTAGATCGGCCATT
Source organism: Gymnoscopelus microlampas (assembly GCF_963454915.1). Classification (NCBI taxonomy): domain Eukaryota; kingdom Metazoa; phylum Chordata; class Actinopteri; order Myctophiformes; family Myctophidae; genus Gymnoscopelus; species Gymnoscopelus microlampas. The sequence continues at coordinate 20,247,758 of NC_139945.1, read as the reverse complement.
TTCAAATGGCTGAAATGGAGGGCTGAAGTGGGTAATGTATGTTTTGTTATAATGATCAAAATCTACAAAGTAACTAGTAACTAAAGTTTTCAAATAATTGTAGTGGAGTAAAAGTACAATATTTGCCTTTGAGATGTAGTGGAGTAAAAGTACTGAAAATTGGAAATACCTCAAAAGTGTACTTAGTTACTTTACACCACTGGTCCTTACTAACCACTGTGACCAAGTCGTTATCTCATGATAGTGACAGCCCAAGCTTGATGTTGTGTTTTAGATCATGAGGTTGATAAGATGGTGGTTAGAAAAGACAATAGTCATTGTTTGCAGTACTGGCTATTCAATGTGCTCTTCAATGAAGGCTGATAACTATCTTCATGAGGGAAGCTACTGTAGCCTATATGATGGCACATGATGTTGAATGAATCTCTGCTCATTTTTGTCTCTGTAACAATGCTCTGTCTGTTCAGGTCAACCAGGCAGTTCCCTGCTGTACTGTGTGCGTGCCGTGCATGCATAGGTGTGTGTGTGTGTGTGTGTGTGTGTGTGTGATTGTGAGAACAGGGTTTTGTGTGTGTGTGTGTGTGTGTGTGTGTGTGTGTCTTTGTCTGTACTGTAGTATTGTACATGGTGACGGAGCAACGATTTGTCCTTTGTGCTTGTACGAGCAATGATTTCAATCACAGGCTCACAATCAAGCTAGGACCTGCATGTCCTGGGTGATATGGACACACACACACACACACACACACACACACACACACACACACACACACACACACACACACACACACACACACACACACACACACACACACACACACACACACACACACACACACACACACACACACACACACACACACACACACAGATAATTCTGGGTCGCGAGTGTATTTCCCCTTAGTTGTTACTGTTTCAGTGCTAGTGAATAGCAGCATGTTGAATTGTAATAGGAGGCAGAACAAGAGGGAAAACACAGTTTTTTGTGGACGTTTCACAGTGGCATAATACTAGAATATTCTGAGTGACAGAAGAAGGTCTTTTGTTCCAGTCTAGAGAATGGTTTAGGATTTGGCCCAGCAGCATGCAGCCTCTGGGGCCATGGAGAGAACGGTGCATGTGATTAAATGTGTCTATGCAACATTTACTAATACACATGATCCGATGGAACCGTCCATGCTATTTAGTGACTGTGTGAATGTTTAGTGACTGTCTTGAATGTTTGAGAAAAGAGGGGTGATCGTGAGATTTGGTACTACACAGGGGTTATCAAGGGATTGTGTAATGTTAACTTATGGCACTGTAAAGGTCAAACGGGAAACCCCCCTTGTTTCATCAGTAAAGTAGATAGAAATACTATTAACTATATGCTGGTCAAGTTAACTGTGGCTAACCCACTAACATTCACTGGCCAATGGTAGCAGCATTTGTTTGGTACGTTTCAATTCACAACACTCTCTATAGACTTATATTTGGTTATAATGGTCAAACCTTGCTTTTCCTGTAGACCTCCTGTAGTTTGAATAACATTCGAGTACAAGACCGTGAAATATGTGACCAGATGTTTGATAGCATGTTGACTTGTGACTTGTGATGACTGACATTACAGTCAACTAATGACAGGTTCTTCAACAAGAACATCACCTTGGCTTAGAGTTTACTCACGATCTAATGATGTAGTTATGACTGCATGCCTACCGTAACTCCATGATTCATACAGTTTCCCCAAACTGAGCTACACAGCAGGCTTTGTTGGTGCTGGACATGAGGCTGAAATTGTCAGATTGTAGGCTAGATTTATGTTATCTTGACACAACTAGGCATTAGACAGGTGGCCCTGGGACTGGAAGGTTGTCGGTTCGTAAATTGTTTTGGGAAAATCTGATCGGATGAGGAATGTTTTCCATTACATCCAACAGCTGCTGTAGAGGTGTACTTGAGCAAGGCACTTAATTGTGTCACTTGCTGTGTACCTCCCCAGGAATTAATGTGAAGCTGGTGCGGGCCAAAACCTCTGTCAACCCTTGCTATTAGAAAGACACACGGAGAAAGGCACATTTTATTTGTTTGACAGCTATGTGGTTGTCTAACCAGACTTCTGAATCCTTATAAAGGGGAACTAAACCCTAGGTCACTGACTATTGTAAGTTTGCTGCCATCTAAACGTTAAAAATGAAAAGATTTAGGTGCCAATGTGTAAGTATTGACATATTGACTAGTGTCACCTAAATCTAACATCCATTATTAAACTATCTATTTGGGGCACCGATAGCCGAGTGGTTAAGGTGCCCTGATCCCTTTGCTTCCCGAGCCCTGGACTAAAAGGCAGAAGAAAAAACGATTTTATGTGTGTGTGTGTGTGTGTGTGTGTGTGTGTGTGTGTGTGTGTGTGTGTGTGTGTGTGTGTGTGTGTGTGTGTGTGTGTGTGTGTGTGTGTGTGTGTGTGTGTGTGTGTGTGTGTGTGTGTGTGTGTGTGTGTGTGTGTGTGTGTGTGTGTGTGTGTGTGTATATGTGTGTATATATAAAGTTTTATTTGATCAGCTGCAGTAGTCTTGCTTACGTCACAGTGAGTGTACCACGCTCATCTTAGATCTTTATATTAGTTTGAACCTTTAGACAGCGCAGCAAACTCACAAAAATGCCATAGCATTCCATTTCCCTTTCAATGCACCATGCTAGGCAGGCAGCCATGTTGGTAGAGCGGCTTATTATGCTGGAACTCCAGACTTAATGTGGTTAATGACCTAGCCACTGTGTGTGTGTGTGTGTGTGTGTGTGTGTGTGTGTGTGTGTGTGTGTGTGTGTGTGTGTGTGTGTGTGTGTGTGTGTGTGTGTGTGTGTGTGTGTGTGTGTGTGTGTGTGTGTGTGTGTGTGTGTGTGTGTGTGTGAACAATGAGACTTGGTGTTGGTGGCAATGATGAGTAGTCTAGTCCTGATGAGATGGTTACATTTTGAGTTGAAAACAAAGGTCAAAGATCAAGAGCATAACCAAGATCAAGGTCAAAACTTAATATTAATTGGTCATATCTGGTTAAAAATGTAATAATTAGTCTCGGAATTAATGAGTCGCGGAGCTCGAACTGCACTGCTCACTTGGCTCGTGTGACTCTTTGCTAACCTAAAATATCTTTTGTTAACACAAATATTAGAATCTTAATAGTTCCATTCCGACATGAACGAGACATTGAAAAAAGCCTTGAGTAATTGGGCCAGCCCTAGTAGTCAGTGTGTCCAACCAGGATATTTTCTGTTCTAAAATAAACTGTTCTCTATGTTTTGGATAGCCAAGTGGTTAGGGCACATACCACAGGGGCACAAAATGCTCTGATCACCAAGTCCCTGGTTTGATTCCGGTCAGCCAGAACATTTGCTTTATGTCATTCTGAATGCTCTCTCCAATGTCAGCTATCAAATAACGTTTTAAAAATACCCCCAAAAATAACTTTAAACATCTCATGTCTTGAAGTCCTGTCCTGTAAATCACTAGTTGAACTCTGAGTGTCTAGACTGACCTGGGGCATGCTGGGCATCCTTGAACTTGTGCTCTTTAATGTCAATGAACATGGCTGTATGTTTGTCTGAGCTGCTGAGAGTGAGCCCAGGGCAAGTTGAAGTCTCAAAGTCCCGTTATGAACAGTCAGGTGTGTGTGTGTGTGTGTGTGTGTGTGTGTGTAACTATATTTGTATGTGCATGTATGAGCTGTGCTCAACTCCGCTCCATGATCTCAGTGCCTCCTTTATCATTGACCTTTCCACATTCCACAACCTGCTCCTGGAAGTTGGCGCTGATTGGCTGTGCTGCTGCATGCTTTGTTTGAACTCAAACTCAGGATTGGACGGTTTGTTGTTCCTTGCTCCGATATGTCAACTGTCAAGTGGACCTGTTCTGCTGTATTTTTACACACTGAACAACAGCATCAAACAGGCCTTTTCCTTAGGCCTATTGAGATTGACAGCTTGTTGACAGTTTACAAGATAAACACCAAAATAGAGACGCTGCTTGTAGCTGCAGTTTAGTCTGTCTGGGACGAGTTTTTTTGTTATAATATAAGGTCTTATAATAAACACATAACCATTCTTCAAATAGCCTAATTTCACGATGTTATTGAAAACAAGGGGGCTTGATCAACACAAGGGATCTCAGCAAAGTGGGAAGGATGTGCATGTTTATTATGAAGATATTTGATGTCTGGGGTAAACAGATGTTATGAAGTGGCCGTATGGAATGAATTTCACATGCAGGGGAAGTCGGGGACAGAGAATTGGAAGTGACTGATCTGATACATCAATATCAAAAATATTTCAAAATGTTTGGCCAAATAACTGCTAAAATCATCTTGAAAGTATTTAGAGTTTAGTGTAGCGGGGATCTGATCCGGATTTTTCCGTCCGATGCCGGACCAGTCACAGATTATTTTCCTCAGGATTGGCCGATACCGATTTAAAAAAAAGGAAGAAGAAAATGTTGCTACTACAGTATCTGTACTTGTGGAATAATCTATGATTATGATGAGGGTGGAGTGTTTATTGACATGTGGCTACTTATATGGCCCTCTAGCGCCATCCCGTGGTAAATGACCGTTTGTTCAGAAATGACGGAGTGATGACGAACTTCCGGTTTAGCGTGATTTAATTATATACTTTCATTAAGATTTAGGTAGATTAGCGGCTTAATCCGCGCATAGAAAGTATTGTCCTAGTAGTGGGGTGATTTATGTATTTACTATCTAACTTTCTGAGGGTTTTTTAAGCTATTTGTTATGCCTGCCATCGTGACCAAGTGTACTGCGCATGCGTCAGCTTTCCTAGCACCGGAGTTTTTTGGTTAGTATCTCAGTAACAAAGAAGAGCCGCGGTGGGCAGATGGTATGTAAATTAAGCTCCGACCTTACACGACATAACTTATTTCTTGCATATATATATTATACCTTGTGAAGATGTATTTCATGTCGGTAATGATTGCTATGTTCTATGTTTTTATCTGCAGGTTTATAACCTGCTAACTACCGTTGTAACGACCAGTATAGTGTTAGATATGTGTGTGAGAGTTTGTGTGTGAATGAAACAGAAATAAAACGCCATAAAAGACACTTGTTTGAGTTGTATCCACTGGCCACGGCTCTACCTACCTTTCCAAAGGGAGATCTACGATTACATAGGGTGTGATTGATTAGATATTTGGACAGTTATAAACCATCGTCGCCTCCGGAGGAGGAGAACGTGTGGAACAGACGGCGGGGAGAAAGCGGACGTGACGACCGGACCACTTTCACTCGACGCTGCACGGCGGAGAAGCCGTTAAAGGGAAGTAAAATAGCGCTCATATTGACTACTAGTGGTAAAAAAGGCTTGAGGACCAAGGCTGTAAGCTAAAAGACGTAAAGTGACTGTTTCTGTGGATGCTGCTGCTTACATGCTAAGTGCTAGTTCCTTGGATGTTTGCTAGAAGGCTACGCTACGGCTGCTATGCTACGCTGCTACATGCTGAGTTCTATTGTGTCTTGGATGTTTTGCTAGAGACGGCTACGCTACGGATGCTATGCTACGCTGCTACATGCTGGGTTCTATTGTTCTTGGATGTTTTGCTAGAGAAGGCTACGCTACGGATGCTATGCTACGCTGCTACATGCTGAGTTCTATTGTCTCTTGCTACGCTGTCTCTTGGATGTTTTGCTAGAAAGCTACGCTGAGGATGCTATGCTATACTGCTACATGCTAGGAAGCCCTATTGTCTCTTGTTGAAGATACAACGGCTGCTGTTTTACGCTGCTACATGCTGAGTTATTGTTGCTGGATGTTTTGCTAGAAAGCTACGCTGAGGACGCTATGCTATATTGCTACATGCTAAGGAAGCCCTATTGTCTCTTGTTGAAGATACAACACACTGCTACATGCTAAGGAGGCTGCAGCAGCGCTCTATTGGTTTTGCTGCTCTTGGTTTTGCTGCCTTTGCCTTTGCTGCTATTGACTTTGCTGCTATTGTACTCTCTGCTGCGATCTGCTACCTAGTGAGCCGTAATCAAACTGTTCCGGGGTCCCTATATGTGCACTGAAAGCCAGTAGAGGGGAGCGATAAGACGGAAAGCAATATGGGGTCAAGTGGTGACATAAAGAAGAAGCTAATCAATGCAGTGACCACATACGGGAATATAGCAGATCAGATCGACGATGCTATTGATCGTGCGCCAGCCTTGGAACTGGACAGAGAGAGAAAAGCACTCCAGGATGAGTGGAAGAGACTCTTGGGGTTCTGGAATGCATATGAGATAGCCTTAAAAGAGGAGGATGAGACCGCAAACGCAGGAGCGATTGCAGAAGTCCAGACGAAGAGGGCTGCCGGTAGACAAAGGCTCAAAGACACAGATCAGAGGGTCCGGGCGGAACTATGGACCCGCTGTGCAGAACCGAATGTGAGAATCCTGAGGGGGGAGTTTGATGATGCTTTGGGGAAGGTCCAGGTGCGTAGCTTGCAGGCGGCATCCGCAGAGCAACGAGAGAGAGAGAGGAGAGGTCTAGAGAGGAGACTCTATGACTTTGTACAAGTGATGAATGAGTGGTTATCCGTTGTCCCTGTGGATAAAGCAGAGGAGATGCAGACTACTTACAGGATCCTAAAGGACCAAAAAGAAGTGCTGCTGGAAGACTGGGCCGCGCTCAGGGAGGTTAAGGGAGCTGACGAGAAAGACGAGTCGTCAGTGGTGGTGGTAGATGAGGGACATAACGACCCGTCAAAGCATACTACAACCCCAGCCAGCCCGCAAGTGCATAGCCTTAGAGACCGGCCTGCTGTATCCAGTGGCAGTGTCTATCCTAAGCGTGCATATGTGGGGCCACCCGCTCCGGCCTGGACAATGCAGCACCAGTCCTCAACACCATTGAGAGACGGTGGGACTCCGCGCTTGTCTTTCCCAGCCTCAGGCATACCACCACATCAGCAGAGTGGCCGTACAGGTCAGCACGGCGTCACTGAAGCTCCGCAGGCAGCGTTTGAATCCCACGGTTGGTCAGGCATGGCATCTGGAGGAGATGGCAGCGCCCAGTACTACAGGCCCAAAGTCAAGGTGAAGCCGATTAGTCTGCCTATGTTCTCCGGGGACAGAAGGACCTACTGGAACTGGCGGAACAATTGGGAGAAACTCCAGGGACATGCAGAACCCTCAGGGTTAGAAGTGTGCAAGAGGGCTCACCTACTTGACAGCCTGGAAGGGGCACTGAAGACAGAGCTTCGATTAGATACATGCAGAACGTCAATGGATATCTTTAGACTCCTGGATAACCGGTTTGGAAACAAGGGCACTACTGCTCAGGTGATCCTGGAGGAACTGGAGGAAATGCCTGCGGTGAAGGGCAACCAGCCTAGGAAGGCAATAACCTTAATCCAGACAGTGGAAAGGGCACTGTGCGATCTAGAAGACCTGGAAATGGTGGGGGCCATCAAAAATCCTTTGATGATCAATAGGATAGTAGGGAAACTTCCCGCGGAGGTCAAGAGGAAATGGATCTCCCATGAGCAGGACGCCATGAATGGTGTCAACCAAGGGAATCATTTCGACAAGCTCTTAACGTTTCTGAAAAAGGAGGAGGGGATCCTCGAAAGGCTAGCAGAGATGGATCTTGGAACCACCTATGTTAATGAGAAGACGGCCCAGCGGGAGAAACCGAGAGAGAGGAGGCAGGAAAAGCAGTCATTCACCAAGACAGCAGTGAGTGAGATCAAGAGGGAGTCCCAGCGAGAACCGTGCACTATGTGTGGAGATGAAAAACATGGAGGACGACTCTACGCCTGCCCAGCCTTCAAGAAGGCTAACCTGTCAGTTAAGAATGTCCAGGTAAAGAAGACAAAGGCGTGTCCCAGATGCCTGAGCGTTCACGGGGCTGACAGAGCATGTAAACAGGGTTTTCCCTGCCGAAAGGAAGGGTGTGCTGGGGAGGACGCTCCTGCAGACCATCATTACCTCCTCTGCCCCAGCTCAGAAGGAAGGGGGGCGTCAACCAGAAGGGAGACCAGGGTCGAAAAGAAGAGAGGGCCTCGTGGCCTGACAGAGGAACAGGAAGCCGTCACAGCCAGACTTGCAACTAAGTTGAGTCCGAGAGAGATGGAGGATCTTAAGAAAGCCTTCACTAACAAGGCAACCTCAAAAGTATGCTCTAAGTACAGTCTGGTGGAGAAGGAGCTACCGGTCCTCATGATGCTTGTGGATGTCACAACAAGAGGAGGAGACTATATTGGAGCCCTGATTGACCTCGCCTCCGACACCAACTATATCACGCACCAAGCCGCTAAAAGACTCGGACTGACTGGTGAACCAATCACACTGGTGGTTTCTGGAGTCGGGAAGATGGAGGTAAGGGTCGACACAAGGAGATATCTTGTGGCAATCAAAGTATGGACCCCAAGAGGAACCCTAAGATCCCACGAGATGATCTGCTACGGTTTAGATGACATCGCCAAAGTGGATCGAGTGGTGGAATCAGAAGAACTGGAGCAGTTCTTCCCAAGGGTCAGGCCAGGAGAATTGGCCCGTCCCGAGAAGATTGAACTTCTCATCAGCACTCGCGAAGGCCGACTAGCACCGCAAAGACTGCATAGAATCGGTGATCTAGTGCTGTGGGATGGCCCCCTGGGCAAGACCGTGAGTGGTGTGCATCCGGACCTCTTTGAAGAGGTGGAGGTGACAACACGCCATTCATTAACACACTTTGCTCGTTCCATGAGGACGGCAGCCATTAGGGTGGAGGAACACCTTTTCAATGTCCCAAAGCCTGTGGGCAATGTGGAAAAGGAACACCTTTCCAATGTACCAAAGCCTGTGGGCAATGTGGAAAAGGAACACCTTTTAAACGTCTCAAGGCCTGTGGGTAATGTGAAAAGGGCAACTACCGCTGCAAGCGCTACCGATGCCATAAGTTGGTTGAAGATGGACAGCATTGGAGCAGCATGTGACCCTGCATGCGGGGGCTGTCGTTGCGGGAAATGCTCTCCGGGAGGAAAGGAGATGACGCTGGTTGAAGAAAGGGAGATGGAGCGTATAAAAGCAGGCTTGACCTTCAAAGAAAGGGATGAGCACAGTGGAGAGCCCCACTGGGATGCAAAGTACCCCTGGAAGGAGGATCCGGCATCACTCCCCAACAACCGCAAAGTAGTGGAAGCAACGTTCCTACGAACAGAGAGGCGCCTTGAAAAAGATCCCAAGTGGAAAGAAGCCTACTCCAGGCAGATCCACGAAATGATTGAAAGAGGAGCAGCGGTGAAGTTGACAAAGTCCATGATGGAAGAGTGGCCGGGAGCAGTGTGGTGGGTGAGTCATCTGACAGCACCCAATCCCCATTCAGTTACCACGCCAGTGCGTATCGTCTGGGACAGCAGCCAAGAATACAGGGGAGTGAGCCTGAACAACATCCTGCTAAAGGGCCCAGACGTGCTAAACCCCATTCGGGCAGTATTACTCAGATTCCGGGAGGGAGAGTTTGCTGCTATCGGCGACATCAAAAAGATGTACAATTCAGTTTGGCTGGAAGAGCAAGAAGTCCATCTTCACCGATTCCTGTGGAGAGACTCACCACAGGACACGATTGAAGACTATGCCGTTGTAAGGGTGAACATGGGAGATAAGCCAGCCGGATGCATAGCGCAAGTGGCTATGAGGGAGACTGCCAATCTTCCTCAGTTCTCCCACCTTGTGGATGAAAGAAGTGTCATTCAGGAGAACAGCTACGTGGATGACATCTTTGCATCAAATAATGACCCCAGCAGACTTGAAGAGATCCTGGAGGGGGTTGAAGCTATACTGAAGACAGGAGGCTTCCACCTCAAGCCCTGGGTCCGGTCTGGGCAAAGTGGGAGGATTGATGCTACAGAATCCAAACCTGAAACACTGATTCTTCCTAACCAGCTCAAAGAAGAAGACAACAAGGCATTAGGGGTGGGTTACCTCGTCCGTGACGACAAGCTCTTTGTCATGGTATCCATCAACTTCTCTAGTAGAAAGGGGAAGATGAGAACTGGAGAAGACCTGAGCGAAGAGGAAGTTGTGGAGATGACGCCAAACCCATTGTCACGTCGGGTGCTACTAAGCCAAGTTGCTGGACTGTACGACCCTCTAGGTCTCGCAACACCAATGAAGCAAAAGGGAGTGATTCTCGTGAGGAGAGCCTTCCAGGAGGCCGGAAACCTGACGAGAGACACCTGGGATGAACCACTGTCTGATGACCTCCGTGAAAAAGCAGTAGAGCTATTCAAGGAGTACACAAGACTGAGCAGCATCACGTTTCACAGGAGCATCACGCCCTCCGGCTGGAGGGGGAAGCCCTGGGGTATCACGTTTTCGGATGGAAGCTGTGAGTCCTATGGAGCTGTACTGTACCTAAGGTGGAGGACAGCCGATGGTGTAGTCACCCGACTGATAGAATCAAAGGCAAAACTAGCCCCTCTTGACCAGAAGGGTGACGCGGTCAAGGCCGAAATCTGTGGAGCTGTGTTCGCCTCTCGTCTAAAGGGCTACGTGCTGAAGCATGGAAGATTGGAAGTGGAGAGATGGTTCCATTTTGTAGACAGCCAGACGGTGCTAGGTGCCATCCAAAGAGAAAGCTACGGGTTCCAGACGTTCTTTGCTAATCGAGTTGGGGAGATCCAGAAGGCTGGCCCCGTAGAAGACTGGTGGTGGATACCTGGAACACTAAACGTTGCTGACTTAGTGACAAGGAGCGGCTGCACCCCTGAACTGCTCACAGAGAGCTCTGTATGGCAAAATGGTCCTGACTTCCTGGCCGATCCTGAAGAAGAATGGCCCATGAAATCCGCCTCCGAAGTAGTGGCTGCTGCTAGAGACATCGTGAGCAAGCTCCAAAGAAAGTCCTTCTCAGCTGTAACTACGAGAGCACAGGCCAAGCTGATAACACCCCCTGACAGTTATGAGAAGAAAAAGACGGACGACGGGGCGCCACAAAAGTCTTCAGACGCGACAGCCCTTCCCTCAGAAGAGAGCAAAGTTCCCCAAAAGCTCTGGGGCGCTGCGCTTGTGGACCAAGTCGACCCAAGAAGATACAGCACGCTGACCAAGCTCTGTAATGTAATCGGCTTCGTCAGAAGAGCAGTGAAGTTCTGGTTATCACGGAAGAAGAGAACCTGCACACCAGTAAAGTGGGAGGCCTTGACAGTGACTGAACGTCAAGCTGCTTTCGAAGAACTAAGCCTGGCAGCTCAGAAAGGAGTGAAGTTTCCTGAAACTACACTAAACAGGCTTGTAGTCCGTGAGGAGAAAACTTCTAAACTGTTACTGTGCCACGGCCGAGTCCAAACTATGACTGAAGGACGGCCCGGAGTGCCCTTGATTCCCTACGGGGAGTGGGTTAGCATCCTTCTGGCTGAAGAAGCCCACCGGGCCAACCATGAGGGAGTAGCTGGTACCCTTCTACGAATAAGGGAAAAGGCGTGGATTGTGCAAGGACCAAGAGTTGCTCGCAAAGTAATCGACTCCTGCATTCACTGCCGGAAAAACAGGGCAAAAATGTGCCAGCAAGTTATGAGCGACCTCCCGCCGGAGCGCACAACGCCAGCTGCACCTTTTGAATACACAACGTTGGATCTCTTCGGCCCTTACACCATCAGAGATGCAGTGAAGAAAAGGACTAGCAAGAAAGCCTGGGGCATTGTCTACTGCTGCATGGCATCAAGAGCGGTGCATGCTGACGTCGTAGAAGACCTATCAACAGAAGGTTTCCTGAAAGCATTTCAACGCTTCACTGCCCTGAGAGGCCATCCGAAGAAGCTCTGGTCTGACCAGGGAACCAACTTTGTTGGAGCTAAGCCAGTATTGGAAGAACTTTACAAGTTCCTGGCAAGTGTCGACAAGGAAAAAGTCCAAAAGAGAGCTGCCGAGACTGGCACAGATTGGACGTGGGTATTCCACCCAGCCGACTCGCCGCACCGAAATGGCGCTGCAGAAGCAGCAGTTCATGTAATGAAAAGAGCGATGAGCAGCGTGGGAGAAGAAGGAAACATGACGGCACTGGAGTTCCAGACCCTTCTATACCTGGCCGCTAACCTGTCTAATGAGAGGCCTATCGGCGCTTTGACCCAGCTGCAAGACGGGAGCGTTGAGGTCATCTCCCCCAACTCCCTCCTGCTGGGGCGCGCAGGGCCCAGTAGTGACCCCGGAGGGTTCGATTCCACTGTCTACCCATTCGTCCGTCTGAGAGCGATCCAGATCGAGGTGGACAAGTTCTGGAAACGGTGGAGCCAGCTAGCGGGTCCAGGACTCTTCATCCGGAAGAAGTGGCACACCCCTGCCAGGGACGTCACCGTCGGAGACCTGGTATGGCTCGCTGACCAGAACGCACTCAGAGGCCGTTTCAGACTGGGTCGAGTCGTGGAGGCGTTTCCTGATGAGAAAGGTGTCGTCCGAGACGTGAAGGTGAGAACCTGCCACAGCCTTCCTGCCAGCACCAGCCCTTCCAAGAGTGACCAGCCCGTCGCAAGTTGCCCGTCCACCATCCTCCACAGGGATGTTAGGAGGCTGGTGGTTCTTCTACCAGTAGAAGAGCAGTAAAAGAAGAAAAGATTCCCCACTGCCATCCTCCCTGGAGGTTGGCGGTGTGTTTCGGTAAGGCCAGTTCCGTGCCGGTGCAACTTGGTACAGCTGTGACTGGACATGACCGAGGTCTAAGCCCACCTCTGTGCGGGCTTGTACTTCTGTATGTTTAGTTGGCAGTTGTGCGTTGTTGCATCTGCTAGGGCTGCGCTTAAAGGATTGTATGCTGCATCAAGGACCACGAGAAGGATCTCACCATTTTTGTAACGTATTTTTCACCTTTTACAGACAATATTTCGCGTATTTTGCGTATTTTTTACAGACACTGTTTTGCGCCTTTTACGAACAATATTGACGGCCTAGTGCCCATTATTTTTCCCTTGGAGAAATGTTTCAAATGCATGGACTAAGGGAGTTATGGGTGGTGGTCCTCTTGGGTCTTAAAGCCATAGGACCAAGTGGGAGGTGTGGAATAATCTATGATTATGATGAGGGTGGAGTGTTTATTGACATGTGGCTACTTATATGGCCCTCTAGCGCCATCCCGTGGTAAATGACCGTTTGTTCAGAAATGACGGAGTGATGACGAACTTCCGGTTTAGCGTGATTTAATTATATACTTTCATTAAGATTTAGGTAGATTAGCGGCTTAATCCGCGCATAGAAAGTATTGTCCTAGTAGTGGGGTGATTTATGTATTTACTATCTAACTTTCTGAGGGTTTTTTAAGCTATTTGTTATGCCTGCCATCGTGACCAAGTGTACTGCGCATGCGTCAGCTTTCCTAGCACCGGAGTTTTTTGGTTAGTATCTCAGTAACAAAGAAGAGCCGCGGTGGGCAGATGGTATGTAAATTAAGCTCCGACCTTACACGACATAACTTATTTCTTGCATATATATATTATACCTTGTGAAGATGTATTTCATGTCGGTAATGATTGCTATGTTCTATGTTTTTATCTGCAGGTTTATAACCTGCTAACTACCGTTGTAACGACCAGTATAGTGTTAGATATGTGTGTGAGAGTTTGTGTGTGAATGAAACAGAAATAAAACGCCATAAAAGACACTTGTTTGAGTTGTATCCACTGGCCACGGCTCTACCTACCTTTCCAAAGGGAGATCTACGATTACATAGGGTGTGATTGATTAGATATTTGGACAGTACTAGCTGTCTCTTCTTTGAGTTACTCATACCCATATGATGAAACTGTCTTTGCAAAGACTTTTGGTTTGATTGGTGTGATATATAATAAATACATAAATAAAGGTTTTTAGGTTAACACTCTATATTCTGATAGTAATCATTGTTATAGTGTTTGTTCCATAACAGGGGTCCCCATCTCTCCAGCTCTTTAGTAAACAGAACATACATTTTAATTTATCAGCTTCAATTTGGCTGCTATTTGTTTTTTCTTTCATCACTTCCAATTTCCCTTGTTTATCCTGTAACCTGTATGAGTTTTCTCTCCTGTTGGGATACAATTCCCAAGCTCAAAATGTATTTTCTGTTTACTAAAGAGCTGAAGAGACGGGATACTGCTGTTACTGAACAAACACTCTTTAGTCTATACAGTAATGATTACTAAAAGAGTATCAAGCTATTTAACACTCAGCTTTCACTAAAATATGACTAAAACCCCCTTTAACCCATTAAAGGGGAAATCCACCCATTTTCAATATTTAACTATGTCATTAATATAGCAAATTACAACATGATGAGTCATCACGTTGTAATTTGCAATGTTAAACCCACAATCAATCCTCCAGTTCAAGGCAACACAGAAAGGGGGGAACTTTTTTCTTATTTCCACACAACTCCTTTATGCTATATTAATGACATAGTTAAATATTGAAAATGGGTGGATTTCCCCTTTAAGACCTAAAGAAGCATCTGTGTCACTTTTTCATTTGAGCTAAAAAGCATTATTTTACACTTTGGCTATTCAAAAATAGAGAAAATGTGTGCAAATTAATATATTTATATTATTTTAAAGCGAACATTTTTAACTCAAATCTTTGTTTCTGGGGTCACTGGAACAAAACATTTTGAGATGGGGGTCGGCAGCCAAATGCATATCATTTTGAGGGTCCTTGACATGAAAAAGTTTGAGCACCACTGATATAGAAACATGCGTTTTTCAGAAAACTGTTGGGATTTAGAAGACATTTGTAGAATCAGCTTCAGGTCTTAAAGGTGTAAGTGTGCCCAATCTGCCCATTATTAAAAACTCTTGAATCAGCTATATGTTTCAATATACAGTATATCAGACACATGCCAAGTGAAGTGACTCATTTTGAATTTGGAAACCTCTCTTTTAATTCAAACAAAATCATAAAGGCCAATTTGATTTTTTCATTTAGCCGATCACCGATCGATCAGCCCTAGTGTTTGTAGATGTCAAGTGATCTGTAGGTATGGACAAAGACATCCACAACAACCGCTGTCAACCAGACAAGTGTTATATGAGAAACCATCAAAAACAATCAATACTTACACTTGATGCTTGTCACAGTTACCTGGCTGAGCTGTTCCCGCTCTCAGACTGAAGTGTTTAGTTAAGATTAAGATTAGCTTGTTTCCATTCGGTGGTGATGCAATAGGAAATATTTAGCCACACTTCCTACCATGCAAAAACAAATCTGCCATATCTTTTAATGCAAATGTTTCCTGCTGAACAGTCCAAAGTAACGAGGGTTCCTGTTCTATTAGATTGACAATGCTAAGGCTTAAATCTATAGGCAATATAGGTCTATTATATAGACCCTCCAGAAAAATGCGATTATGCCATCGCAGAATTTACCGCATAATCAGCAAAATGGCGCATAATTATGCGGGGGTAACGATTTTTCAAAAAGGCTGCATCGCTTCGCATAATATGCGCATCACATCGCATAATATGCGCATCACATCGCATAATATGCACATTGCATCGCATAATATGCACATTGCATCGCATAATATGCGCATCACATCGCATAATATATGCTTGGCATCGCATATTTCCGCATATTTCGCAACTTTTCACATATTTGCATTTTTCGCAACTTTTCGCATATTACCGCATATTTCACAACTTTCCGCATATTTCGCAACTTCCCGCAATTTCACCGCATAAAATTGCAAAAAAAACCTGCATATATCGTCACAAAATCAAGGATTATAGCCTGCATAATCAAGAGTTTTAGCCTGCGTTTTTCTGGAGGGTCTATCTATAGACAAGTTGCCCAGACTTTGCCCTGTGTAACACTGCCTTATGTTGACCATTTCGCTCCCTTACTGTCTCTCCTTGCCATCATTGGTAATACATCTTCATCAAAGATAGACACGGTATTTCACTAGAGTCTGTCTTAAATCATACAGGCTATTATTAGCATTGAATTGAAAAATGCTGTCAGAATCAGCTGTATGCCAATTGCCAAATATCCTCCCGTGACTCCACTATGTCATCTTATAGTGAGTGCACTCTCTCTCTCTCACATGCACAATTAAAAAAAAAAAATTCAAAAGAGCTTCTTTGGCATGAGCAAACAAACGGTCCATGTGTCAAAGCAAGTGTCAAAAGATAATAAAAACGATTTAAGATGTTTTTTGGGGGGGAAAGTACAGTAGTACAGTAACACAGGGGTCTTCAACGTTTTCAGGCCAAGGACCCCCTAGCTGAGAGAGAGAAGCAGGGACCCCCACTACATATTGTATAAAATAGCGTTTTAGATTACACTTTTTTTATTTACTTGGTCTGCCCTTTTTTCCCTCTACACCTATACCTCTTTGCCAAAAGAGGTATAGCTCCACCTATACCTCTTTGCCAAAAATAGCCGATCTACAAGCTCACAACGCCTCGCAGCGTGAGGCGTTGTGAGCTTGTAGATCTGCTATTTTTGGCTAAAGTTCTCCTCAGAAAAAGTGCTTCAAGTGGTTAAGATAAAAAGAAGTGGTCAAGGTAGAAAAAAAAATCATCACACAAAGATTTGGCGGACCCCCTGTTGAAGACCCCTTGCAGTAACACACACACACACACACACACACACACACACACACACACACACACACACACACACACACACACACACACACACACACACACACACACACACACACACACACACACACACACACACACACACAGGCTCTCCACTACAGTAGCAAGTTCAGTTGAGAGGTGGGGGGGGGGCGTGTTCTCAATCCCCTGTTTCCCGGTGACGTCATGATACTGGGCCAGAGGAATGCAGCGCAACACTTTTGTATCCAGAGAGAGAGAGAGAGAGAGAGAGCTTAGTAGTTCAGTTGTTACTATCGCTTCCTCCTCCACGGAACTCTGTCGTGTTCCCTCCAGCAACAACAACACTTTACTGTTGACACACAAGGATCGTGGGAATACGGCAACGACTTGACTCGTCGTGGAAATAACTGGACAATAACTTTTTTTACGGTGTAGTGTCAGTGTGTACTTTGTTTTTGAGTGTACACTAACACTAACACTACTGGTGGTGTTCTGCGTCGCGGTGCTGCTGGTGTTTTGTGCTGCCTGCTGGCGACATGACATCAGGTGGATTATAAATGGAACGTTGTTGTGATCAACTGAAATAGCTGTGTGATCAACGTAAGTAGCACGAAGTGTTCCACTACGGTGCTGTTAGAATGATACATAGCCTACTTGTTTATTGTTGGACTGCATGTGTGTGTAATGTGTATGGAAAGGAAAAGCCGAGTCAGGCGCTGATTTAAAGGTCTATAAAAAAATCCATTAATCCAGTACTTTTGAGAAGTTGTGAAAATGGCAGATCTACAAGCTCACAACACGTAGCTTCAGACCGTGTTGTGTAAATTAACCTTCCAAGTTCTCTCTGCTTTAGAAAACACTTCTCTGACCCGCTAGTGGCCCGACATATCTCCCGATCCGTGGTGTAAAGTAACTAAGTACATTTACTCAAGTACTGTACTCAAGTAAAATTTTGAGGTTTTTTTTTTTTACTTTATTGGAGCATTTCCAAATTTCAGTACTTTTACTCCACTACATCTCAGAGGCAAATATTGTACTTTTACTAACCAAACAATTATTACAAAACATACATTAACCACTTCAGCCCAAATACATTTTTCAGCCATTTGAATATAGCCGACCTACAAGCTCACAATGCGTCGGCAGAGTGTTTCTACATTGCAGTATTGATACTTTTACTTAAGGAAAGAAATCGAGTACTTTTCCCACCACTGCCCTATACTGTCCCTCCCAGTCTGCCAGGATCCAACTGTCAGTCAAAACATAGGAACACAAGCACATAGCGTGGGAGTGAAATGATTTATCAATGAGCCAGCCTCTTGTTTGTTGAGCTCTTGTTTGTCCAACTTGTGCTGTACAGCAGGGGTCTCAAACGTTTTCAGGCCAAGGACCCCCTAGCTGAGCGAGAGATGAAGCAGGGACCCCCTCTATATTGTATGAAATTGTGTTTCAGATTAAATCTTTTGGTTGTTTACTAGGTCTGCTCTTTTTCCCCTCTACACCTATACCTCTTTGCCAAAAATAGCCGATCTACAAGCTCACAACGCCTCGCGAGCTTGTAGATCTGCTATTTTTGGCTAAAGTTCTCCTCAGAAAAGGGATGCTTGGGTTCAAGTGGTTAATGTAAAAAAGAAAAATCATATCACACAAAGATTTGGCGGCCCCCCTGTAGTAACTTTGAGGACCGCCTAGGGGTCCCGGACCCCCTGTTGAAGACCCCTGCTGTACAGTAAAAGCGGTGTTTCTCAAACCTTTTCACGTCAAGGGAGTAGGGACCCCCAAAATGATTACGTGCTTGTTTGGCCGCGGACCCCTATCTGAAAAGATTCTGTGCCAGCCGGGACCCCCATACAAGATTTGTGTTACATAGCCGACGTGTATATATAAGATTAAAGCGGTTAAACTGATTTTGATGCTATATTTGGCTGGGAACCCCCTCAAACACCCCCGGGGGTCCCCGGACCCCACTTTGAGAACCACTGCAGTAAAGTCCTCAATGTAAACTGAGAGAGTGTAAAATGTAACCAAAATGGTTGCATTTACATTCAGAAATACACATGGATAAATGATCAAATGAATTAGTTACAACTTACAAATGGGATAATGTACTCTTGTACTGTACTCGAACCTGTGACTGTCTGCAGTAATAAAATTACCACATAGAAGACAGCTGTGAGGCCTAGAAACTCCATCATTCACTCTCATGGCCTTATCAGGCTACAGTACACATGTGTTGGGGACGTGTGTGTGTGTGTGTGTGTGTGTGTGTGTGTGCTGGGACAACAGAAGTGATAGTGCTTCGCATACTGCCTTTGTTTTCATGTCAGCGTTAAATAAAAGTGCAAAGAGAAGAAAGGCTCCTGAAATCAGAAATGGGGGGGGGTTACATTATTCAGGCTGCTAGTTGAGTTCAGTGATTTGTCAAAAGGACATTTGTTACACTGCACACAGCTGCTGTTAGTCACACATGGTGAGAGGAGATCATAAATAATAGTGATTCACAGAATCACCTTTGTTCATAAAATGAACAAAGTTCTGTGGACAGTTGGTTACTTTGGCTTTCATTTTTCAGAAACAAAAAGAGTTTGTATTTGTTTAAATGTCCTTTCGAGTTTACAGTGGGTATTTGAAAGTGGCAAAAAAAAAAAGTGCTTGTTTAACCACTCTTTTCTTAGTAAAACGGACGTAAATCATACGCCAATCTCCTTGCCAAAAATAACCGATCTACAAGCTCACAAGTTACAACACATCGTTATGTGAGCTTGTTGATCTGCTATTTTTGGTGAATGTTCCCCCCAGAATAGGCATGCTGGGGTTCAGGTGAAAACTAGGCGTGAAAAGCTACTCTTCGTTTTATTAAGTTTGCAAAACTACAATAGTTTTTTGGTGGTTTAGATCCGTTGGACGTTTGGGCTCTCAGATTTTGCGTGATCATTTTTTAGATGTCAGGACTGTGCTGTTGTGTGTCATGGGAACTCTTAAGAAGTGAAGCAAGCTGGTGTCTAATCTTAACTCCCTCATTTACTGTAATAGCTGACAGATGTAGACCCACTTAGTACAATATAGATGCTGAGATTGCAGCGCGCCACACACACACACACACACACACACACACACACACACACACACACACACACACACACACACACACACACACACACACACACACACACACACACACACACACACACACACACACACACACTCTCAAAGTAACAGTGAACAGGATGATGTAGTTACATCACACAGTAGGTAGATCCAAGGTCACAATATGTGTGTTTGTACAGCACTTAATGGTTGGGAGAAAAGGTGTGTGTGAGTGTGTGTGTGAGAGAGAGAGAGAGAAAGAGTGTGTGTGTGAGAGAGAGAGTGTGTACCCGCCCTGGCTTCTACCAGTGTGAGAACAGGCTATTAATTATCACCCCTGATTCAGCACTAGCCAGCTAATGTTAGAGCTCCCCAGCAACAATGGAAACCAGAATACTTTTATGTCCTCATTCTATCCAAGATTCTAAAGCATCGGTTTGTGGTGTTTTAACATCCCAGGGGCTGGCTTGTATTGTTTGTCTCATGGAATGATGAGCAATGTTGCTGCCAACTTCAGGCACAGCTTACATTGAGAGTAATGACTCCACATTAAAGACAAAGCAGGTTACCACCATCCAACGGCTGGTAGATTTTCACTGTATCTGGTAACTTGGTTTACTCTCCCAGCCACGTAAAAGTTCAAAATCCTACAGAAAATAGTTGATAGACCTGCACAGGATAGCAGAATGAGAAGCACTCAGTATCTATCTGCTGCCTTTTTAATCCATTGAGCCTGGAACGCATCAGTGTCACTTTAGATTTCTTTGGCTATTCAAAAATAGCAGATATACAAGCTCATAGCGCGGCACCGAGTGCCGCGCTATGAGCTTGTAGATCTGCTATTTTTGAAAAATCTTGAAAAAAAAATGTTTTGGATTTTTTTTTCCAAAAACTGTTAAGATTTAGAATATTGTTAAGAATCGCCTTAGGTCTTAATGGGTTAAAGATTTAATTATTTAGCCATTTCTGCTTTATTTTGATAGTGACAGTGAGAGAGAGACGGGAAAGGCGGACAGAGCAGGGGAGTGACACAGTCGAACCGGCAGGGACACGCTGAAGAGGGCGTTTTACGCGAATGTTGCACGCGTCCTGATTCGGCTATCGGGTTGGAGGGCTGGGCAATTATCTGAAAATAAAATGTATCGAAACTGATATTTAGAACCAATAATCGAGAAGCAAGGTTTTCAACAATTTCAACGAATCAACATGAAAACATTCTTATAGATCTTTTTAAATCGACTAAATTCATTAGTCTTATTAACAACTTAACCCTGTATTTTTCTTCGTTGCACAATGGTGGTGTATGAAAATAGTGAAAATAACCGATCTACAAGCTCAGAGCTTGTATATCTGTTATTTCCACTTGTTTTGAAAGAATTGTTCATTAATCATAATCGATGCAAAAGTTTGAAATAATCGTGATATTAATTTGAAGTCATATCGCCCTATCAGGTCACCGCATGGTATCTGCTGTTAATGGTCCGGCACTGGTCAGCACAATTAAGGGAGTGTGATTTGTGGAAATAATGTAAAAGTAGACATTTTTCATCAGAGCAGATTTGGTTAAAATGCTCGTACTGCAGAATCTGCAGTACTCTGCCAACGGAACATTCTAAACTGATCATGACCAGTAAGTAGCCTGAACCATGTGACCCATAGGGGAGGAGCCTATCTCCTGTTACTGTAGCGTGATTGGGCTTGATATACAGTCAAGTACATCCCCCAGCCATGATGTACAAAGTACCACCACTGGACACGATGACGCTAGTATGTATCGCAGGGACTTAACCCCAATTGAACCCGTGTGCCAAGCAGGGAGGTATTGGGTCCCATTTTTATAGTCTTTGATTTGAAGTTGAACCCCGACCTACAAATCTCAGGGCGGAGGCCACTGAACTGGTTAGACATTAACCCTGTAGGCACATGGTGTTCCTATTTTGGGCAAGTCATTATAAGGATTCATAATTCTTTTTATGAATGAATGGTTTATTTTCGTTCCTTTCGTACAAATTAAAACACACTTGTGTGGACTTACAAAAAAAAAGAAATCATCACAAATGTACATATCCAACCAACTCACACAGAATCCAAATTCAATGACCGAAAAAAGGAATAGGCTGAAGCACAATGCTTATTCTTTGCCTATCCTTTACAATCAATTATATTATATTATTTTAAATAGTGAAAATAGCAGATCTACAAGCTCCCAACGCGCCACGATGCGTTGTAAGCTTATAGATAAGCTATTCTTTGCCATTTGTGTCATACGACAAAGTGTATAGGGGCTTAAGTGGTTAAACACCCCTGCATGACACCCTGACCTGTGAACTGCCGTTGTTGGTCAGCTGATCAGGGATCGAGGAAGGATTTAAGCTACATAAGGATCTCTCGAGTACAGTTTAATTAGTGTCTTTGAATGTTCTCTTGCGTGTGTCTGTGATTTTTACTTATGCTGCCTTTCATATTTGTGATAAGCGGGTTTAGAGAAGAGTCAGATCACGTTTAGCAGAATCACATAACGGTCTGTCTATGACGCCATAATGAGTGCCTGTCCTTCCTTGAAATTAATCTTAACCCATTAAGAACAGGAAACTTTGGAAAAAATCACAATCTTTCTGAAATACCAGATCTTGTAGATCTGCAGAGCTTGTAGATCAGCTTGAACGTCTGCTATTTTTGAATAGCAGATCTATAATAAAAAGTAATGGTTAAAGTGCTCACACAGATGCGTTCCCGGTCTTAATAAGTGTTTCTTTGAGTCGGTTAAGTAGATGAAATGTTGAGGATTTGCAGTGCTTCGACGTAAAGATGGAGTTTCCCCTTGTTGTTGGGTGTGGGGAGGTGGGGGGTTCTGCATAGCATCAGCATATCGTCACCGTCGGGCGGAAAGCTTGTATGTCCAAAACCGTTACTTTTCAGGACATGGTGAGGGGAAAAAAGAACCTTTGTTCCAAATGGATCCAATGTAGTTATTATTTAGTAACATGCTCTTGCAAATATATTCATTGGTTTAACCCATTAAGACCTGGAACTGTGTCATTTTTAGATTTGAGCTAAAAAAGCATTATTTTACACTTTGGGCTATTCAAAAATAGCAGATATACAAGCTCATAGCGCGGCACTCATGAGCTTGTAGATCTGCTATTTTTGAAAAATCGTGAAAATGTGTGCAAATCTTTGAATATATATATTTTTAAAGCGAACATTTTTAACTCAAATCTTTGCTTCTTGGGGGTCCCTGGAACAACATATTTTGAGATGGGGGGTCAAATACAATTTTGGGGGTCCTTGACATGACAAAGTTTGAGCACCACTGATCATAGCAACATACGTTTTTTCAAAAAACTGTTCGAATTTAGAATACATTTGTAAATCCCCCAGAAGGCAAAGATTTGAGTTACAAATGTTTGCTTTAAAAAATACATATTCAAAGGTTTGCACAAATCAAGATTTTTCAAAGAAATAGCAGATCTACAAGCTCATAGCGCAGCACTCTATGAGCTTGTATATCTGCTGTTTTTGAATAGCCCAAAAGAAATCTTAAAATTACACAAACGCGTTCCCGGTCTTAATGGGGTTAATTAGCCTAGTATCAGTTTGATACTGTCATCTGTCACGCCAATAATCCATCTGGTCTTGGTTTTGTTTTGGCTGTATTCAAGTGTGTTTACGTTGCCCTTTCAACCCTCAAGTGTTACTGGTGTCTAGAGGCGAAGAGCGCTATGCAGGGCATGTGTCATTGGTATGTCTCACTGGCACTGTGGAGAGAAAAATCATTAGGGAAGGGATGTGGGAAGCATGGGCTTTGTGTTGTGACTGATACTGATGAGGTGTTGTCTTTGTCTGAGTAATGGTTTCCTCTGCTGGCATTCTTCCAGTCAACGGCAGGAGTCGGACTACCATAACGTTTTTTTGACAGAGCTTGCTACGGTTTTAAACGGAGCATTGTTGTCAGGCTGTGAGCCCAAAACTGTGGCTGCATTTGTTAATACACTTTGTGGCGATGAACAACAGTGAGTCCAAGATACCTTCTTAGATAAGATGAAACTAACATACAGTTGTTTATAATAGCATAGCGTAGGCCTATAGCTTGGAGGGCTAAAAAGAATATTTAGAAGGGTTGAATTTGGCTGGCGGGACGTGCTGTAAACTGGGATAGATCAGGTTTTTGACAAGTGAGTTACGCACTAGGCATGGAGCGGCATGGAACAGCAGCAAACAGACGGGAGTGATTATTGCTAACCCCATGCATCCACATCACTCACTGCTAGTAAGTAATTCACACCTAGCCTGGTAAACCCTCCCTCCAGAAATCTCATTTTCATTTGATTTCAGGAAGGAGTCTGGCCTGAAGGCTTGTCTGGGCGTTTCTAGCCCGTTCACCAAATTAACAAGCCTATCAGCGTCGTCGCTCATCGTTCTGTGATTGACAGAGACAGTTGGCTAATCAGGTGGCGAGTTCAAGTGAGCCCGAATGAAGCCGAGTGCAGCCTGAGTGCAGCCGACAAAAGACGAACGGCAGCCATTGTTGTTGTCCGAGTGCCTTCACTTCTTACTTTCGTTTTTAAAACGGTCTCAAACTTCTTTTTTGAGGCACGGAATTTACTATTAAGATATCGTTTGGATAGAATTTAGTTGTTTAACTTCATATATGTGGTCAATTAATCATGACAGAGCCTATTTAAAAATATAAGTTTAGAGAACCGGCAGGGGCGGGGAGTGACACGCATGTATCCCAATAAGGCAACCTATTTTGGGCATGGCCGTCTCAAAAGTCCTGTTGCGTCATATAGTCTGGAGGTGGTAAAAATGAACTGCTGATTGGCTGAAGGGGAAAAACGATCATTGGCTGAAGGGGTTGTCAGTCAACGGTATTACTCCCGCCCAACTCCAGCCCACAGCCAATATTGCAGAATGGGCGATCAGGCCAGACTCACTCCTGAAATCAAATGGAAATGAGATTTCTGGAGGGAGGGTTTACCAGGCTAAATTTCACACCAGCTTGTGTCAAAAAAGTCAAACTATCCCTTTAAGGCATCCTGCTCAATTAGTCTTGCTTGCTTGGTACCCTGAAAAATATTAATAACGGAATGATAATGATCACTGCTGCTGGTTCTCTTAGCAGTTAAGTGTACTGTCATTTGTTACAAGATGTAGGCTATTTGATATCTCGTGTCAGTGATGTTGCTACTTGCTGGGTTTTCAAATGGGTTCCAGGGAAATTCTATGGGTCCCCCCATAAAATACGCATTTGTTAACAAACTGCAGTATTTAACTTGTGTAAATCTTATATAACGGTTATGGTTACCCATTAAGACCTGGAACTGTGTCATTTTTAGATTTGAGCTAAAAAGCATTATTTTACACTTTGGGCTATTCAAAAATAGCAGATATACAAGCTTGTCGATCTGCTATTTTTGAAAATTCGTGAACATGTGTGCAAATCTTTGAATATATATATTTTTAAAGCGAACATTTTTAACTCAAATCTTTGCTTCTGGGGGGTCTCTGGAACAACATATTTTGATGGGGGTCCGCGGCCAAATACATATCATTTTGGGGGTCCTTGACATGAAAAAGATTGAGCACCACTGATATAGAAACATGTTTTTCAGAAAACTGTTGAGATTTAGGAGACATGTAGAATCGGCTTCAGGTCTCAATGGGTTAAAACATGGCGAAAGAGTGTGGACGGTGGAGTGCTGATAGTTGGAGCATTTCTTTGTTTTGTGCATAGATGTGCTGGTTTAGTTGTATTTAGTATATATATCACTGTACAATACAAAGAAAGATCAGTGGATAATTAAAACCAAGAAACGCTTCATGCAACACACTTGAGTCCTCATCCTATGGTGCTTTTCTGGAAACTTGAACACAAGCATTTGAAGCTCCCCAGAGACCGTAGTGTTTTGTGTTGCTTTATGCTAATGAACGGTGTATCCTATATCCTTGCGGTGGTGACCCACCTTTCCCACTCCGGACCACCCACTTTTGCTTTTGTTCAATTTCTGAATTCTGCACCAAGAAACGTTACCTTGTCATATCAAATGCATCAGTTATGTGTTTGTAACTACCAAACAAAGACTAAAAGGAAAAGATAGGGGGAAAATGTGGAGATAATCCACGTAGCCTACTTCTCATTGATAGCCCTTAACTATAACACAGTGGTTCTCAAAGTTTGATATTTCAAACCATCTGGGTTTTTTTTCTATTTTTTTTTACTTTTATCATGTCATGTCATGTCATTCTCTAGAGCAGTGGTTCTCAAACTTTTTCATGTCAAGGACCCCCAAATTAACACTTATTAGGCCGCGGACCCCCATTTGAAAATATATGCCACGGACCCCCATAAGAGAAGATTTGTACGGCTCTCGCAGTGATTCTCAACCATTTAAATTTCAAGGACCCCCCAGTTTGACATGAATTATTGGGCTGCGGACCCCCATTTAATGGCATTTCTATCTGTGGGACACCAATTTATATTGTAAACTCAATGTTAATTTAACTCTAAGAGTGTACAAATGTACACTATTAGACTTACAGACCCATAAGGGTCCATTTGGTTCCTAACTATCTATCATTTAGCTGGGGACCCCCTGGAACTCCCTCAAGGACCCCTGGCGGTCCCCGTACCCCACTTTGAGAACCAATGCTCTGGAGTCTAGAATACATTGTTGTTTATGTCTGTGCTCTGTTTTCAGAGGGCCAGGCAGGTGGAACCACAAAGACATAGCCATTGCTAGAAACAGTCCCTTGCCTTGTGCTCTAGCTTATGTCTGCTAGTACCAGTCCTTGCAATAGGACATGAACCCAAATTACACGAAAGACATTGCAACACAAGGAAAATGGGAAATACGAGGGCAAAAAACCCTACCCACAGTGTTACCCACTCCTGGTCAGCACTCTGCAACATCGCACAGGCTGCAGCGGACCGCGGGGTCAGGGTTTGATTATGGTTCTCCCTACTAATGAGACGGTAGACCTAAAGTGTGGGTCGTTGTTACTGACTGTATGTTTTCACTTCAAGACCACCCATCTACTTCAATAGGAAGTGCAGGACGGCAGTGGAGGCCAGAGCTCATCAGCCTGTCTCTGTCCCTCTCACAGCCAGTGTTGCCAGATTCTGTGAGAGAAACGAGCAACCACGTCTAGGAAAACCAGCCCAAAAGAAGCGACTATGGGCCACATGAGTACTTTAACATGTACATCGGCTGTTTGAAAATAGCAGATCTACAAGCTCACAACGCGTCGCGATGCGACGCGTTGTGAGCTTGTAGATCGGCTATTTTCAAATAAAATCTTGCGGGGAAATTATAATGAGCAGATCTGGCAACCCTGCTCACAGCCCAGTCTTTCTCACTGCTCAGCCAGGCATACACACAGGCCACTAGTGGAATGTAGGGGGAGAGAGGGATAGGCACAGTCAATGGCAGGGGGAGAGTGGTGTACTTGGTAGAGAAGCTAAGTAGTGTATGGAGATGATGGGGGAAAGGGGTTGTAAAAGACAGTCAGGGTGGACAGAGAGCGGGATAGGGGTGAGCTAATGAGTGGGAGAGAGAGAGAGAGAGAGAGAGAGACGGATGAGGGAAAGAGACATTTGAGAGAGTGACAGAGGGAGAGAAGACTAGAGACGATGGCAGAGTGAGATATGGCAAGTGAGCAGGAGGGAGGGGGAGAGAGAGAGAGAGAGAGAGAGATGGAAACAATAACTGGGAACTGGAGTATTTGTTGTGTTCAGGGAGGGATCTGTTAATTTGTCTGTGTGAGCAGAGGCCGGGGCCCTCTAACTTCTGTGTGTGTGTGTGTGTGTGTGTGTGTTGTGCACGCCCTAGTGAGTGTCGGAGCACAGCGTGGCAATTCTCTCTTTAACTACAAGGCAAGGCAGACAGCATTTTATTTTAAACAGTCCTCCCTTCATTTACAGAGACAGAAACGGCAACAATGATGATGCATTATTGCTTAGGCTTAAAATGATCTTTACCATACTCGCTGCAAACTAGGCAGCACATGCAATCTCAGTGGGATTTCTAAGTTTAAGAAAGTGGACGAGAGAGAAACCGTGTCTGTAGAGGGTGGGACCTTGCATGATTGATAATAGGCAAAAAGTACAATTCCTTGATAGTTCAGCCTGTTGCAAATCACACCTAGCCGGTTGAGTGTGTTGAAGTACTGAAATTTGACGGAAGTACCGCCCAAGGAAATGACGTTGAGGCTTTACAGATCTGTTTACATTCTCCGCTCCGTGCATGAAACAAGTGTTGTGATTGGTTGAAAAAGACAGTTTCCGGGGGAAGTGCATATGATATGACGGAAGTCCCGCCCTATATAGACATTCTCTGCATTAGGTCGTTGCCAGGCTTTTCTCCTTGGAGATGAGAAAAGGGTGGGAACAAGGCTAATTAGTGCTCATGTCCAGGAGTGTATAGTATGTCAGCAACTTTGCCAGGGATGGAATGACATTTGGCAAGCAGTCATTTGGTAGACAGTCAGAGGTTGTTGACGGCCAATGAGAGGAGAAAGCTTTCCCACGATGGGATGCAATGCACATATATAGAAACCTAGATACCTCATTGGCCTCTGCAGTTCATTGGAGCGACGTGTTGGTATGGTGGGCGCCATATTTCCGGGGGGCACCGGCACTGGCCAATCACAGCGTGTTGACTACTGGCCAACCACAGCGCTCTTTTCCAGGACTTGTCAGTACTAGTAGTCTAGTTGTCCCGCCCCCACCTGCCTCTGATTGGCCTACTGAACGCCCCTTTCTGTGACGCACACGGAAATTTCCTCTGTCCCCCCAGAAGCGGATACAGACGCTCCATACGCACGCTTCAGAGCCAGAGGAGGCGTCTACCTTTATATGTCTATGATGCAATGTATGTATAGACGGCCAGCGACTGCACCTCAGCGCCGAGACTCGGCAAAAATAGCAGATCTACAAGCTCATAGCGCGGCACCGAGTGCCACGCTACAAGCTTGTAGATCTGCTATTTCTTTTATTTTTAGCGGCGCTAGCCGCTCTATACCTTTAGGTATAGAGCGGATATTAGCTCTCTATACCTGGCTTTTGCGTCAACGTTCTGATTGGTCAGGCTCGCCAAAGTTCTGATTGGTCAGGCTCGCCAAGGTTCTGATTGGTCAGGTCCGTCAACGTTCTGATTGGTCAGGCTCGCCAAGGTTCTGATTGGTCAGGTCCGTCAACGTTCTGATTGGTCAGGCTCGCCAAGGTTCTGATTGGTCAGGTCCGTCAACGTTCTGATTGGTCAGGTCCGTCAACGTTCCGATTGGTCACTATTCATGACATCATAGTGATGTCATGAATAGTAACATAGTGATGTCATGAATAGTGACCAATCGGAACGTTGACGGACCTGACCAATCAGAACGTTGACGGACCTGACCAATCAGAACCTTGGCGAGCCTGACCAATCAGAACGTTGACGCAAAAGCCAGGTATAGAGGGCTAATATCCGCTCTATACCTAAAGGTATAGAGCGCGAAGTTTGTATATCTGCTACAAAAAGCTACGAAGATAGAAGCTGATAGAGTGGGTACCTAAAGTTTATTTTTTAGGTACCCACTCTATCAGCTATGACAGATCAGTTTTTGCCACTTACCTTGGAATGCATTTGGTGATTCGCTTCCAATGGCACTATTTAGTGCCACTGGAAGCCTTTTAATATTGTTTCTCTAGTAGAAACACATATCTATGACAAAATATATCAAAGGCGCCGCTACCTTCACACAGGTGTGATTTTTTAAGAAATGTGTGCAAATCTTTGAATATATATTTTGAAAGCGAACATTTTTAACTCAATCTTGAACCACTGATAAGAAACATAAGTGTAAAAAAAAAACAGTTTTTTCCCCAAGATTTGTAGAACCCCCCAGAAGCAAAGATTTGAGTTTTAAATGTTCGCTTTAAAACATATATATATTCAAAGATTTGCACAAATGTTCAAGATTTAAAAAAAAAATGCAGATCTACAAGCTCATAGCTCAAGCTGCTATTTTTGAATAGCCAAAGTATAAAACAAATAATAAACAAATTATGGTTAAAGTGGTTAAGATCTAAAATCACAGATGCTTTTCCCGGTCTTAATGGGTTAATCATTAAATACGTTTAATATAAGACTAAACCACCTGTCTGAGTCCATGGATTAGATTCCCTGTGTTGTGGTGGTGACCGTGTCTCTGAGCTGTTGTTTACCAATGTTTTGTCTAGCGAGTCTGCTTCTGCTTTGCATCAGGGCCCAGGGGTTGCTAACATGCTACCTAGCAAATTGGTGCTATGTAGCAATATTTTTTTTTTTTTGCAGATAAACATTTCATATACAGTCGCATTCACATTATAGATACTACACTGACTATCCCTCTAACAAATTGCATACACTTTTAACCCATTGCCCATACATGGCACAGCCATATGCTAGGTTACACCTAGCCTTGTTTTCTTCACTTTACTGTTCTGCCAGGGAAAGTGTCTGATTGGCTACTGTGGTGCTTCCTGGCCCAAGGGGGAGGTACTATGCACCCACCTGTTGCAGCTGTCAATCACTTTGTCAGTCTGCCTGAAGCTCACCTGTTCTGCTAACGCGTGTCTAATCCTCTATCATTTTGAACAGGTGCACACTGCCAGCTGCTGTTTACATTGCATATGTATCTTTATTCATCGGCATCTTTTTTTGCTTGCTTTTGCCTTCGTATTCATCTGGCTAAAGTCAGATTGCCTGCAGCAGTCTGTCTCTGCTCCCACATGTCTGGATTGGTTTGTGTGCGTGTATCTGTCTACTTTGACTTCTTAGACGTTATCTCACTGGACGGTATATAAAGAGACATGTGTATTGTGTAGCATACTTGACAATGCAGCAGTGAGCTATTAACCCATTAAGACCTGCGGCCGATTCTACAAAATGTCTTCTAAATCCTAACAGTTTTTTGAAAAAACCTATGTCGCTACATCAGTGGTTCTCAAACATTTTCATGTCAAGGACCCCCAAGATGATATGTATGTTGCCGCGGACCCCCATCTCAAAATATTTTGTTCCAGGGACCCCCAGAAGCAAAGATTTGAGTTAAAATAGCAGATCTACAAGCTCGTAGCGCGGCACTCTGTGGCGCTATGAGCTTGTATATCTGCTATTTCTGAATAGCCAAGGAAATCTAAAATGACACAAATACGTTCCCAGTCTTAATGGGTTAAATGAAGTGCCAACGGCTGACCTTGTGCTGCAGCAATTAACGCATTTCCACTCTCAGCTCGGCTAATGTTTTTTTCATTACAAACAATCAGTCACGCACCTGTCGCCTAGTGAACGCCGCTCGCTCAAATGAGCTTTGAGTTCAGTGGCTCTGGAATCCGTTTGCGCTGAGGAGCACCTGTGGCTCCTCTCAGAGATTCAAACCTTTTATCGCTCCGCAGATCTCGTCGACTGCAATAAGAAATGATTCTCTTACGGCTAAGGCTTGATTTATACTTAAATAGCCGATCTACAATCTCACAAGATCAGCTATTCTCAGCACGAGACAGAGACAAGTATAAGTCAGGCTGGCTGGATACTCCGAGGAGGAGGCAGTACAGTACTGCCTCCATTTTGAAAGCCACAATCCTTGCACACATCCAGACTTCCACATGTGAATTTGAGATTGGTGACATCTTTCACAATCCCCACTTGGTGGTGTCTTATTACATAGCCTATTTACTGCCTGGTGTTTTTAATAAGGCAGGGCCACCAACAAATGACTCAAACCGGCTGCCCATCCATCTCACTAATATTAAGGCTTGGCCAATCAGAGAGTGTACATTGCATCACTTTGTGTAATGATGATCAGTTAAATTCCCTGCAGCCACATCATTCTTTGAGTTTTCCATAATTTCCACGTACCTCAAGCTGCGCTAGTTATTGAAAGCCTGGAGCTTGTGTTGTGTGCACCAATTGACTGTATACCTATTGCTGTCATAATTTGAACATTAATGATTGAGACCTAGGGATTGATTGATATCATTTGTTTCCCCTAATTGACCAGGACATTGCTAAATATCTTTGTGGACAGAAAGGATAAAGCAAATTGAATAGGAATAATGCATTCAGATAAACATTTAGAAAACCTGGTATGGTGGGTGTCTGTAGACGGGATTCAATCCTAGGCCAATGGAGTATGACTGGTTTTGTCATATTTTCTGTAATATTTTGTCATTAATTGGGTCAACGTCATGCAAGGTTTTCACCTTATGGTGGAGTAGCCATGTTGTTGTTGACTGTAGACCAGTGGTTCTCAACCAGTGGTCTGGGGACCACCAGTGGTCCTTGAGGGGGTTCCAGGTAGTCCCGAGATAAATGATGGAGAGTTGGTAGCCAAATGGACCCTTATAGATCTTTAACTCTTGAGAGCGTAAAATGACACCAAATGGACCCTTATGGGTCCATTTGGTTTCATTTTACGCTCTCAAGAGTTAAATTATTGTTAAACATCTGCATTAGTTTATTAAAGAATTGTTATTTTGATCAACGTTTGCCTGTTATCCCTCCTGTGGTACCAACATCAATACAGCATGGGATTGTGGACAAAATGTCATCCAACAGCAACGAAATATTCAAAGTTTTGGGTCTGAGAGTCTAAATCTCATCAAACGGTGGTCCGTGGCGCAAACGCCGAAAAAATAATGGACCTTGATATGAAAAGGGTTGAAAACCACTGCTGCAGACCACTGTTCTTCTCCCAGTGTGTTTCTGGGTGGGGTCCTGTTACACTTCAAATAGTCTGACTGTGACGGAGGGTTTGTAGTGCTGCGGCCAGTTCTCTCTGGCTACTACGGCAACGACATGACTCATGTCCTCTCACTCACCCTCTCGGATTACACTCCTTACACGTTTAGGAAACATACTATTGTTTAGAATGTAGGCATATGCCTTTATAGGCTACTTGTGTATGCAGCCATCAATACTTGTGTATTGATCGTGTGTGTGTGATTAATCGTGCCACCATAAGTGTGTGCACTACAGGTGATCGATTATTGTGCTGCCTTCTTAAACCAACCATACATGAACTCTGGTTGGTTGTCATTGGTGGGAAGGCAATGAAAAGATGCTGTATTTATATCATATCATATATAAACATCAGTGGCCAGTTTGGTCTGTTTTTAAGAACGGTCTGTGTCTGTTCGGCTAGTTATAACAGGCCGCTGTTTGTCTACAGGGAGTGTCTCCTTTGATATCCACTGACAAAGCAATGGTGTGTGTGTGTCCAGCAGACAGTAGGCCTATCTGCTCTGTCTGAACAATAATAAACATACCACATGGTTCTTGTACTTGACTTGACCGATCTGTCAGTCAAATATTTTAACTCGGGCTCAATTAAAAGCAAAGCAAGGGACAGTATAGGTATATGAATGTAGACTGTAAATTAAATGTGAAATATGTAGCTTTATAGCCCACTAGAGGGTGCTTCTGTTCGGGGTTTCTACTGAAAACGTAGGGTGCACTTGTTTAAGGATGCCTGGGACCCCCTTGAGTCCTGTGATAAGATGGATGGAGAACGGCAAAGGCAGCGAGTGTTGCAATGATTGAATATATAAGCAGCTTCTAGCTGTGACAAAACAAACTCACCGTTGTTTACTCAATTTGATTGGTCCCAACACTACGTGGACCTTTGTTTTGAATGAAAAGGCCACTTCTTAATGCTGATTTAGAGCCATTTAAGTGTAAACTTCACCCATGCTGGTACAGTACATGAATTCCCGCCCGGTAGCCCTTAAACGAGTGTGCCCTATGTTTTTGACTACTGTAGCTAATTGTGGGCCTTACGGAGTTTGTCTGTGGGTCTCCTAGTTGCTTTAGTCATTGTCATTCGCTCACTAAATACTGTTTGGCTGGTATAGCATACATTCCCACATGCGACCCATTTAGACCAAAACATAGGAGATTTTACCAGGTGGGGAATTGGAAAGGATTTAGTTTTTTTTATAAATTGTTACCATTATTATTTGTGGGGAAACATGAATAATTTCCATATTGGCACATTTACCGTGGATGTTATTTCTCCAAGTTCAAAGCATTCATATGACCATATGAGTATTGAGCAATAGGCCTATTCAGGTTAAGTAAAGTCATGTGTTTTTAGTTCATGGACATGGAGATCAGCTGTTTTGTTTCTTTCTTTCACCAGCAGCACTTTAGTGTAAACTGTGTGTGTATACTGTAAGCCTGTTTTCTTCAAGTGCATGGACATAGAGGCGACAGTGTTTGCTTGACTCCTCAACATTAGTATTCAATTTCCCAGTCTCGCACCACTACATTATACCAGCAATGTCCAGCATCAACCCGCCATTAAAGATAAATGTCACCAGCATCCAAGCATACACAGATTACACACCATTTGGTAGTCGGTCCATTGCTTTTCATGAGTTGATCCATAGATTGTCCTCCCTCTGGCAGTACTTAGAACTCCGACTGATGTTGAGTTCACTGGCTGCCATTAGTAGGCTAAATGTTAGAGAGTGCTTGTCGTATTAGTAATGGGGAGTCTATTGTAGTTGCTGTAAGTCATTGACCTTCAACTAGGCCTAAAGGTCACAGCAGTGTAAATGCCACTAGGACGTTGAATGCTCAGTCAGTGTTTAAAGCTCAGTGGACTAAACAGAGCCAACTGCCTGAGCAGCAAATTAATTTGTCCTTGTTGTCTGCCAACCACTGTGGCCAGTTAAGTCAAAATGTCAATATTTCACTATTTTGACCATCCATGATCATGTCTGCTAGAGGGGACAAGAACAACAGCTACAGCCAGAATCAGTTCTTTTTTGCCTGTTAGTTAATGTTTAGGCCCATTTCCCACCATGATCATCACTCTGTTAATGTTTGTGCCTCTGCTGTTCTGAATCCATTACTGTATTGTCATGTGCAGAGGTGTGGCTTTGCGGGAAACACAAGTGAGCTATCCACTTGTCCCTGCTTGTACTGTGTTTCCCAAATCCACAGCACATTCATGAGTTTGTTGAGCCGAATCGAAACTGACTGTTTTGTCATGATGCCAGACATGTCAACTTTGACATATATTGTCGTGGCAGAAAAAGGTTAAAGCCGATGACTTTGTTATTCTAACAGGCAGAGAGAAGCAAATACTAACCAGTTGGCTGTGTCCAATTTGGCTGTGTCCACAGTAGCACAGTGAATACTTTTTTTTAACACCACAAAGCTCTGTATATAGATTGACAAATGAGAAATAGTATTAGTAGGATACATTTGCTATAGCCTTAAGACATGGGGGGAGTCTCTGCGTGTTTGTGTTTTGCATGGGCTGTGACACTAGTGCTACACGTTTGTAGCTTTTGCCTTATCTTCTCTCAACTCTTTTACCTTGCCCTGTCTTTCTCTGTCTTTAGTTACCTAACACAGCTGTACAAAGTAAGGGACACGAATGCAAATGCAGACTGATATCGGCCTAACATTATGTTAGAGCAGGGATGTCAAACTCATTTTAGCTCAGGGGCCACATGGAGGAGAGCCAGAGGGCCAGAGGGCCGGACCCATAGGCGGAGCACATGCACGGGGCGCGCGCGCGCGATTTTTTTTCGGGTTTACCGTGGATAAAGTTACTTTTTTTGTTACTTTATTGCGGTTTTAGGGTTAGGGTTGTTAGGGTTGTTAGGGTTATTTAATTCTTTTGGGGGAGCCAGCCCCCCAAACTCCCTTTTAACTTTTTAACTAATAATAACAACAACTTCAGATAGTTTTCTTTGTTTACTTTACTTAGTCTTAAAGTACAAGCACATTCTGAAAATGTAAACTTCACAAATAATCCTCTTATTTGGAAAAAAAGGGCAATATCAAGAACACACTCTTCTAGGTATCAAATACCTCATATTAATCCTGTGCTAATTCAACAAACCATACAAAGTACAAACTGAGGTAGGAACAATTAAAGAGGGTTGAGTACCCCCTGCCTTGTAGGCAAAAAAGTGCAATATCAAGAACACAATGCCTCAGTGATTGAAACTTAGACTTCATCTCAGTGTATCTACAAATCCATAAAACTTTAAGTCACAGCCTATCTGGGATTGAACAAAAATACAAAATAAATAATAAAAGAATAAAACAACTCTTCTAGGTATCAAATACCTCATATTAATCCTGTGCTAACTCAACAAACCATACAAAGTACAAACTGAGGTAGGAACAATTAAAGAGGGTTGAGTACCCCCTGCCTTGTAGGCAAAAAAGTGCAATATCAAGAACACAATGCCTCAGTGATTGAAACTTAGACTTCATCTCAGTGTATCTACAAATGATAATCCATAAAACTTTAAGTCACAGCCTATCTGGGATTGAACAAAAATACAAAATAAATAATAAAATAACAACTCTAGGTATCAAAGGTATTAATCCTGTGCTAACTCAACAAACCATACAAAGTACAAACTGAGGTAGGAACAATTAAAGAGGTTTGAGTACTCCCTGCCTTGTAGGCAACACTAGAAAACTAAAAGCTGTGCATTGCATGAACAATTTCAACAAACCAAACTTATGAAATTAGGTGACTGACATCACATCATTACAGTAAATCACACACTGTTCACTGTCTTTACATGTCCACAGAAGGCAATACTTTTCACAGAACTATATCAGGGCAGGGTGCAGTCTCTCATGCAACATTTTAAGTGGGGTGTTACACATTTTTTATTTCACTCCTGAAACCTGGCATCTTTTAGCTTTCACAAGTGCGTCAATATCAGGCGTCACATCCTGAGTGGCAGCCAATTTCAGAATGCTACTCAAGTGTTCGGTCGTGAGCCGAGAGCGCAGCTTTGTTTTATTGATGTTCATAATAGAGAACACTTGCTCACAAACATATGTGGTTCCAAACATACACAACACTTTTGCAGCATGGGCTGTCAAGTTGGGGTAACGCGCAGGCAAGAGATACTGATAAAATGTGTCCAAGCCAGCCGTGGCAAACTTGTCCTTCAAATCTGAGTCACACTGCAAGTCTATTATCTCAAGTTGGATGTTTACGGGTAGATCAGAGGCATTAGCGGTGAATGGAGAGGAAAAAACTTTGAAGTCTTTCTCCAGTTCAACAAAAATCTGAAAGCGTTGCTCAAATTCCTGGGATAGCCCCGCTATTTTCTCTTTGAACCGCTTCATGTCTGCGCCGCGACGTGTCGCGCTGCTCGCGCACACATCTTTCAGACAAGGAAAGTGAGCAGCATCACCACGTGCGAGTTGTGTTTCCCACAAAGACAGCTTCAACTTGAACGCACATATGTTGTCATAATACTGTGTGACAACTTTGTTGCGCCCTTGCAGCATTGTATTCAACTTATTCAAGTGCTCTGTAACATCCACCATAAATGCAAGGTCCTGCATCCATTCTGTGGATTGGAATTCTAACACTGGTTTGCCCTTTTTTTCCATGAACTGTTCAATTTCCCCTCGCAATTCAAAGAAACGCTTCAGCACATTGCCTCGGCTTAACCATCTTACCTCGGTGTGGTATGGAAGCCCATGGTTGATGTCATTCTCTCTGAGAAGGCTGTCAAACTGACGGTGATTTAGGCCTCTGGATCGGATGAAATTAACCGTTTGGATGACCAACTTCATGACGTTATCCATCTTTAATGACTTGCAACACAAAGCCTCCTGGTGCAAAACACAGTGAAAAGTCCAAAAATCACGTCCTCCATTTGCAGTCTGCACTTTCTCCCTGAACTTTGTCACAACACCTGCTTTTCTCCCGACCATTGAGGGGCAACCATCTGTAGCCAGGCTGACAGCACGAGCCCAGTCCACTCCGACCCTGTCCAGGGCCCCGACGAGTGCAGTGAAAATATCAGCAGCTGTGGTTGTATCCGTCATTGGGACCAATTCAACAAACTCTTCGGTGACTGTCATAGTGTCATCAACTCCACGGATGAATACAGCCAGTTGAGCAATATCTGTAATGTCGGTGCTTTCGTCAATTGCGACTGAAAACGCAATGAATGACTGTACTTTGCGCTTCAATTGGCTGTCCAAATCCGCTGAAAGATCAGTAATCCTGTCTGCAACTGTGTTTCTTGCCAGGCTGATATTTGCAAAAGTCTGGCGCTTTTCAGGGCACACGATCTCTGCAGCCTTGAGCATGCATGTTTTCACAAATTCCCCATCACTAAATGGCTTTGAGTTATTTCATTAGCAATAACAAAGCTGGCTCTCACTGCAGCGTCACTTATTTCTCGGCTACGAGTAAATGCTGACTGCTGTTTTTTCAGACCCGCCAACAATTCTTTCACCTTCTCTTTTCTCATTTCTCCTTGAATGTTTTGGTATTTGTCGGCATGATGCTTCGTAGTGTGGTAGTGGCGACGAATGTTATATTCTTTCATAACTGCAATATCTTTTGAACAAACCAAACACACAGCTTTCCCATTAACTTCCGTGAATAAATATGAGGATGTCCATTTTTCTTGAAACACTCTGCACTCTGAGTCCACTTTTCTCTTCTTTGATAAGGCCATTTTGGGCCAGCATTGAGTCTGGGAGCCAAAGCACGATGGGTCGTAAGCTAATGTTGACAAGTTAGTTCCCACCGGTCCACATGTGTTCGCTGGAAGCAGCGGTGTGAGATGTATTCGAACGCCTCGTCCCTAAACACGCTCGCCCCGGGTATTTCCGGGTGGCTCGGTCGGCGAAAAAAATGGGGGCGAGTGTGTTTTGGGACGACGTTTTTCGGCGAAAGGCTCGTCCCAAAACACCATCGCCCCGGGTCTAATCCGGCGGCCACGGTCCGCGAAAAAAATGGGGCAGTGTGTTTTTGGACGAGCGTTCCATTTTCCCCCCGATTTTTTTTTTTTTTTTTTTGAAAAAAACATTTTTTTGAATTTTTTTATGCTTTTCAAAATCATCTCGCGGGCCGGATTAAACTAGTTAGCGGGCCTGATCCGGCCCGCGGGCCGTATGTTTGACATCCCTGTGTTAGAGCATGTGTGTTAGTGTTGTTGTCCATATAGTGTGTTATTGTGTCCTGTTTG
This sequence comes from Gymnoscopelus microlampas, assembly GCF_963454915.1. Lineage (NCBI taxonomy): Eukaryota > Metazoa > Chordata > Actinopteri > Myctophiformes > Myctophidae > Gymnoscopelus > Gymnoscopelus microlampas. Next base: position 20,209,134 of record NC_139945.1, on the reverse strand, counting down.
TTTACTGGTGGATATTCCACTTGGTGTCACCTTCCTTCTAAGCTCAGCATTACAGACCAGTGAAGGACATAGTCCAATGCAAACAAAAGAGAACAGGGTGGTTTTCAGATATGAGGCCAGAGCTTGTGTGTATTTGTTGCTTATGCTGTATGTAAATTGTTTTGAGGAAACATGCACTTTGTAAAATTCTACTTCCTCCACTGCACTGTGCTGCGCACTCTCCCTGTATTTCAGATCAGTCAAGGAAAGAGTACCGGGGAGACGATTTGTTATCCTAGAGCCAATACTGTATTTTATTTAGCATTTTTAACCCATACACAATTAACCTGATGTTTTTATATTTCATGTTATTTTAGGCTTTTACAAATATTTTGCATTACTAATCATGTATAATTTTAGAATCCAAATTGTAATACCTGAACCTCTCCCTCCCTCCCGTCTTTCCCTCCTTGTTTCCTCCTCTTCCCTCTCTCTTCTTCACTCCCTCCCTTGTCTTCCCTGCAGGTCTGATGCTAGGCTGCAGCCTCGCCCTCTGTCCCTGCTGCTGCTGTCACCGCCGCCATGTTCACCAAAAAGAAGAAGTCTCGCATCCAGATCTCGGCGCCGTCCAACTTCGAGCACCGCGTTCACACGGACTTCGACGAGCAGGAGCAGAAGTTCGTGGGCTTGCCGCGGCAATGGCAGTCCCTGATCGAGGACACAGCCAAGAGGCCCAAGCCCTTCATTGATGCCACCGTCATCACCACCGTAGAGCCACGCAAGGTGTGTGTGGAGGGGGTCACAGGGTCATCAGTACGGGTGTAATTAAAAAGCATATACTACTAGTCCATACCCGGGGTGCATACCCTGCGCACTCAAAATCTTTGCAGACTTTAAGTTATGTGTGGGCAAGACGTGTGTTGTGTTCCTGTGAGTCGATGTCTGTCTAGCTGCGACAGTTACAACACACACACACACACACACACACACACACACACACACACACACACACACACACACACACACACACACACACACACGGCAGCTTCACACATTGTGATTTGTCCGCAGCCGTGAGGCAAGTCTGACGCTCTGCTCTGTTGCGCTACCCAGGGATGTGCTCTCTCTCTCTCTCTCCCACAACCATGAGAAGTTGATATTTAAGCTAAGCAATTTGTGCTAATAACGCAACGTGTGAAACGGCGCGCTAGTGCTATGAAGATGATCTCCAAAGCGCCCTCCCGCTCATAAAAGTAAACGCAGTGTGTGTGGACACGGGCCGTAATTGAAAGTCGTTTATAAGTTTGCAGCATGTGGCAGTGGCCATGGTCGGCAGCCATAAGTCCTCGTGTGTTTGATCATCCTGCAGCTTGCGACAATAGATCCCATAGCCAGAACCTCTGGTGTTTACCATAGACTGTATGTGTTTATACAAAAGCTGTAACCATGGTGACGATAGATCCCATTGCCAGATCGCAGAATCTCCAGTGTTTACCATAGACTGTAGGTGTTATACAAAAACGCTAATAAATGGTGTACATTTTGGGAAAGTGAAAAACAGGCGTTGCAGTTGTGTCCATATGCAAGTTCAGATCAATTGCTCAAGCCACTGAGGAGAACCCTGCTGAACAGACAGGTTTTGATGACATAATTACTTGATGACAGGTTTCCTTAATTATAGTAGAATAAGTAATGATTGAGTAGGGTCATCATGGGGCCTGATTCACTAAGCTGTTAGTAAATTGTGCCTAAATAAAGTCAATAAAGGGGTGCGTACGTGTTCGATAAGCAGACGTGTGATTCACCAACCAGCGTATAAAGCTCTGATATGTGTGTATCGCCGGTCTTCCTCATTTTTGTCTGACAGTCAGAGGCACGTTCGCGTGGAGAATCATTTGCATTGCTCCACGCCCCATTTAAAACTATAGCATGCAACCGGAAACTGACGAAATACGCCAAGCAAATACATTGTTGACATTTTTTTTATTTTTTTTTATTTTTTTACATGCGTTGACAAATGTTGAGCACATGAACATTTTATTTGAGGTTTGGCACTATTGTAATTGATTTTGCATGAAGAATAAGGCATTCTAATTACTTTAATGCAAGCTTTGGTCCCACATAAGTCTGCCTCCAAACAGACGTGAGAAAGAGAGGCCGTCAGGCAACATTTACCAAAGCTTTACCCAAAGCTTGTCAGCGTGTGCTGTTAACTGACCATGTGCTTGTATCTCTCGGTGTGTGCGTGTCCTCAGACCATTGTGCGTGGCAGTAAGCTGGGAGTGGATGGCTCTCTGACATGGCTGCTGGACGAGTTTGACACCATGTCTGTGACTCGCTCCAACTCACTCAGACGAGGTAGCCCCCCCGTCCAGCCCCGGCGAGACTCTGGCTCCTCTGGAGGAGGACAAGAGAATGGAGATCCTCACCACAGACACTATCCACACACCGACAGGTACCAGGAAATATGCTAAGTAACTCGACACCTATAGAAACACGGAGGGGACTATAGCGAGGTTACCACTCAGATTTCCAGCCAATCCATATATTGTATATATAAAGAGTTGGCAAAGCAAAGTCTTGTTAGCCTATTATGATGAATGCTATGCTATGTCATTTACATAGTTATTATGTTTGTTCTCTCAATGAGAACTATATATGGTGTCAACAGCATAGAGATTCACTGAAGGAACTAGGCTAACGCTGTGCTGTTAACTATAATCTGTCAGATTACAAATTGCCAGCGTGTATCTATATTCGACTACTGCAAATAATAATAAACAAAACTTCATGTGTACAGTATAGTGTAGTGATCATAGCAAGACAATGCTATGCGATATCAGGCCACCCCAAAATTGGACTAATGTAGATAAAGGCATTTTTGGATATTAAAAATATATCGGGCTTGCATAGTTGCTACAATAGCTTTCATAGACAGATGGGTGTACATGTAAAGACAAGCCAGAGTCACCCTTTTCCTGTCTCTGCTCTCCCTCAGAGAGCGACCCAGACCGGATCACGGAGGGGACCGCGGGGACGCCCGCCAGGGACAGCGTGCAGTTCGGCCCCCTCAGAGAGATGAGCCTGTCCCAGGTCGGCCCCATCAGCAGCCCCGCGGCCAGGAGCCCAGATCCCACAGGGACCGGCCAGGGTCTGGACCCCCGCCTCCTCCCCATAGAGACAGAGAGCCACGTGAACACCACCAGGTAACGATGGATGTGCCAGATCTGCTTATTATTTATTTCCCCGCACGATTTTATTTGAAAATAGCCGATCTACAAGCTTGTAGATCTGCTATTTTCAAATAGCTGATGTATATGTTAAAGTGCTCATGTGGCCCCTAGTCGCTTCTTTTGGGCTGGTTTTCCTAGACCTGGTTGCTTGTTTCTGTGGCAACACTGGATGTGACGCCTAATGTAATGTCTGGAGTGCAATGGTCCCTTGGTAAAAAATGATGTCATAATTGGGTATCTCTCCCTGAATCTCCAGTCTCTGTTATATTAGCCACGTGGACGCTAGCGTCCCTATTCTGGGCATGTCATAATAGGCGGACGTTCTGCAAAATTCATTTGTCAAATTTTGTCAAAAATTGCAGATATGTGTCGAAGATATTTGGTCTAGGTGGAAAAAAGGAGGGGCCCAGTACAGACTCCTGAGAAACCCCAGTCAATGACACATATAGGTTAATTAAATTAGCCAATTTGCTATTCCATTTGTTTATGTTTCCCTACAAATACTCCTTTTCACCCACCGTGTCTTTCCACCCGTCCTTCCCTCCGATCACCATTTCTGCCCTCTCTCCTTCCCTACATCTTTCCCTACCATCATCCTCTCCTCCCGCTCCCTCCCTCCGTCCCTCTCTCCAGGACCCAGTGGTTCGTAGGGAGCAGCAAGGTGACCGAAGGCCCAAGTCTAGCTACACTGGACGGGACGGCAGCCCTCAGTCTCCCCGGGACAAGAGACCGCTGTCTGGGCCCAACATTCGAACCCCCAACCTGCCGGTCACAGAGGGGGTGATGAAAACAGCTCAGCAGAACACCCGGCCATTTAACACCTACCCCAGGACAGACAGCGAGGGCGGACGCAGCCCCACGGGACAGGTATACACGAGAGGACAGACTAGACTGCATTGATTGAAATAATAATAGATTCTCGAAACAGACTGTTGACTCACGCAATTTCCAAATGCTCCCGTCATACAGTCTGTACTTGGGAAGCACTGAAACGGTTCAAGGCATTAAACCAAATGTTTTTTACGGTCGCGTAAATCATTCCAAATTAGTCTAAGCATATACAGCTTGCTGCTGCAATGGAATTATATTTTAAATACATTTTAAAATACTTTTCATGAACAGAAATGACAAACTTCCTTTGAACCGCTTTCAGGGGGCATATTTACAGACTATATACCTTTTTGAAGATTGTGGAATAGTTGTCTGGCTTGAGATATGAGAGCCACAGTAACACCATTTGATATAAAACTGCCACTTGATAGTGCTACAAGTGCCTGACAAGCAGCACTAGGACAGATACGAACCGCAAACGTAAAGACTAAACAGACAAAAATCTTCATCCAGGTCATTTGAAGACTTAACAAGACATTAAAGACAAACACGAAAGGTGGTAGTATAGAGAGCCAGACAGGCGGATAGACAGCTGTGTTGTAGATGTTGTACATGGCGGCGTGATAGGACGCAGCAGCCACTCCGGACAGATGTTGACTTTGGTTTATTTTTTACAATTGTTTTGTTACGAGTTATCTCAGGCAGTGTGTCTAAGTGATCAGAAACTTGCCTATGACAAGAGATGTGTGAGGTTTTAATTGCATCATCCTTCAGCAGCTAATAGGAAAGCTCAATCTGCTGGTACTCAACCCCACCCTCTGTAACTGGATCCTGGATTTCCTCACCAGCAGGCCCCAGTCGGTGCAGAATGGCACCAGCAGTTCTAGCACAGTAATTCTGGACACCAGCCCTCCCCAGGGCTGTGTGCTCAGCCCCCTTCTGCTCACACTACTGACCCCACAGCTGCACCTCCACATCCTATACAAACCACATCATTACGTTTACGGATGACACCACCGTTGGATGGACCTCATCAGTACTGGCAGCAATGAAACATCCTACAGAGAGGAGGTGGAACAGCTGTCGGAGAACAACAATAATGTCCCTGAATGTCGTTTTTACCCTTTGAGACCGGAAAATGAATGAAATGAAAATTTCTTTGGCTATTCAAAAATAGCAGATATACAAGCCCATAGCGCTTACAACTTCTGGGGGGGTCCCTGGAACAAAATATTTTGAGATGGGGCTCCACGGTCAAATACAGTACATATCATTTTTGAGAACCACTGATATTGTAGCAAACACATTTTTTTTTAAAACTGTTGAATCCCCAGAAGCAAAGATTTGAGTGACAAATTATTACATTATTCAAAGAATTGTACATATTTTTCACGATTTTTCAAAAAATAGCAGATCTACAAGCTCATATTTTAGACTATGGTATTGATCTGACAATTGGCAAAAAGTCAGAAATTGGAATGTATGGAAATTGGGTTTATGCTGCAACTTACTGCAATAGAATGACGTTTTATGACTATAGTACCTTTAGTACGTTTTATGACTATAGTACCTAGATATGGGTTTGTATATCTGCTATTTTTGAATAGCCAAATAAATCTTAAAATTACACAGATGCGTCCCCGGTCTTAAAGGGTTAACAAAGGAGTTGATTGTTGACTTTAGAAGGTCCAGCCCTGACCACTTCCCCCACTGTACATCAGAGGCTCTACAGTGGAAAGGATAAACTGCACCAAGTTGTGTTACACATCACGGAGGACGTCTTCTGGACCCCCAACACCAGCTCTCAGGTCAGGAGATCCCAGCAACAACTGCACTTCCTGCTGTGGTGGGTGAAGCAGGCTCCCACCCATCCAAGCCCCCAGAGCCGCTGAGAAATCTTGAAGCCGCCACCCCAGTGGCCAAAGCTGGAACTGCAGGCGGGGAGAAATACATGCACGAGCAAAACATACTGATATATATTTATATATATAGATATAAATATGTAAACATATTATACATAAATACATATGCATTTACATATACATAGGCATCTCCAGTGAATTTCATAAATATCTCGCGTTCAATCCTTGACACACGGGCTGCCGTAGAACGCAAAAAGGACACTAGTGCGCATGCTCATAACTCTACGTGTGGTCAAAATCGACTCAATAATTCTACTTCCGGCAGTCTTCCGGGTGCTTCAAAACGCCACTGAGCACATTCATTGAAATGATAGCTGGGGGCGGGGCAATCCGCCCTCTAGTTATATTATACCTCTATGCACCCATCCTCACCACCTTCTGCACAGTAACTATTGAGTGTCCTCATCGTCTGGTATGGGATCTGCCACACCGCTAATCGCAAAGCTCTACAAAGAATTCTGCAGACGGTTGAGAAAATGTCTCTCTCTTGTCCATCCAAGAGATTTTCCACACACGCTCTGTTTGGAAGGCATCCAACAATGTTGGAGGACCTCTCTCACCCTTCACACATGCTTTTAGTCCCTCTATCATCTGGCAGGAGGTTCAGAAGCATCCCTACAAAGACTACCAGGCTGTACAACAGCTTCTTCCCCCAGGCTGTCAGATGGTTGAACTCACTGATGCATCCATCTTCTTGTTTCAACCATCGTCTTGTTTCAACCTGGTCCCCACCCCCCTGTTTTGCCCCACTAGTACTCCCATTCAAACCAAGGGAACACCGGACTGTATTTATTTATCAACGTTTAGCTATTTTCAACTATGATTTATGAATCTAAAAATTCACAACAACTTTGCACATTGTTCTTTTTTTCTCTTATTGATATGTGTTTTGTCTTGTCATACAGTTGTGTCCACTCTTGAGCATTGTTTTTAATGACCATAATGTCTAATTGTAGTTCTTGGGAGAAATGCTATTTCATCCTACTGTAGTATACCTATGCTGACCTGAGCCTGGGACAGACATCAGCATAATCTAGCCCTAGCAGGAATTCTAGCTAGACAGAAAGGGAGGTGAATTGATAGACTGGCTCGTAGATTAGCTCTTACCACTTTGTTTACTGCCCTGTTTGTGTTTAGCTGTGCTTGTTGTTCCTTTCCCTAAAGGTTTACTGTCAGCAATAAGTGGTTCTGAGTGATAACATGGTAATAGGCAAATCCATAATGATGTTGTTCTGTTGTCCCTGTGCTGTGTGCTCTCTTTTCTCCCTGTTCCAGCCGGGCCGGCACCACGACGGCCCGCCTCATAACGGACCCTCTGCCGGCTCAACCCACGGCTCCTCCGCCGCCAAACCCCCGGTGAGCCACCCGCACCCCCACCACACCTCGCACCCCACCCTGGGCCCTGCGGCCACCCAGCAGCAGCAGCAGCAGCATCCCCACACACCGCACCCCGGCGTCCCTGCCCCGAGGCCCCCCCAAGGCCCCCCCGCCTCGGCCCCGGGACCCAACGCTCCGCCTCAGGGCCGCTCGCCACAGAGGGAGCCCCAGAGAGTGTCCCACGAGCAGTTCAGAGCGGCGCTGCAGATGGTGGTGGACCCGGGCGACCCACGGACATACCTGGACCACTACATAAAGATAGGGGAGGGCTCCACGGGCATAGTGTGCATCGCCACGGTGAAGAGCACGGGCAAGCTGGTGGCAGTCAAAAAGATGGACCTGAGGAAGCAGCAGCGCAGAGAACTCCTCTTCAACGAGGTATGAGATTCTGTGCTGTACACGTCACAACTAGGGCTGCAGCTATCCATTATCTTCTTAGTGGTTATTCCATTGATTGATTTTTTTTATCAATCGATTCATCAAGAAACTTTTAAAAATCACACCCAGTGTGAAGTGGGCGGTGTGGTCACAGTGGTCATCACAGTGATGGAAGTGATTCACTTAAAAAAAACAGAAATGTGTTTTTTTTAAGTCCTAGTCCTATTTATAGGGCTATGCACATGTGTCATGTGTTTCTAGCGAATCACAGTCCTGAATAGAGTCATGGTGGCCAATCACGGTGCAGGGTTAGGGGGGTGCAATGGGTGTCGATGTCCAAACCTCACATATAGGGGCGGTTGCACCGCCCAAAAATGTTTTATATATAAACCAATGCAAAAAAATGCGAAGTGAGTTTTTATAATCGATTAAATTGTTTGAATATGAATAGATAGACAGCCTTGACGTAGATGTCTTTTCTTTTGGTTTTACTCATTGCAGTGGCATAAATGTATGTGTTATGTAATGATGAAAACCAACAGGTGGTGATAATGCGGGACTATCACCACGACAACGTGGTAGAGATGTACAACAGCTACCTGGTAGGAGACGAGCTCTGGGTGGTCATGGAGTTCCTGGAGGGAGGGGCCCTGACTGACATCGTCACTCACACCAGGTGAGTAGGTCTTGGGATCCTTTTAGGATTTGATCGATTCCGATTCCTTAACGGTTCCCTTTAACCAGCGTTGATTTTGACAGCAAATTTTGATTTAGTTTTAGTCATGTCTTTTGAATTAAATTCCATTTAGTTTTAGTCATATTTTAGTCATCTGAAATGTTTTAGTTTTTGTCTAGTTTTACTAAAATGTATTTTGGCGGTGCCTTGAAGGCATCGCAATGGCTGATTTTACACTTGGTTGCATGCTGAAAATAGCCGATCTATAAGCTCACAATGCGTTGTGCTGCGACGCATCGTGAGCTTGTAGATCTGCTATTTTCAGAACACAACACCCGAGCGCAACCAATTATAAAATGACTTGTCCTTTAGTTCATTGGATCTCTTCTCCACTATTCCTTCCCTAACACTTTAGTCTGTTTTTTATTTGTTGACGAAATTTTCAATATATTTAGTCTTAGTTTCATATTTAGTCTTGTCATCATTGCTTAGTTTTTATTTCGTTTTCGTCAGTGAAAAAAGGTAGTCGACGGAACATTTTTCGTCATAGTTTTAGTCGACGAAATCAGCATTGCCGTTAACGATTCCTATAGGGTCTTCCAAATGGGCCCTTACAGGAGAGTGTACACCAAATTGGTTCCATTTGTACACTCTCAGAGCTATGGTGGTCCTTGAAATTAAAAGGTTTGAGAACCAACTGTTATTGTAATTGTGTAGCAGACATGAATCCACATCTCTGACGGTGTGATAAAACCGGTTCCGGAAGCTGTTTCAAATGTGACGGAACCGATTCCGGTTCTGGATCCCAACCCCACTGGCGCGAGAGAAATGTTACACATACGTATCTGTCATGTTACATTCAGTCACTGTTATTTGTGCCTTACAATGACACAGTAACATCTTAATGTAGCTTTGTTAATTTAACTCAGATTTTACTGTGTAAGAGTACAAAGAACACACATAAATGTACTGTAGATATACAACATGAAACAAAGTCGACACAAGTCACAGTGATAAGAGTTAACCTTGGTTGCGTGTGCAGTGTACGGTTCATTTAAACGTATCTATTTAAAATATATATATAAAATAAACGTATCTATTTGACAGTGGATTGGTCAGTTGTAATGACATTTTCTTTTGTCTTATTTCTGCACACACTCCTATTCATCTTGACAGGAGATATGTTACCACTGTTTTCCCCCATTGCATCTCATCCTTGTGTGGCAACTGTGTAGCATGTTAGCACCACAAGAGGGCAGTATTGTTTGGTGTTTTTGCCATTGGAGGTGTGGAAACTACTACTGGTCCCCTGATGGTTCAGCCAGTGCAGTGGCTCTCAAACATTTTCATGTCAAGACCCCCCAAAATGATGGGTATTTGCCTGCGGACACCCATTTGAAAAGATTTTGTGTCAACATTATTAATCAGTTTCCAAGATTCAACAAGCTAAGCTGTTTTCAGCAAAGACATTTGGTGTAGTAAAAATGAGGGAAGTAATAGACTCCTTGTGGACCCTGGTCAACGAAGTATATGGATCACTGGACCCCACTATGATCCTGGTGGACTGGAACCGGGTTTGGATCAGATCCCCATCTTGTCTCTCTATCTCTGCCCTTGGTTTCCTGTCTCTGTACACTGACCTATCCAGCGGTGGAAAGTAACTAAGTACATGTACTGAAGTACTTATTTGTACTTGAGTATTTTACTTCTACTCTACTACATCTCAGAGGCAAATATTGTACTTCTACTCCACTACAATTATTTGAAAACTTTAGTTACTAGTTACCTTTGCAGATATGAATTATTACATTATAAACATACATTAACCACTTTAGCCGTATTTTATACCTAGGCTATTTGAAAATAGCCGATCTACAAGCAACGTGTTACATTGCAACGCGTTGTGAGCTTGTAGATCTGCTATTTTCAAGCATTTTAGTTTTGGTACTTTAAGTACATTTTGATACCAATGCTTTTGTACTTTTACTAGTACATTTTGAATTCCGGACTTTTTTAACAGAGTACTTCTACATTGCAGTATTGGTTGATTGCAGTATTGATACTTTTACTTAAGTAAAACATTTGAGTACACTTTCCACCACTGGACCTACCTGAAATAAAGCGTAAAAGAAATAAAAGCGTATACCAATCTTTTCCTTAACTGTTCCCCTCCCCTCCAGGATGAATGAGGAGCAGATTGCCACGGTGTGTCTGTCTGTCCTGAAGGCTCTGTCCGTTCTCCACACCCAGGGAGTGATCCACCGAGACATCAAGAGTGACTCCATCCTTCTCACCCACGATGGGAGGGTATGTACCCCAACTGTACTTTCAAACTACTGCCCTGTGCCCCGAGTTCACCGCGATCCAAACTATGTAACCTCCATGTACCCCACGTTCGCTGTCGTACCCTATAACTGCACTCCAAACCACAACCGTGGACCCCGATGTCTCTGCAGCACCTGCTTATGCTGCAGTGAGCGTCTACTCAGTGTTCTTAAACAGTGGTTTTCAACCGTTTTCATGTCAAGGTCTATTATTTGTTCGGCATTTGAGCCACGGACTAGCCTGGTAAACCGCCCCCCCCCTCCGGAAATCTCATTTGTATTCGTTTTCAGGAGTGAGTCTGGCATGAGGGCCTGTTTGGATTTTTTTGCTGTGGGCGGGAGAAGTACCGTTGACTGACAACCCCTTCAGCCAATCAGCTGTTTGTTCCACCACCACCACAGAGCAACGTGACGCAAGGGGACTTTTGAAAGGGCCATGCCGAAAATAGGTTGCTTTATACGCATACAAGAGTATCGCTGCCCGCCCCTGCGGGTTCTCTGAATTTTTATTTTTGAATAGGCTCTGTCATGATTAACACATCGGGTGCCAGCATCTTTTCATAACAACTTACCGTGGGTGCCAGCATTCTCCCCATTGACTGCGCTTTGCTGTTTAAAGCTTCCGCGTGCGTTACAAGCAAATCCACACAAAAAAATGCATCGATTCATGTTGTGCCATGAGTCTGGCTACAGGCTGGAACCATAACATTTCCCTGGCGAGTTACAACGGGGGGGGATCGCGCATCGCGCATGACCGGTTTTCCCCACAGGAAACAGATTCGGAGATATAGGCGTTTCAAAGTAGGAAATAGACAGGAAGCGGATGGGAAAAAAAAAAGTGTTTCCGGTGAGCGATCTGGCACTTCCTTCGCAGGATTACAATGAGTGCTCCCAGAGCTGCTCTAGCCCCGCCCGCGCGGAGAAAAACGAAAAAAACAAAAAGACTAAACTCACGGTTCAGACCGTGTTCGGCACCGAAGCAGCGGAAGCGCTACTATGTAAACACACGGTTCAGACCGTGTTCGGCACCTGATGTGTTAATTGACCACATGTAGGAAGTTAAACAACTAAATGCTATCCGAAAAATATCTTATAAGTAAATTCCGTGCCACAAAAAATAAGTTTGAGAGCGGACAAAACAGCGGAGAGAGTTTTAATGGCCGCCATTTGTTTTCGCTGTGCTGCACTCGGCTCCATTCCGGTTCACTTGGGTTCCACCTGATTGGCCAACGTTCGCTGTCAATCACAGAACAATGAGTGAGGAGGTGATATGCTATGACAAAGTCTAATGGTTTTATTTCTCTAGGTCATTCAAAGTCTGGTCAGATGATGTGGATGAGAGAAGTTCATAGGAAAATACCAGGTGATGTCTCAGTTGTAGCAGCATAGAAGAAGAGCGATGCATCGGGAACACATTAAGTCTCAAACAAGCGTCCAAGGTTAACATGTTCTAATTTATTGAAAGACAGACAGTCGTATATATACATACAAGTTCAATGTGGAACATCCCATTTGAGGCGGTCTCAAATGGACGGTTTAAACTGATTACAATCAAGGAAGCCTCTCTATATGTGTATTGTGATCTGGGGTGCAAATGTTCATGGTTAGGTGGTTAGCGGCATAGATATATATAAAGGCTAGATGACTCACCCGCGCTGCTGGCCAATGGAGTACGACGTTGCCACATGGCGGCCATCTTGGGACGGTCATTCATAACATTATGTCTATGGTGCATGTACTTTGAAATAACCATAGCGTGCGCAATTTTCATCCGATTTTCAAACGGTTTGGTGTGTTGTAAACACCAAAGATGTAGTTATGATACTGCATAATTAATGTTTAAAAAAACAACAAAAACATGATTATAATTATGAGTATGCGGTATCATAACTGCATCTTTTGTGTTTACAACACACCAAACCGTTTGAAAATCGGATGAAAATTGAGCACGCTATGGTTATTTCAAAGTACATGCACCATAGACATAATGTTGATGAGATGAGACTCTCAGACCCAAAACTTAGAATATTTTGTTATCGTTGGATACGATTGTGTCCACAATTCCATGCCGTATTGATGTTGGTACCATAGGAGAGATAACAGGCAAAAGTTGATCAAAATAACAATTATTTAATTAAGTAATGCAGATGTTTAACAATAATTTAACTCTTGAGAGTGTAAAATGATTTGGTTTCATTTTACACTCAAGAGTTAAAGAGCTATAAGGGTCCATTGGTTACCAACTCTCAATCATTGAGCTGGGGACCACCTGGAACCCCCTCAAGGACCACTGATGGTCCCCGCACCACTGGTTGAGAACCACTGTTCTACAGAGATGTTAGGTGAGCCTGAGTGTTCATTTAACTCTGAGAGTGTTCAAAGATTACATTAGTATGTTTGAGTTACAAAGGGCTAAATTACCATTGATGATTTTACAGAGTGTACTCTTTAATATTTAGAGTTGGGCAATAGATTACATTGGAAGTTGTGATCTTCTTGTGTTACATTCTGCTCACTCTTCATTATGACAGCTTTAATTAGCTGAGCTACTATTTTCGGCTGCCTAAGGTTTACCTCTTTTCGCGGAATGTCTGCCTATTTTAGCAGAATCTACGGCAAGTATGACCTGCCCAGACAGTGATGCGAGGGTTCATGTGGTTAACACATTCACTGTGAGCTAGGGGGAGAGGAACTGAGCCTCCACACGCACACACCTATTTAATCTGAATTTTAAGTTCTCTGAAGTGGGGTGTGAACCACAAACAAGTGACACTCATTGTCAGCCCTCTCAGCTGGGTGCAGAGTCACATTTACTGCTTATAGCAGACCTAACCTCAACAGCTGTGACCCTGCTAATGCTGAGCAAGTCAACGTCACAGAACAAGTCTAATTCTTCTTTGACTCTGTTATCAGAAGCGCTGTCTTCTACTTTAGTCAATACTCATAATAGTTAATAGTTAACAGGTATTTATATATATATATATATATATATATATATATATATATATATATATATATATATATATATAGGCATATATATAATATATATATACAATTTTAAAAATGTTATGTATTCGGAAATGTGTGCAACAGCTTTGCAGGTTTGAGGTTCCGCTGCTGCTTTTGTGGCTACAGTGTTACTTTAGATGGGATTGACTGTGCACAGGCCGGACGTAGCGCTCATGCTCATGCACAACTTTGTGACATGTCTGCACAGTTGATCACTAAATAATTGAAACTGCAGTTATGGACTATTTCCAAGCGGCTGCTATTTTTCTCCAGAGGGAAACATGTTCTATCTAGGCAGGCTCCAAGACAAATTATTCCAGTTTTGTGGAGAATCTCTGTACAAGTTACATTTCATCATTGATCATATTCAAACAAACCAAAACTCAAGCATGAGGAGGTAGACGTTACGTTTCTTGTTTAGATGCTTTTCCCACGGTGTGTGAGTTGACCTAGATATGGAGCGTTCATAGCGTGGAATATAGACATGACCCCTGTTTTCTGTGAATTGAATATGAAATGACCATATCACAAAAAAATATATATAACGTTAGTTTATAAAGACATAAGACGGAGCACTCTGCTCTCGTGAGAGTAATACGGTGTAACATTCATTTAAGTGGTCTTTTTGGGGACACCTCTCGAGACCATTTTACAGCATCCATCTATATGGAAGTACCGCTCAAAAATTAATGCATTACATTTCTCGTCATTTTGTACTTTGTGTCCCTGGGTCGCACTCACCCACAGATCTAGCTTAAGATCAGCGTTTTTTGGTGCACGACACGGCACACAACCAAGTACAAATCAGGCATAAACTTGCTGAAATGTAGAGTTTCAACTTCCTTGGTGGCTGGTATGATGGTTTTGGCCCTGGGGCTGGGCTCCAGTTCTGCCTGTGGTTTGGTCTACTTGGGGAAATGGTCTCGATCAAGCTTAGTTTCTCATTAATAGAGCGCGTGTGTTTTGAAGGTAGCGATTTACATATAAGGCCATAAATGCAGTGCGAGGAGGAGTTCCTGGAAAAACCACCAGATGTCTTTGAAAATGTGATAAGGTCTACACTGAGGTTAAGGGTTGGGGCTAGCTAGGCTCAAAATCAGCTTATATGGTGAAATTATAACAACATTTAACAACTTTATCTATATACAAATGTCAATGAGAGGTGCATGTTGTGTCTGCGTGTGCATATAGTATGTATATCCTCCATTTCTCATTGTTATGCTTTGTGCGTACTAGTGTTCAGACACTGGTAAGCTCTGTCTAGCCACCCTCCATGCAGAGAGAGGCTTTCTCAGACATGTAAGATTGTGCCCACCCAGTGTTCTGTGACTCACACCAGTCAGCTGGCAGTCACAGCTGTTTTATATTTGCTCAAACTCAGCGGTTAGTCTCACAGCGCGTCAGAAGTGTTAATGCATTATCCACATAATGTCCTAGTGGTACTATATGTTGTGACGGTGTATATGAACAACTCTCTCCTCCTCTCTCCCTCTGTCAATGTTGAACTCCCCACCACCATCTGCAGGTGAAGCTGTCAGACTTTGGATTCTGTGCCCAGGTTTCTAAAGAGGTACAGAGGAGAAAGTCTCTGGTGGGAACGCCCTATTGGATGGCACCAGAACTCATCTCCAGACTGCCCTATGGTCCAGAGGTAACGCATGCATGCACACGCACGTCTTTCACACACAAGAGACACATTCTGACTTTTCTGTGTGTTTTGGAAAGCCAGGACGGTTGAACTAGTTGAATTCTGACACGACCCCTCCTCCTCCCTCTTCATCGTGTCCAGGTGGACATCTGGTCTCTGGGCGTCATGGTGATTGAGATGGTGGACGGCGAGCCACCGTACTTCAACGAGCCGCCGCTCAAAGCCATGAAGATGATCAGAGACAACCTGCCCCCGAAACTCAAGAACCTACACAAGGTACGCCAAACGGAACACTACACACTTTTGATTGATTGATTCAAAACCGTATCAACGCGTTTACACGGAGGGGGGGGGGGGGGTTTGTTTCTATTGTGGTGCGACTTGTGAGTTTGTAGATCGTTTTTTGGTGCACGACCAAGTTTAAATACCCCTTTAGAGTCGATTAAAAGAGCTGGGTGTAATTCCTTTTCTCCCTGTAAACGGACAATTCTAAATCACTTGCATACTGTGTGTAATTACGTTAATTAATATAATATCTTTAATTATATATACATTCTCATATACAAATTTCGAGGGAACACACTGGAACAGCTCGGACTACTTTTTTATTAATAAAGCTACTTTTTCATTAACACATCGGGTGCCGAACACGGTCTGAACCGTGTGTTTACATAGTGGCGCTTCCGCCGCTTCGGTGCCGAACACGGTCTGAACCGTGAGTTTAGTCTTTTTGTTTTTTTCGTTTTTCTCCGCGCGGGCGGGGCTAGAGCAGCTCTGGGAGCACCCATTGTAATCCTGCGAAGGAAGTGCCAGATCGCTCACCGGAAACAATTTTTTTTTCCCATCCGCTTCCTGTCTATTTCCTACTTTGAAACGCCTATATCTCCGAATCTGTTTCCTGTGGGGAAAACCGGTCATGCGCGATGCGCGATCCCCCCCCCGTTGTAACTCGCGGAGGGAAATGTTATGGTTCCAGGCTGTAGCCAGACTCATGGCACAACATGAATCGATGCTTTTTTTTGCGTGGATTTGCTTGTAACGTACGCGGAAGCTTTAAACAGCAAAGCGCAGTCAATGGGGAGAATGCTGGCACCCACGGTAAGTTGTTATGAAAAAATGCTGGCACCCGATGTGTTAATAAAGGTGCTAATAAGACAAATGACTGACGTTTCGATATTACTGCATCCTCCTCAGAATCATGACACTGAGAAAGATGTAGTATAACATCGAAACGTCAGTCATTTGTCTTAAAAAGGCTCAAAGTAGCCCGGGCTGCTCCAGTGTGTTCTAACATGTTTACTGCCACTGTGTCCCTCTCCTGTGACGCATTGGACCTGCCTTAAATTCGCTGAGGCGCTGTAGAACTCAAGTAATCAGGAGGGCTTTTTTTCTCTCTTCTCCCGACTCCTTCTTTCTCAGGTGTCTCCTCTCCTCAAGGGCTTCCTGGACAGGATGTTGGTACGAGACCCCGCCCAGCGGGCCCCGGCCAACGAGCTTCTCAAACACCCCTTCCTGAGCAAGGCAGGCCCACCCTCCTGCATCGTCCCTCTGATGAGACAGAACAGAATGAGATGAGATCCGGCAACCCTGACACCAAGGCCTCCGGACACTAGAGGGCAGTGTCTCCAAGTTCACACAGTAGAGAAGAGAATTACCCCTGCATACACACGGAGAGTGGAGGTGTTCGCCTCTGTGCTGAAGCAGTGGCAAAAACGCAAAGTGGATGGCGGGGGGGTTTCCCTCTGTGGACCCAGGAGAACACTTACAAAAAGTAGTGCGAGCTCCTGAAGTGCAGGTTTGAAACTCGGGTGTGCTAGGATTATTTTGTATCTCATGTCGATTGCTGAACAATGGGGACCGTATTCCCTGTACGAGAGGAAAAAGGGTGGTGTGTGTGTGTGCGTGTGAGTGTGCACATGTGTGTGCATGCACTCAACGAATGTTTGTGTTAGTGTGACTTACCAGCACTGTTGATGACGGTGTGTTGTGAACCCTCTGCCCCAATGCGCGCACAATTGTGCAGACTCAACTTCCAAGCTGTGGGAAGGGAAGCAGGGTGGGGATCCCCAGAGAAGCCACTGGCTGCCTATTTGATTGATTTTTAACGATTTTTTGGCCAACTTTTGTGTTGTAGAAGACCTTTCTGGAAAGAAAAAGAAAAAAAGATCACTACGGCTATCTTATGTTCCATTTGCATAACCTGGATTTGAAGTTTGGACTGTTTCTTTGCATCCCTTTGGATGCCTTTATTTGAGCCGGGAGCTTGCAAGCCGATTGGATGATTCAGCGATATGCAGCGGCCTACAAATCTCCGTATTGGACGGCGCCCCGATTCCCTCGTTACAAAGGCCGCTGGAAGAATGGACCCCAGACTCGCACGATCTCCAGACAACCGGAACTTACTACTGAAGGACAACCTCACTGGTTTCAGAAAGGAGTCATATGGACCTTTTTGTATCCATAGCAACACTAGCTTCCCATTACAGACACCCACTAATTTACAAGGTAAACACTGGAGTTGATTTCTCTTTTAATAGATTATTCTTTTCATTCTTTTAACTTCCTCTTTAGTTTCCTGTATAAGTATACTGAACATAGAGAGTTCTCAGAGTTTATCAGTTTTGTTGTTCTATTATCTCTATTTTGTGAATTTATTATTTTCTAATTATTTTTCTGCTCTATACAGTGAGATCTAATGATTTTTTAAAAAGCACTGTCGAAGAGAGATAGAAGCTGCACTCCTGGTTGATTCAACACGTGAAAAATGGAATTAGACGTTTGACTTTGTTTTTTGATCGTTATTTTGTGTGGGTATTTGTAAAATTTTAAAGAGTCCAGATGAAATCTTTGAGCTTTTAACTCACATGTCGATGTTTTACGGTGTCATGGTCAAGAGAGCCGTGAGACCCAGTTTCACATCGACGTGATCCAGAACGCAAAAACTCAAAATGGAATTAGGAAAAAGAGGACATTGGCCTCTTCTGTTTGAGCAATACTGTCTTCATTCTAAGTATTTATGCTTTCGTCTCTCAAACATAACATACCCTTAGTGAGTGGTCAGTTGCTAATGTGAGAAAGGGCTCCTTCTGTGCTTCTGTTGTTTACCAGTTAACATATTCTCTAGACTACATCCTAATTCAGTTTACTGCACCATCTGCACGCTGTCACAATTGAAGTGATAATTTAGACACAAGACCATTTCCACAATTTGGAAATTCCAAATTCCAAACCATACAGATAAATCTTTCCAAATCTTGTTTTATCTACTCTCTGTCCCGTGCGTGCACATATGCGCGCCTGTGTGCTGCAGATTGTGTGAATGTACAGACATACACACTTTAAAAAATGCACACATTGTTACAACTAGATCAACTCTTGACCACTGCAGGCAACAGGTGTTGATACAATGAAAATGCTCACATGGCTTTTTAGCCATGCCCCTCTGCTGTATTGTATTTGGAAATAATGCCTAGTGTTTGATTTAATGTGTTTGGAGTACCAGATGGGTGGGGATTAGCACACGAGGACAGGTCAGATGGTGTCCGATAATTTGTCACAAGTGTCACAATTTGTCATAATTGTCTTAACCCATTAAGACCCGAGGCCGATTCTAAAAATGTTGAAACAGTTTTCTGAAAAACGTATATTCCTATTTCAGCGGTTCTCAAACCTTTCCCTGTCAAGGACCCTCATGTATTTGGCTGCCGACCCCCATCTCAAAATATTTTATTCCAGGGACCCCCAGAAGCAAAGATTTTAGTTAAAAATGTTCGCTTTTAAAATATATATATTTATTCAAAGATTTGTACAAATTTTCATGATTTAAAAAAATATGTATATATTCAAAGATTTGTACACATTTTCACGATTTTAAAATATATATATATTCAAAGATTTGTAGAAAAAATAGCAGATGTACAAGCTCATAGCGCGGACTGAAGTGATGCGACACGCTATGAGCTTGTGTATCTGCTATTTTTTAATAGCCAAAGTATAAAATAATTGTTAGTGGTTAAAATCTAAAGTGACACGGATGCTTTCCCGGTTTTAATGGGTTTAAAGTCCGGGCACGGGCTGTACAGTATGCACCTCGCCTATCTGGGAGAAAAACACCAACATTGTGAACCTATTCTGGATGTTCTAAGAAGCTTTTGCTCTGCAGCTGTCAATCTGTCAAGCTGGAAAACCAGTTTCATTGCCGTGGCACAACGGCCTCTAATTGCACAATGTAGCAATGACAGGAGTGCGTGTGGTCAATTACACACAGGGTCAAATAATCTTAAGCGCAACTACTTGTCTTTCTTCCCAAGTTCTAGACTTCATTTTCCATTCCTCTGAGCTCTTTCTGTTCTCCTGTTGAAAAAGCATTTATCAACATGCCAGAACAAGCTAGATTAAATGGGCAACAGCTCCATTTGAAAATCAATAAAGCATCCTTTTTTTATTCTGTGATAAACAACAACTTACTTGAACTAATATGTGCCGATGCATTGAATCTCAATACAGTGCAGAATGATTGGTCTGCAAACATCCATTGTTTGCAGCAGCATTTGTTCTTGGAACAAAAAAATCTAAGCTGCCAGTGACGGCGCTCATCTAGACAAAGAAAGAAACAGTTTTATTCATATTTGAAGAAATTAAAAGTACCACACTTACTATAATCCAAATATAAAAATACAAAGAGCCAGCACACGTGTATATTTCCCTATATACATACTGTAGTGTACTGTAGCACATGATCTCCACTAATACAAATGGCTACCACTAATGTGTGCACAGGGATGTCATTTCCTTCATGAAAATGGACCATTTTAATCCACCTCCTGTAATGATTGAATGAGAGTGAATTGATCATCCTTAAAGAGGACGGATGGCAACCAAAGACAGTGAAGCCTTGGACCAAGGACAGTTGCACTGTTGTATACAAGAGTTGATTTATACCAAGCAACGTTATCAGTAGCTGTGCTTGATCAAAAATAGACTTGGTTGCTATGTTAACTCCTGTGGTTAACAGTGATCCAGCCAGTGAAGTCATGTCATGATGTTATAGTGTTATTTGCATAAGCTGCTTGTACAGTAGACATACAGTGCACGTGGTTTTTAACTGCTGTATGAAAGTAAACGATAACCTAGAAGCTATTCTTTACTGTGAGTAGAGGTACTTGAATGTTAAGCCCAGTCCACACCAATGATTCGCAACGCATCGAGTTGAGTTTCAACTTGCAACCGCCTGCAAGCACTCGCAACATTATCCCAAAAACCTGGGACCTGCAGCAATTCAGACCACTGCAATTTCTGGCAATGGTTGCAATTTGCAACTCATTGCGAATCATTGGTGTGGTCTGGGCTTTACAGACAGTACATGGTGAAACCTAGCCAGCATCCATCAATGTCTTAATCTGTTGTCACAGTACAGACTGTCCTTCAGGCTATTGTCTTCAGGCTAGAATGCAATTCTACAACAGTATGTACACTATTATGGGTGATTTATGCTTAGTTCCGCGCCAGTTTTGCACACCATACATAGCCAATCTACATGCTGACAACGCATTGCAGCAGCATGACTTATTGTAAGCTTGTAGATCTGCTATTTTCAGTGCGCGACACAGCTCACAACCAAGGCATAAGTTCTTCCGTATGGTGTGATTGTACACTGCCACTACTGTCTCATAGTTGAGTGCCTGCATAACTTTATACGTTGTAAAGTCTAACTTGGATTCAGTTGATTTACTTGACACTCAATTTTAATTGCATCGATTCATTTGTACTTGTAGTACACTACACTACTTACGGAAACATGATAATGCCACATGGATCTTTGTAATGGTGAAAAAAAGAGTTTCTAGCTCGAAATCCAGTTGAGTTCCATGTCCAGAATGTTTATCCAGACAACATGGAGAGAATATAGGAGAAACACTAGGGAGACCAGACGTCCCAGTTTCAAACTGTGTCGAGTACACGACAAATATCTCTAAAACACTAAAATATCACGGTTTTCAACATTAACTACCAAATTGTCCTGTTTTTTGCCACAATTAAAATGATAATAGTTGCTTACAGCGGTTGCATAGATTTTTATCATTCTCAAATGTCATTAAACATGAACAATGCATTATGTATCTGAATTCAATACTGATGTGTGTCAAGTACTGTTGTAGCTAAATAAACACTGATACTGTATGATGGTGTGGAGAAAAACTAAGACAAATGTAGCCCATGTCACTATTTCAAACTTAAAATCAAAGCATCTGAATGATGGTCTGTATGACAATCACTAAAGTCCATTTCTGTTTTTGTGAGATTATTATTGCGTATCAGGCACTTCTAATTTCCAAATCTTACATTGGAGAGAATCATTTATCACAAGCAAGCTGCCAAATGTGAAGATCAATTCCTTTTTTAATTATTATTTAGATTGAATATTTTTCTTTTTACTCTTTTTCTTCTTTTTTTCCCCCACTAGATTCATTGTCCCCGTAATGCCTTCTACTTAATGGTGGCACATAGATTGATGACCAATATGCTTAGCATTCCTTCCTTTACTTACTGTATCAATAAGCACAGACACCTTGTCATCTCTGTTTTTATTGACCCCAAACACTCAACAGAATTTAGTTTTTCATTCCAAACGGACCCATTTGTACCACTTTCTGGGGACATAAAATACACTACTTCTGTAATGTCAATAGTGTTTTAAGGCCTTAACAAAGCTAACAACTGCAATAATATTCCATAGTGAGCTTAATTCTGATGTCAATAATACATTTGTTATCTTAGACATCCGTTTTTAGTTTTTTCATTTTAGTTTTTCGATTATGAATCATGTTGGAATGAATCTTTTCCAAGTACTAATGTGAAAATGCAAACTTTGTTCATTCTGCTGATGACTTTACATTCCTGTTGATGACACTGTACTGGGTGTCTTGACAGGGTAGACTTTTGCTAGTTGGTCTGAGCATACATGTTCTTAGCTGTACTTCTGTGCATGGGTGTGTGTTTCTGCCTTAACATTCACATTAGTTACTTAGTTGATACTGATTCCAATATGACTTTACACTGACTGTTAACAAAGAACAAATTGGTGATGCGTTACACATCTGCATAAGACCTGGGCAAAATTCCTACTTGAACACATCTCATATATTTGAAAGATATTGGTTTGATGTTTATCAGGGTGACCGTTGTTTATACCTGACAAGGTACCTCAGGTTTTTTGTATAGTTGAGATCACTTCAAATACTGAATTTTCCCAGGTCTAGGGTTTGCATTGAGTGCCTCAAAGATGACTTTCTACTGACTTACTTCCTCTGATCAATAGTTGTTCAGTCACACGATGCCTTGCATTTGAAGGGTATTTCATGAAGCATGATTTACCATTTAGTCAGATGACTGCAAACATGGACTGTGCCTGTCATTGTGTTATCCTAATATAGTTTGCCAAATTAAACATACACAATGTCAGTGTCAGGTGAACCCTGTCAACTCCACAGTTTGTGTCTGGACAGTGGACACAGTAAGTAATTTAACACCTAAATGAAACAGACCCATTTACCATCTACATATGACAGGTCAAAATGTCCTCTGAAAATGCTCTATTGAAGGGTGAGGTGCCTTGCTCAGGGACCCCCACCCCCCAAACCAGTCTGAGTCTCTTAACACTCAAAGTTACACACACACACACACACACACACACACACACACACACACACACACACACACACACACACACACACACACACACACACACACACACCTATGTGGTGGTTGCTTAGGCATCTTTGGCTAAATGTTCCTGCTTCTTGAAATACTCTACAGCACTTAAAGGGTAGTTGTTTTTCCTCCACTGTTTTGCCTAGGCTACTTACCCAGAGTCAGACAAACTCATGGATGCCTTTTTATGTTTCTGCGATTTACAAAATACATTCATATTAATCTGCTGTCGCTGTTCGATGTATAAAAATTGTAACATGTAAATTACAAATGGTTTGTTTTGGTTGACCAGCCATCTTTGGAGAACTTTAAAAGGTCTTCTGAGAGCAGCTGCTACTTGATCTCTCTTAGATCTCTTTAGTTACACTTCTTCAAACTGCACCAGAGATGGGGGGGGGGGGATTCCATGAGTTTGTCTGTCTCTGTTTAGGTTAGGACAAAAATAGTGAAATTCACCCTACAAAAAAAACGGAACTGTCTCTTTAATGTTGATGTCAACAGGGACTGGTGGTTACTGGTTATTGAGCCTGAGTTTCTGTCCAGAGGGAGCATTCTCAGCCTCCAATGGTTGAGCTGTTACCACTAATGAACAACCACCCTACACGAGAAATCTATGTACAACAAATAATTATTCCTATACTGACTGTTATGGTTTTGATTTCTTCTCCTCTTGTGTTATGCTGATTTTATCGATCTGCTTTAGTATTGACAGATTTTTATCAGATGTTTTTACAGCACCCACACCCACAGCATTTTCTTTTTGTAAATTTCACTGATATTGTAAAAAAGATGATTTCACTTTGCAAATGTTCCTCTTTTTGCAAATACAGTTTGTTTCTGAAATGTATGAATTGTTTCTGTGTTTACCTACCACCTTATGATTAGCCTTTTGATTCTGTATGCTTTTACATTTTATTTTGTATATGTTATATACAAAGACACATATCCACAAAGCCATAGAACAAGTCAGTTCCAGATGTGCTAAATTCAGTATTGTTTGCTAGCAAGCTTTTAGTAGCTACCCCTGGAGCTGCTGACTATAATAGATGAAGAGTTATATTCTATCTTGTCTGTACAGGGAACTTAACAAGCAACTTTTTGAATACTCAAACCAGCCTGGATTTCTGCAAAACCAGACTGATGTTGCTATTTGCACAACACTGTTCTGATAAATATAGGCTGTGACAAATAGACTAACTTGACTATTTTAAGCGAGCAACTGTCGCCACATCTTAATTCATATGCTCAAATTGTCCCACTCTCAGACAACCCATGTCAGACAACAGACCATTGCTAGTCAGATTAAAGAAAATGCTTCAGCAGCTATCACTGCACGTGTCCAATGTAGCATTGTGTGTCCTGTCCTGTCATCTTAATTACATTGTTTGGCATTTAACATTTATGAACAAGTTAACTGTAGTAAAGATTAAAGTGCAATGATGATGACAGAGGAATAGTAATAAGCCATAGTGCAGGAACTACATGTGTTGAGTTATTTATTTGTCTCAAAGGTCAAATCAGCCTTCATGATTTTCAGGAATAAATGATTACCTCATGAACAGATAGAATTAGCGCAATATAATCACATATACACTGATTACTCATTTGGCTGGCCAATTGAAACACTCTAAAGCCTTTCTATCAGTTTGATTATTTGCGTAGCTGCACTTTGGCTTTTTAGGGCAGTATATTATAGTAGCCTATTAAGTGTGGTGAGTAATTACACTTCCTGCAGGAAAGTGTGGGAGGGTTTTGGTAATTGTGTCTTTCTACGATCAAAAACACTCAAGGATTGGTGGGCGAATTTTTATGAAACTTTCATGATACTGCTCTGAAGAGATGATTAACTTTTGGGTGGAAATGATCAAAGTCGAGTTCAAAATCAAGAAAAACAAGGAAAAAACTATGTTCATGAAACGTGATTAGAGTTGAGCTGAAGAGATGATAAACTTTAAAAATAATCTTAGTCATACTGTATATTTGGAACAGAGGTGAGAGACACGAGATGTTGGTGTGGGCAGGATTTATACCAGGGGCATATTGTGAATGATAATGACTTATTTTTACACCAAGGTTTCTGTTGCCTTGTTATCCACCATATAATATACAATGTTCTCTTTGCTTCTTTATTTTACAAGCTGTATTTCTTAGCTTCATTTAGGTCAGGGTACCTTAGTGAACTGTTCTCCTGACTGTCAGCAGTGATGGAAGAAGAAGTTGCATGTTTTACTTAACTAAAAGTATCAATACTGCAATGGAGATATACTCTGTTACAAGTAGAAGTCCCGTATTCAAAGTGTACTTGAGTAAAAGTACAAAAGTATCGGCATCAAAATATACCTAAAGTACCAAAAGTAAAAGTACTTATTGTGCATAATGTCCCATTTCACAAGTTAAAATGTATACAAAATAAATGCTATTTTCAAATGGCCAAAATATATATAGGGTTGAAGTGGTTAGTGTGTTTAGTAATAATAATCAAAATCTACAACGTAACTACAGTAACTAAAGTTTGCATATAATTGTAGTATAGTAAAAGTACAATATTTTCCTCTGAGATGTAGTGGAGTAGAAGTAAAACTATTGTAAAATTGTAAATACTGAAGAAAGGAAAAATACCTCAAAAGTGTACTGTACAGGGCCACTTCAGTGACTGAAGTGCCCTGTTGCTAGTGGCCCATTGTCCATCATTACATCAGGAACATCATAACAGAAGATGATTACAGTAACTATATGCAGCTGAGCTGGCTGCAACTCTTCACTGTTGTATGGTGACTGACTGAGCAGTGAAATAAATAGGTGAGCCCACTGGGCCCCTGGCTATTATGAGTGTACCATGCAAACACTGTGTGTGTGTGTGTGTGTGTGTGTGTGTGTGTGTGTGTGTGTGTGTGTGTGTGTGTGTGTGTGTGTGTGTGTGTGTGTGTGTGCGCGCGCGCGCGCGTGGTAAACAGAGAGAGAGGGAAATAGGTGCAGAGAGAGAAAGAGGTATAGAGAGACAGAAAGAGGTATAGAGAGAGAGGCAGAGAGAGGCAGAGAGAGAGAGAGAGAGAGAGAGAGAGAGCGAGAGATTGGGATTTCCAGAATATGACGGAATGGAGTGGTGGGCGGGGCTTATGAACACGGCCGTCAAACAGCTGATCGATGAGTCAAACAGGCTCCACTTGTTGCTTTAGTCTTTTAGTGAACCATTCATTTACAGTCTCTGGTCTGATCTGACACCCTGGTACAGAAGCATAGCGTTGATCAGGTGAGTGATATCTCTTCTGTATACATCATCAGGTACATACATCATTTTGAGATTTTTTTTAATGATCATCAAATGAGCACCATCTAATAACTTTATTTTATAATTATAAGTGGTATAGCCTCAGTCTGTAATATGCTATTTGACGACTTGTGCTCTTGCGATTATGAAAGTGTAATATTCTCTCTGGATGAAAAGGATTTCATAATGATTTAGGCTATTGATTGTGATCGATCGCTGACCATATCGGTCTTTTAATCTGGTTGTAGAATTCGCCTCTCACGCTCTCAGCATCATCGTTCAATGATCCACGTCTAATCGTGCGTCCGTTGCGTGTGTGTGTGTGTGTGTGGGCTTCGGGATCATACTCCCACTGTCGATAATAATAGCCTACTACAACCTGGACTAGCCTGTCTCGTGAGTCATGAACAGTGGTGTAAAACAAACAGGGGTCTTCAACAGGGGGTCCTTTTTTTTTTTTTTTTTTTTTTTACCACTTGAACCCTTGTATCTCTTTTCTGAGGAGAACTTTAGCCAAAAATAGCAGATCTATAAGCTCGGCTATTTTTGGCAAAGAGTTATAGGTGTGTAGAGGGGGAAAAGAGCAGCAAAAGTTGATCTGAAACACAATTTTATACAATAAAGAGGGGGTCCCTGCTTCATCTCTCTCTCAGCTAGGGGGTCCTTGGCCTGAAAACGTTGAAGACCCCTGGTGTGAAAAGTAGCCTCAAGATTTTTACTTAAGTAAAAGTATCAATACGGCAATGTAGAAATACTTCTATACAAGTAAAAGTCCGGAATTCAAAATTGACTTGGGTAAAAGTAGCCTACAAAAGTATTCGTATCAAAATGTCAAAATTGTACTAATTGCTGTCTCATGAACCTTCTCTGATGATAACACATGGTTAATGTCACTGAAGAAGAATGGAGGCTTTCAATTGGGAACAATTTCACCAGGTCTTTACCATAGAATTATAGGTCTTTACGACATATCTTGAGATAACCAGCTAAATACTGATATTCCATTTAAAGACGCTCTCTAGGATCCTTGAAGATGGATGATCATTCTGTTTGCGACCAGGTGATTTATTATCCATAGCTTTAGCACAGCTGACAGGTTGTATTCAAATCAAGGATACTTTACCTGGCAAAGCAGCAGTGGTGGGAAAAGTGCTCACATGTTTTACTTAAGTAAAAGTATCAATATTACAGTCTAGAAATACTCTTAAGTCCGGAATTCAAATTGTGTAAAAAGTACAAAAGTATTGGTATCAAAATGTACTTAAGTTCCAAAAGTAGAAAGTACTCTGCAGAATGTCCCATTTCACAAGTTTTCAAATGTATGAAATGTATTAAAAAAACGTTTGAAAATAGCAGATCTACAAGCTCACAATGCTTGTCGCATTGTGAGCTTGTAGATATTTTTCAAATAGCAGAAATATATAGGGCTAATGTATGTTTTGTAACAATAATCAAAATATACAAAGTAACTAGTACCTACATTTTTCAAATAAATGTAGTGGAGTAAAAGTACAATATTAGGATCCGAGATGTAGTGGAGTAGAAGTAAAAGTATTGGAAATTGGAAATAGTCAAGTAAAGTACAAATGCCTCAAAATTGTACTTAAGTAGAGAAAATGTACTTATAGTTACTTTACACCACTGCAAAGCAGGCAGCAAACTGACTATTGCATGCAAAGGTCTGTGACTCCCTAAACCTCAACCAGGGAACAACATTTTATTAGTCTAGTATTTGTAAAGCATTTAGGTCAGGTGTGTGAAGGTCCTGGGTCTGGGGCATTGGTTTGTTGTTTGTTTAAGTTATCATCAAGGAGTTGGACATTGATTGGGCAAGTGATCTTGGATCTGTTTAGGTTTAGATACTGTATACTACAGTAAATGGGATGGGGATAGTCATATTCAGATTCAACTTTATTGTCCCATCACACTATTAGAGTGGGTGAAATATTTGTTTTCTTTTGGACTTCAGTAACAGTCCATGTGGTACAGTTGTGTACTGTACAGTATAGAAACCATCATTGCTACAGTATATCTCAGACTGACCAGTCAATCAACTCAGGCTCTCCTCCTTGGTCCACGTGGTCTGGGTAAACTACGTGTTCAGTTCTGTTCTGTCCAATCAGGAACCAGGGATGCTATGTGAATGGGGTCCCAACACTTCTCTAGCTTAAATCTAGGATCCCTCCCTTGAACATACACCGATTCAATTAAGCATTGATGTACAGTCAAAGTATGTTTTGTGGTGTGTGATAGATGTCCTGCAGACAGGACAAAAGAGAGGCAAATCTAAATGAGGCATAGTCTGTACCTGTATAAAGAGAGGATATAAAAACATGTAAATAATGGCTCAGGTTTCATGTGGTCCATCATGAGTGGTAAATTGCATCTCTGCTCTACAAAAGCAAATGTACATAAGTGGTTACAGGTTATGATAATTCTAAACAACACAAAATATGAGAAAGCAAAGGAGTTCACAATTATTATCTTTTAAACAAGGGGAATGTCCATGCAGAATATAACATTTCTGACTTGTTGTTCTGATTATTGCATTTCATAATGAACACAGTAGCCATTAGCAGATCAAAGGGCAGGTCAAAGGGCCTGGAACTAGACAATCACTGCCTTGGGAATTATAATCACTCACCCAACCCCCAACCAACAGCAGATATTGAAGTGCTCTTGAGCAATGTACATAACATAGCCCCCAAATGCTCCAGTAGAGCTGCTCGATTGCTATATTATATAGTAGTATACTGTAGGTCTGTGGTTGTACAGGGCACCAGCCTTTAGATGTGAATTAGTGTCAATATGAAGTGACAGGGCTTTGCTGAAAATGAGCATTTTGTGCTCAGTCAGTTATTCAGCTTTGCCTGAATAAATAATCGTAAACGTTATCTCAGGAGTCAAAATTAATCAACACTGGAAAAAATAAGAATAATCAACAAATCAACAGAATGAAGGGAATGTTGATAGATGCCGGGGTAATAATACATTCTCCCTTTTCCCAGCTTGGCAAGCTGTAGCACAGCTACAGAAAGACAGAAAGTATCATTTAATATCACATAGAGATCTGATGACTAATATACAGTAGCACCATCCCACAGGTTGTGGTCACATCAAACACACATGTGTGAAAGAATGAGTAAAATCCACCTCAACAAGGGTAAAAGGGACCCAAAAGGATCATTATAGTCAGTATATATGTGTGTGTGTGTGTGTGTGTGTGTGTGTGTGTGTGTGTGTGTGTGTGTGTGTGTGTGTGTGTGTGTGTGTGTGTGTGTGTGTGTGTGTGTGTGTGTGTGTGTGTGTGTGTGTGTGTGTGTGTGTGTGTGTGTGTGTGTGTGTGGGGCACATGTTAATGCCAGGGGACCCTCCCTCACCACTTCTGAGATGACTGCCCTAGGTCTTGACATTAAAGCATGGCATGCATACACCGTAGAGAGCATCAAAAACACACCCACACGTTCTCACACATTCTGAAAAACACTGTGGCATTCATGCTTACATTCTAACTAACTAACTAGTCTACTTGGTCCACTGGCATAGCACAGGAAATATCACTCTGGGTTGAGCGGTGTGCTGTAGTCATACTGGGAGTCATACTGCTCGGCAGTGTTCTGGGGCAGAGGTTTTGTCAGTGTTGAAGATGAGATACGTCTTTGTTTTGGGTCTTGGGTTTTGTTGAGTCAAATGTTGAGGTCAGTCCCAGTTTACTGACACATCTTGGCATGTTTGAATACAAGAGAATGCGATAGAACTGAACGGCATCTGAAGAACTGACTACAATTTAACTGAAATTAAACACTGTAAATGTGGTTCATATACTACTGAAATTGCGTTATTTGCCAAAGTCGGTCCTCACTGCTGCTGTTGTTGCAAAAATAAAGAATAAAATAAAATAAGTGAACTTATGGGACCAGTTTTGTGCCGCATGTGCTTATTTGACTGGTGTGGAAAAGCAACAAGTAGGGCTGGAGGTATTATGGTACAGGTCTAACAGGAGGCCCCACTAGCCTGGCACAAAATGTCTGGATTAGTGTTGCTTTCATATGGAGTGTTCCCATTTGACCCTGTGTTAAAGTCGTGTCAAGGGCCCCACTATTTCACACAGCCCTTTGGTTTGTTGTTCGTATTGTTGTTGCAGCTGTGTCCTACTGCCCTGTATGTGTGAAAGCACAGCGGGGTGACCTACGCTGAGTGTACAACATATCAGAACTATATGAAATAGACTGACTACACTGCAAAATCGGCCTTATTACTTACTTACTTACTGCCCTTTATGCTGGCTGGGATGTAGGGCAGCAAAAAATGATCTCCACTCCTGTCTGTTCTGGGCCAGTGTCTTTATAGAACCCCAGGTGTGATGCGAAATCGACCTTACCGGTCAGTTCTTACACTCTCAGAGTTAAAGGACAATGTCATCTATTTTCAACCTAAATACCATTGTTTCCTTGTGAGGTCAGTAATATAATTGGAGCTAAAAATACCATATGTCTTCTGTGTATTTCTCAGTGAAATGTTGCCAGAATGTATGCCTGATGACGTAAAACAACACATCTGATGTTGTCGTTTTGCCACCTCAACATTTTGCAGAGAAATACACAGAGGATTTTGCTTGTAGATCTGCTATTTGTTTCGCTATGTGTCGTACGACAGTATTTAGGGGTTAAGTGGTTGTGGTGAGGTGTTCGTATGTATCCTGTATCCTCTAGCAACAACAACGTCCTCTTTCATTTGCTGTAAATAAAGATGTACTCGTCTTCCATTTCTGCTCGCCTCAGTCTGTGTGGTATATGAATTTCATATTCATATACGAGACATGTGTGTTCGTGTGTATTCTGTATAGCTGACCGAATTGTCTGTTTCTGTCTCTGTTGTGCCATCAGGAAGTCTGTTTTGATGTCTACGCCGGTCCTGTACCCATGGCTGTGTGCGCCCATCAGTCTGAGCTATGGACTCCTTCTCCTGGCCACGCTGCCACGCCTCACTGAAGGTACGACCTCTGACCGCTCATGGCGTCACACCACTACACTCACACATTTACACAATAAAACGGGCTGTGCATGAAGACCACTTTTCAATGAATCTCACGGGCAGCCGGCATTGAACATTTCAAGCATTTCAGTGCTTATATGCAGAGCGACTTAATGGCAGTGGTAGAATACCTTTCAGTTCCTCCTCCTTCATTCTGGCCAAACATAAATCTTGTAGTGTTTTTCCACCCTCGCTTTCACTCTTGACCGTGCTCTGTACGTGTCCAGGTCACTAGCTAAGGGATTAGTGGAGGAGCTGGGAGCCATTAAGACATGAGCCTCAGACGTGTCACATTTGCATTGCAAACGGATGGTTGAATCTCCAAAGTAGAGAGGAAGTCTGGATGGGAGGAGTGAACGAATACTGCTCAAATTTACAAAACGAAACGCTGCTCCGGCAGAGCCCGCAGTAAAATGCAATAATAGACATACTTGGAGCCATAGCCAGCGCTTTCATTTTCATTCTGACCACTGACTTCATCAGTCTGCAATGCTTACGGTATATATTAACCCTCAGTAGTTTCATTTTGATACTCATACTAAAAAGCCTCTTTCGTTTTCTTTCCTTTTGTCTGGAATGGATCAGTTCATTTTGTTTTGAGAACACTTTCATTTCCTAACTCTCGTTAATGGGGCAGCAGGTGCTCAGTAGGCATTTTATGTATTAATGTATGTTGTAATTCATGTTTGGCTTAGGGTTGAGCCCCGCTATACCATAAGTCTTATCCTCGAATTGCCCCTCACCTTAGCTGTGAGTATGTAACTGAATTAGTGTAAAGCAGGGAAGTGCTTACATTACAGGGAAGTGCTTACACACATCTAAAAAATGAATTTTTCCCCGAACTGTGACCTGACCCCTCCCTCAAGGACTTGTAGACACTCAACACTTGTATACAGTGACAATATCGCTTTTTTGTCCATTTGCACTGAAGCCTTGTACACTCGGCATACCTACAGTGTCATCTTTGTCTTTTCCACTATGTCACTTTCCCCCTGCAAGTCTGAAAACATTGTGCATATTGCCCCCTGTATTTATACAACATGAGGGTTTTGCTGAACATGCCCATATGAGCTGGTTCCTTGCCTATAGGATCCTCTGGTCTAGACTGAAGACAAAAGATTATAGGCCTTTTACAACTAGGGCTCCTAGACTTTGAATCACTTCTTAAAACCTGCTATTTTGATTTTACATACGTCTTATTTTTTATCATTAGGGGTTCAATCATTTTTGACCCATTATTTTCCTCCGACCCATTATTCCTCCTCCGTTTTGCAAATTCCCATGAGATGGTGAATGGTAGAAAAATAACATTTTCACCAATGATTGGAAGTTATGTGCATTAGCCTACTTACACAACAAATATGACTCAATTCGGCCTTATGGCTGTTAATAAATGAGCATCTGTCTGATCATCAGAAAACCTGTTAGTTACAGTAGCTAAAATGACATAGATGCATTCCTGGATTGAATGGGTTAAAAAAAGGTCAAAGGTCTAGATGCATTGCAGAATTCAACTTCTAACAATCAGTGCTAGCTTGAATTCCAGAATTGCTGCTTTGTAGCTATATTTGTTATTGTTATTATTATTATTATAATTGATAATTTATACTAATACTATAATAATGTTAATTTAACTGTCTTTATCAAATTCCATTGCTTCTTCTTTTCCATAGTTTATTTAAAGTGGTTTGTAACTGTTTAAGTTTAAGAAAATTGCCACAGATCGGCTACTTTTGATGCTTTTGTGTGACGTTGTAGTATGATCAAGTAGGGGCTTCAATTTACAAAAAAAAACACACAAAGTTAGAATATGGAGATACCGACAGCAACGATATTAGTCTGGAACAAATGCCTCTCTGCTGTCTCATCAGGCAGACAGGGGAACTGCAGCCATCCCGTGATGCCAGAACACGGGTGGTTCCGCTGCGAGCCATCGCCGTGCCGAGGCTTCCCCCAGAAGAGCTCCGTCCACTACTTCTGTGAGCCGGGCTTCTACATCCCCAGCAAGACCCGCAGCTCCAGGTGCCGACACGGGAAATGGATGCCATCAGTACCAGCATGTGTGCCGCTGAAAGGTGAGCGGGGTAGACGGATACAGGAGTGGTTCTCAACCTTTTCAGGCCATGGGGCCAGACCTCCCTTTCCCTTTCCCTTTCAGCCGAACACTACACCAGTCAGATAAATCACACCTTCAGCTAGAGAGGTGAAAGAACTAGAGGTTGAGATCACTTAGAAAAGTAGTGGTTTTACATTAGACTGGTTTTGCATTACACTACAATTAAACTGCTCAATTAAACACCTGTAGCGTTTAATTGGCATGAAAGCCTGCATACATCTGCTCTCCGTTCCATAGAATAAAGCCTCATTTATACTCACCACACGACGGCGTCACTCGGTGAAAATAACCGACACAAATTCGTTATTTTCCCGCCAGCGACGATGTTTTGTGACAAATTATAATTTAGGCTTTGAGACACCGCTGACCTAAAGGTTTGAGTAGAGAGCTTGTGGCATGTTGTTTAATCTTCCAGACGGATTGCAGTGTCTCTCAGCAAGGGAGCTCACTATATGAACTAGACATACAGAATATGAATGGGAAACAGATTTGTTGGGAGGCTTTGAAGTCAGGAGAGGGGATTTTTGTGTTATATATATATAATATATATATATATATATATATATATATATATATATATATATATATATATATATATATATATATATATATATATATATATATACAGTATAGTTCTTGTACAGTTTTATTTCTATTACAGTGGTAAAAGGGACAGGTGGCAGCTTTAAAGTTGTTTTCGAAACTTGAGTTGATTGGAAACAGGCCCCCAGACTGACATATTTCCTAGTATGAGCTGTGAGCATGACATCATTTATTATGAAACACGTGTCTGGTCTGAAGCCACACTAATGGTAATTATTAAGCTGTGCAGTGAACACTGCGTTCATCATCAAAGGCAGACAATTTCCAGACAACGTTTTCAGATACTTCCCAGCCCTGCTATAAATGTCACACTGACTGTAGAAGATTCCCTACAAACTGTTTCTCCTTCACTCCCTCATCAGCGTTGGTAATGGCTGGACAGTGGTGGAAAAAGTACTCAAATGTTTTACTTAAGTAAAAGTATCAATACTGCAATATAGAAATACCCTATTACAAGTAAAAGTCTGGAATTCATAATGTGCTTGAGTAAAAGTACAAAGGTATTGGCATCAAAATGTACTTAAAGTACCAAAAGTAAAAGTATTCATTAGGCAGACTGTCCCATTTCAAGTTTTCAAATGTATAAAAATCCTTTGAAAATAGCAGATCTGCGATGCGACGCATTGTGAGCTTGTAGATCGGCTATTTTCAAATGGTTGAAATGTATATAGGGCTGAAGTCGTTAATGTATGTTTTGTAATAATAATCTAAATCTACAAAGTAACTAGTAACTACATTTTTCAAATAAATGTAGTAGCGTAAAAATTACAATATTTGGATCCGAGATGTAGTGGAGTAGAAGTAAAAGTATTTGAAATCGGAAATACTCTAGTAAAGTGAAAATACTTCAAAATTGTACTTAATTACAGTACTTGAGTACATGTACTTAGTTACTTTACACCAGTGCTGTATGGACACCATCTGACATGCTTACTGTATTTCCTTTGTGCTGCACTATGACTATGCAAGCACTGTTGAGGGTGTATAGTGTTGTATATTGTATATTTTGCCAATGATTTGATGGTGTTGCCCTTTAATCTGTATCTTAACTGCTGTGCTGCCTTTCCCTCGTGGGATCAATATCTTATATGATCTTATCTAAGTTTCAAGGTATTAGTTTTTTGGTCTTGTGCAACTTTGCAGGAAAAACATACAAAGACAGTATAAGAAGATCAAAATAGTCATATTAAACCCAGAAAATAAAGCAGTGCAAATAGAATAACATAAAAGTAAAGTAAAATAAAGTTGCATCTGCACAACTGTAGATCTGTGAGGCTGTGACGCTGGTAAGGTATAGTGACAGCAACATCCAGCGGAGAACGCAGGAGAGGAAGTTAGATTCCATTCATGATTTAGCTGTGCGGTTAACATTTCCTCAATGAGCCAAAATGAGTCATTTTGTCAATTGAATTGTTTTTGGTTTCTGAGCAGTACGATATGGACTTTGGATAAAGAGTCTATCACGTAGTGTTTTGGTTTCAGTCCCTCAGTGGTATTAGTACAGACTTGTTGACACCATAACCGTTTCCCAGCATCAGTCAGTGGCAAGGCATTCATACTGTAGGCTAGGTTATTATTGCACAAAGGCTAATCATTTATCAACTGACTCATGACAGCTTTGGTCATGCTGGTTCGTCATCTAATGATGACATGGCTCCTTCCATCTACTGTATGAGAGCATGCAGCTACTACTAATAATAATTACATAATTACACCTATTTGATCCCAGGGGGGAAATTCAGCTTCAGCTTCTCTCAGCTGATTGCTGCCCAAGTGGTCAGATTTGAGTGCGGGCGATGGGGGGCGCAGTTAGAGGTTACGAATCTTGCTTAGTGACACCTCCACACATTGCTGGGGCTCAAACCTGGGACCCTCTGTTTCCCAGGCAGCCTTTCTCTACCCATTCAGCTACGTTGAGTGCAAAGTTTTGCATGCGTAACTATGACATTTTAAAACTGGCTCAGAATGAGAATGTGCGTGGGAGTAGTCCACACATGGCCACGCACAGTATACATGCACATGCAAAACGCTCGCACGCACGCACATGTACACGCACGCACGCACGCACGCACGCACGCACGCACGCACGCACGCACGCACGCACGCACGCACGCACGCACGCACGCACGCACGCACGCACGCACGCACGCACGCACGCACGCACGCACGCACACACACACACACACACACACACACACACACACACACACACACACACACACACACACACACACACACACACACACACACACACACACACACACACACACAACACGCACACACAACCTGTGGTGATTTTGATCGTATTCTTCACCTGCAAAATTCCCTATGTTCCTTTAACTCAGAGAGTGTAGAAATGGACCCATATGGATGTGGGTACATATTTACACTCTCAGAGTTAACACTGAAGATTTTTCTGTGAACTAATACATGATTAAACCCCAGCGTTCATTTAGAGTGAGGCCAACAACTCCATTTCCTTTTACAACAAAAGACACTTTATCTATTGACCTACTTATGTAAAACAAGAACATGCACACGCACGCACGCACGCGCGCGCGCGCACACACACACACACACACACACACACACACACACACACACACACACACACACACACACACACACACACACACACACACACACACACACACACACACACACACACACACACACACACACACACACACACACACACACCCACCCACCCTTAATAGCCCTATGCATTTCCTCATTCCATAGCTACAGTGTATTGACGTTAAATAGGTGTCACCCTGACAACATCACAGAGGGGGCAATGTCAGCCTCAGAGCTGACCTACTTAATACAAAAATTGACACATGGGCACCCTACAGTTAAAGGTTAATGCCTTTCTTATCATCACTGTCAGGTGGAAACCTTGTATGTCCAAAACCTTGTCAGGAAATGGAAGTTGGAAGAAATGTAGTTGTTATTAAGTAGTTATTATTTAGTCATAAGCTCTTGTTAATACTTTTTTTTGTTTACATATTTATAATACTCACAGACTTTTTAAAGACATTTTAAAAATAGCATAAATAGCAGATATATGACTACAAGCTCACTATCTTTGTTACATTTCTGTGACACTAGTATGATGAATTGGGGCATTAATTTACACACAAAAAAACATACAATGTTGAAATATGGAGATATGAGGTTTCCGCTCCGACGGCAACGTTATCATAGCCGAATTTCTGACTTCCTCTCTCAAGACTCAGACTGGCATGTGTCGACAGGAAGCTAGAGCACCGAAAGAGGAAGTGGGCTACCACCATAATAACCTTGAAAGCTCTCCGCCATCACTGGTGGAGCCTCATGGAAATCTACTGCTGTGCCGTCTCAGCATAGACAAACCACAGAATTGGATAGAAACCTTTTTTTTATAGATTGTGTATAGATTTTGTCTCTGATTCGTTCCACTGCATGCGTCTTGCTATCCTTGCAGTGCACGTAATGGCATGTTCCATTAGGTTTCATGTACATTTGGGGTACACAAGTAGACCAAAACAGTTCTGGTATGGCACAGGAAATGTATCCATACGTACTTCAAAGCTCTGGTAGAATCTTGTGACACAGATTCACAACGTTAAACACTGCAAGTTCATGGTCACGCTTATCTGCCAAGACCTCTCAGAAATCAAAGTTTTTACATTAAGGGTGAAAAGGCGATGGCCTGCTTTTAGCTTAATTCAAACCAAAAATAGTTGTGTGTGCGCGACAGCACTTTTACATGGGTGGCACGGTGGCTCAGAGGTTAGCTCTGTATCAAAACAAGAAGGCCATGGGTTGAAAACCGGAGGGGCCTTTTGAGGGGTTTGCATGTTGTCCCTGTATTCATATGGGTTTCCTTCAGGTGGTCCACTTTCCCCCCACACCAAAAGACAGGCTTATTAGGGACCAGTGCGATGGGCTTAGTGCTGAAGTTGGTCCACAAGTATGGCAGAATGGCTGCCCACTGCTCCTAATAATTAGGATGGGTTAATGCAGAGGACCAATTTTGGGTATGTGTAAATGTACTTGGCAAAATAAAGAAAAACTCATATCCACCCTGGGGTCTCAGCAGCTCCACTGGAACTAGATGTGTGCTTTATGTGCCCATAGAGTTATAATATATCTAGAGGGCGGAGTGCCCCGCCCCCACCTATTCATTTCAATGAAATTGCTCAGTGGTGTTTTGAAGCACCCGGAAGTAAGAAATATTGGTTCCATATTGGTTCCATGGGTCCATTCCATTGGTTCATGCGTCGTGAGCATGCGCACAAACGGCAAATGCACCCGCAAAATGCGGAAGTGCTGCAATATCAGATTTGACCACCAGGCGTGGCCGCTTCACTGTTCTACCGTGGTTCTGGGGGCTTGTATGTGCCTTGCTGAAACGCCACCCTGACAGTTTTCCACAACCTTGTGGCCAAAAGCACGCTGCTCTCATCGCTAAGCTATCAGTGCTCTGCTTTGACTTGCACCACACTGAGAGCCGCACATGTTGTGTAACTGTATCAGTGGCATGGTGCCAATGATGGCCGTATTCTCTCCCTCAGATAAACACAACATGAACGTGAACCACGAGGACAGGACGGCCCACTCCCTGCCAAGCGTTGCCACAACAGCAGTGGGCGTGTCCATCTTCCTCCTCACCACCACTGCCTGCATGGTCATCAAGTCCCGCCTCTACCCATGTCACTCATACAGGTAAGACCATGAGGTTGGCTCTCATACACCGTCACCCACACATCAGAGGAGTGCCTCATTAGACTTCTTAATCATATCAACCCTGGCATCCCTGTTTTGGGCATGTCATTATAGACAAAAAAGGTCAAAAGAAAGGCCTATATAGGCCTATAAGCTTCATTGGTAGCACTTTACAATAATGACCCGTTATAAAGCATTTATAAACGTTTATAAGTAGTTTCTAGACTATTAACAAATCATTAACAACCTGTTTGTTGACATTCGTAAATGATTACTAAAACCTTTATAACTACAGTTACAAATCATTTGTAAAGTATTAGTAAGTAGTGAACTATTCATGAATAAGCCATTTATATACATCTGTAAAAGATTATTAAATCATTTGTAACGACCCATTCTAAAGCATTTATAAACGTTTATAAGCAGTTTGTAGACGATTAACAAATCATTAACAACCTGTTTATTGACATTCGTAAATGATTACTAAAACCTTTATAACTACGGTTACAAATCATCTATAAAGGTATTAGTAACTATTCATGAATAAGCCATGTATAATACATCTGTAAATGATTATTAAATCATTTGTAACTGATGTTACATAATATATACAAGCTATTGGTAGCTTGTTCATGTTTAACGTATGCTTTGTTAAACATTCCTAAAGTATCTATAAATCCTTAGTACATGTTATTATGTGCCCTATAGTAAAGTGAAGACAGTTCATCATTTACAACTGTCTGTTAATGTGTTTGTTCATGTTTAACATGCTTTGTAAAACATTCCTAAAATATCTATAAATCCTTTGTACATGTTATTATGTGCCCTACAGTAAAGTGAAGACAGTTCATCATTTATGACTGTCTGTTAATGTGGACTTTCTCCTTACCTGTTGCAAACTACCTGGCTTTCATGAATGCAGACACCAAACAATTACTAGAATTATCTTTCATGTTAAGCAAATGATGCGTAAGACATTCGTAAAGAGTATGTAAACCATTTGCAGACGTTATCATGAGCCTGAGCCTAGTTGCTTCTTTTGGGCTTGTTTTCATAGACCTGTCCGCTTGTTTCTTTTGCAAAATCTGGCAACACACTGATTACCTGCATTACACCTGCAGTAGCCTACTAGGGAGGAAGTGAACAGTGATGCAGTTGCAGACTGGACAGAAATATGTCTAATTCATGTTTTATGTGTTTTAACTGTCTTGGTGCAGGTGATCGAGGTAACATAAAATGGCTAATCTTACACACATGAAGTAGCATTATGACTAGGGGGTATTTTGATGGTGGCTGTTTGTATCCACAATGTTTGTTTTGATGTGTAGGCTAGTAATGTCCTCCATGCTTAGCAGTTTAGCTTAGCAGCTAAAGCTAACTTGCACTGGGAGGTGGTGACTGCAGAGGCTCCAAGTTGCTACTCTGTGATTCTGTTGTGATTAATTTCTTTGTTTAAATGTCAGTGTGTGTGCTGTGGCCAAGAGTTGCTACATTTTATATCTTAATAAATTGTTGTATACTTGTATACTATATAACGTTACTTTTGCCACTTTTTGATGTCACATGTTTTACTAATCACTGTTAAACATGAAATAATAATGCATAGTCTTCACTTTACAACAAGGCCCATGATAACGTTAGCAAATGGTCAACACACTCTTTACGAATGTCTTACGAATCATATATTAAACATGAAAGATAATTCTAGTAATTGTTTGGCATCTGCATTCATGAAAGCCAGGTAGTTTGCAACAGGTAAGGAGAAAGTCACATTAACAGACAGTTGTAAATGATGAACTGTCTTCACTTTACTATAGGGCACATAATAACATGTACTAAGGATTTATAGATATTTTACTCTACTCAGAGTCATAAGTTTACAAAATGTACTAAAGTACATTGAACGTCTGTGCGGTTTGTCTTCATCACTGAAAATAACGTACATGTAAACTGATATAAAACTGCTGTCATGTGCAGTTGGGGTGAAGAAACACAACCATTTCACTCCTAATAATACCTATTTGATTTGACATCCTGACTTGCTGCTGTAGCTGAGGCTTGAACCTGTTACCTGCGGCTCACTAGTCAGTGACTCTATCCATTCACCTACAGCTGTTTCCTTGGAATCTGTGGTTCTGAAACGTTTTGTTGTCAACCCCCCAAATTGACATGTATTTGGGCAGTGGACCCCAATGTGAAAATATGTAGTGTCAGGGCCCCCCATGAAAAAGATTTATATTTATGCTGTAACACATTTTTTAAAAGTTATTTGTCTTGTTTGTTGTTCAAGTCAAAGCACCAGGAAGGCTGTACTTGTCAGCCATCTGTTAGCTCAATGGGTTGAGACGCAGTATTCATGATCCAGAGGCCATGAGTTCAAATCCCATTGATGTCTTTCCTATGATTCTTTCCTTTGCAGACTGGCTTCCAGAAGATCAACTGAAAACTACCAGGAAGGCTATATTTGTCATCCAACTGTTAGCTCAATGGGTTGAGACGCAGTATTCATGATCCAGAGCCCATGAGTTCAAATCCCATTGATGTCTTTCCTATGATTCTTTCCTTTGCAGACTGGCTTCCAGAAGATCAACTGAAAACTACCATCAAGGCTGTACTTGTCAGCCATCTGTTAGCTCAATGGGTTGAGACGCAGTATTCATGATCCAGAGGCCATGAGTTCAAATCCCATTGATGTCTTTCCTATGATTCTTTCCTTTGCAGACTAGCTTCCAGAAGATCAACTGAAAACTACCAGCTGTACTCGTCAGCCATCTGTTAACTCAATGGGTTGAGACGCAGTATACATGATCCAGAGGCCATGAGTTCAAATCCCACTGGTGTCTTTACTGTGATGCTTCCCTTTGCAGACTAACTTCTAGAAAAACAAGTTAAAACCACCAGAAAACCTGTAACTCTCAGCCAACAGCATAGCTCGACTGGTAGAGCCTCTGTCCAATAACATGACTTGACTTGACTTGAGTGGGTTCGATTCCCACTTGAGTCAAGTGTCCCCGGTATCTTGGGGCAACGGATAAATTGACTGATATCCTTAGTGATGCTTCCCTTTGCAGACTAACTTCTAGAAAACAAGTTAAAACCACCAGGAAACCTGTAACTCTCAGCCAACTGATATCCGTAGAATAACTTGTAGGAGTATCAGTCAATTTATCCGTTGCCCCAAGTTACCTGGGACACTTGACTCGAGTGGGAATCGAACCCACTCAAGTCAAGTCAAGTGATGTTATTGGACAGACGCTCTACCAGTCGAGCTATGCTGTTGGCTGAGAGTTACAGGTTTCCTGGTGGTTTTAACTTGTTTTCTAGAAGTTAGTCTGCAAAGGGAAGCATCACTAAGGATATCAGTCAATTTATCCGTTGCCCCAAGATACCGGGGACACTTGACTCAAGTGGGAATCGAACCCACTCTAGTCAAGTCAAGTCATGTTATTGGACAGACGCTCTACCAGTCGAGCTATGCTGTTGGCTGAGAGTTACAGGTTTTCTGGTGGTTTTAACTTGTTTTTCTAGAAGTTGGTCTGCAAAGGGAAGCATCACAGTAAAGACACCAGTGGGATTTGAACTCATGGCCTCTGGATCATGTATACTGCGTCTCAACCCATTGAGTTAACAGATGGCTGACGAGTACAGCTGGTAGTTTTCAGTTGATCTTCTGGAAGCCAGTCTGCAAAGGAAAGAATCATAGGAAAGACATCAATGGGATTTGAACTCATGGCCTCTGGATCATGAATACTGCGTCTCAACCCATTGAGCTAACAGATGGCTGACAAGTACAGCCTTGATGGTAGTTTTCAGTTGATCTTCTGGAAGCCAGTCTGCAAAGGAAAGAATCATAGGAAAGACATCAATGGGATTTGAACTCATGGGCTCTGGATCATGAATACTGCGTCTCAACCCATTGAGCTAACAGATGGCTGACAAGTACAGCCTTCCTGGTAGTTTTCAGTTGATCTTCTGGAAGCCAGTCTGCAAAGGAAAGAATCATAGGAAAGACATCAATGGGATTTGAACTCATGGCCTCTGGATCATGTATACTGCGTCTCAACCCATTGAGCTAACAGTTGGATGACAAATATAGCCTTCCTGGTAGTTTTCAGTTGATCTTCTGGAAGCCAGTCTGCAAAGGAAAGAATCATAGGAAAGACATCAATGGGATTTGAACTCATGGCCTCTGGATCATGAATACTGCGTCTCAACCCATTGAGCTAACAGATGGCTGACAAGTACAGCCTTCCTGGTGCTTTGACTTGAACAACAAACAAGACAAATAACTTTAAAAAAATGTGTTACAGCATAAATATAAATCTTTTTCATGGGGGGCCCTGACACTACATATTTTCACATTGGGGTCCACTGCCCAAATACATGTCAATTTGGGGGGTTGAAAACAAAACGTTTCAGAACCACAGATTCCAAGGAAACAGCTGTAGGTGAATGGATAGAGTCACTGACTAGTGAGCCGCAGGTAACAGGTTCAAGCCTCAGCTACAGCAGCAAGTCAGGATGTCAAATCAAATAGGTATTATTAGGAGTGAAATGGTTGTGTTTCTTCACCCCAACTGCACATGTCAGCAGTTTTATATCAGTTTACATGTACGTTATTTTCAGTGATGAAGACAAACCGCACAGACGTTCACTGTACTTTAGTACATTTTGTAAACTTATGACTCTGAGTAGAGTAAAATATCTATAAATCCTTAGTACATGTTATTATGTGCCCTATAGTAAAGTGAAGACAGTTCATCATTTACAACTGTCTGTTAATGTGACTTTCTCCTTACCTGTTGCAAACTACCTGGCTTTCATGAATGCAGATGCCAAACAATTACTAGAATTATCTTT
Organism: Gymnoscopelus microlampas; assembly: GCF_963454915.1. NCBI lineage: Eukaryota > Metazoa > Chordata > Actinopteri > Myctophiformes > Myctophidae > Gymnoscopelus > Gymnoscopelus microlampas. Next base: position 20,165,456 of record NC_139945.1, on the reverse strand, counting down.
CATGTTTAATATATGATTCGTAAGACATTCGTAAAGAGTGTGTTGACCATTTGCTAACGTTATCATGGGCCTTGTTGTAAAGTGAAGACTATGCATTATTATTTCATGTTTAACAGTGATTAGTAAAACATGTGACATCAAAAAGTGGCAAAAGTAACGTTATATAGTATACAAGTATACAACAATTTATTAAGATATAAAATGTAGCAACTCTTGGCCACAGCACACACACTGACATTTAAACAAAGAAATTAATCACAACAGAATCACAGAGTAGCAGCTTGGAGCCTCTGCAGTCACCACCTCCCAGTGCAAGTTAGCTTTAGCTGCTAAGCTAAACTGCTAAGCATGGAGGACATTACTAGCCTACACATCAAAACAAACATTGTGGATACAAACAGCCACCATCAAAATACCCCCTAGTCATAATGCTACTTCATGTGTGTAAGATTAGCCATTTTATGTTACCTCGATCACCTGCACCAAGACAGTTAAAACACATAAAACATGAATTAGACATATTTCTGTCCAGTCTGCAACTGCATCACTGTTCACTTCCTCCCTAGTAGGCTACTGCAGGTGTAATAGAGACACACGGGCGGAAACGGAAGGCCTACAAATTCACGCCCACTTTTGAGATAGCGCCGCTACTCGAGGTCCGTTAGAACGACGAACTGCAGCTCTCAATGCATTCCCTATGAGAGGATATGAGAATTAGCCTACTTTTAAAATTATCCTGCATTAACTGGAGACGATATTGATTTAAATAAAAAATATGTTTCCAAATGTATGGAGTGTCTTTGTCAACATATCTTCTTGTTTTCTTAATAGTTGATGTGTTTCACATTTAATTTGCCACTTTAACAAGTTACCCATAATGTTAACACAGCAGAGGGTAGACGGCAGACAGAGAAGTTGTCGCATTTCAGTGACATCACTGTCTTTACGAGCGCCGAGCGCCGACCAGTGGTGTACCCACACTGTAGAGGCAGGACAGGCGGTCGCCTGCCCAACTAAGATCTCGCCTCCCCTAAAAAAAATAAAACAAATACGAAAATGTGTCATTGCGTGCTTAATGTCCTCAAAGTCACGCACCCAACAAGCTTTGAACTGAGCAGATTGGACCTTCTGTTCCAGAGATAATGACCAAAACATATTGAAAACGTCCACTTTCGCCAGTTTTCTGGGTATTGAAAACCTCAAGGGATGCGTCCGTGATGTATATACCATGCGACCACTTAAAGTCTAGATCTCCGATGCTAGCGGTTTTGACATACTGATGGAGTATATTATAGTATATTGTGGGTAGTATATCGAGATGACAGATATGGGACATTAAAAAGGACAAATCAAACAAATGGGACACTTTATTAGAACACCAAAAAAGTCGCTACAGCCTCAGTAGTTAACCAATGAAATGACGGTATTTTACAATGCCTCTCATAAAGATTGCATTGAGTGCTGCAGTTCATCTTTCTAACGGACCCCGAGTAGCAGCGCTGTCTCAAAAGTGGGCGTGAATTTGTAGGCCTTCCGTTTCCGCCCGTGTGTCTCTATGCAGGTAATCAGTGTGTTGCCAGATTTTGCAAAAGAAACAAGCGGACAGGTCTATGAAAACAAGCCCAAAAGAAGCAACTAGGCTCAGGCTCATGATAACGTCTGCAAATGGTTTACATACTCTTTACGAATGTCTTACGCATCATTTGCTTAACATGAATGATAATTCTAGTAATTGTTTGGTGTCTGCATTCATGAAAGCCAGGTAGTTTGCAACAGGTAAGGAGAAAGTCCACATTAACAGACAGTCATAAATGATGAACTGTCTTCACTTTACTGTAGGGCACATAATAACATGTACAAAGGATTTATAGATATTTTAGGAATGTTTTACAAAGCATGTTAAACATGAACAAACACATTAACAGACAGTTGTAAATGATGAACTGTCTTCACTTTACTATAGGGCACATAATAACATGTACTAAGGATTTATAGATACTTTAGGAATGTTTAACAAAGCATATGTTAAACATGAACAAGCTACCAATAGCTTGTATATATTATGTAACATCAGTTACAAATGATTTAATAATCATTTACAGATGTATTATACATGGCTTATTCATGAATAGTTACTAATACCTTTATAGATGATTTGTAACCGTAGTTATAAAGGTTTTAGTAATCATTTACGAATGTCAATAAACAGGTTGTTAATGATTTGTTAATCGTCTACAAACTGCTTATAAACGTTTATAAATGCTTTAGAATGGGTCGTTACAAATGATTTAATAATCTTTTACAGATGTATATAAATGGCTTATTCATGAATAGTTCACTACTTACTAATACTTTACAAATGATTTGTAACTGTAGTTATAAAGGTTTTAGTAATCATTTACGAATGTCAACAAACAGGTTGTTAATGATTTGTTAATAGTCTACAAACTACTTATAAACGTTTATAAATGCTTTATAACGGGTCATTATTGTAAAGTGCTACCGCTTCATTTATACTATGCGCGTTGTGAACTTGTAGATCGGCTATTTTCACCATGCCACTCCATTGTACAACAAATTATAAATCCAGCTTAAGTATACCTACTGTAAGCCTTTGTAATGTGGCAAGACAACAGCATTGATCACCATTGAAACCCTGCTTAACTCTGAATCTCAACTAGCTTTAAGAGGGCGCTGCTCTCAGTCTGGCCCTTGATTCAAATTTTCAAATTCAAAAGTTATATTTAAACCCCTTCCGAGATGAAAACATGAGGAGAATAGCGCAAATACAAGTCATTAGAGTAAAGGATCGGGACTACATGTGTCTGAGTCTCTTGTGACAGGTTGTGAGGCAGGCCCGGCGCCAGGATGAAATGACTAAGAGTGCAGTTGAAAATTGTGAGGGTGCCAGTGGCGACCCGTGCGAGCACACGAAAATTTGCGGTTATTGGGTGGATTTTGGCCGTTTTTGGGCTTTTCTTTGTTATTTTATTTCGATTTTAGGGTTAGGGTTAGGGTTAGGTTAGGCTTATGTTATTTAATTCTTATTTTTGCCTGATTTTACTGATTTTTTTATCAAAAAATTAATTATTAAAAAAATCTAATTACCATTCTTTTTTTTTTAAACATAAACTGAGGGGGCACAATTTGGAACTGAGGGTGCCAGGCCCCCTCAGGCACCCCGTGGCACCGGGCCTGTTGTGAGGACCATGATAAACATCTGAATATCTCTGACAGTGGAGAGAGAATGATTTGTAAACACACTGATGGAGGAACTGAATCAATGGTTGGATAAAATTTTGGACATGGAGCACAATGGAGCTCACACGTTGTACTGACAGAAATACAATAAAACAAGACCGGCTCTATTGCTAATAATGGCATGGCTTGGAATCTCTGACGTTAAATTAATGACATCAGTCTTGCCCAAATATGGAGTTCCCTACAGCTCCAAATTGGCCTCCAAGCACAGCATGAGACTGGATAGCCTGGAAGGAACGTGGACCTGAGATTATAAATTCACTAATGTCGTTGAGGGATTTGAAAAAATATTTGGGGATTCACTTCCTTGGCCTGCAGGCAGTGTGCACAAGAAATGTTACTGATAATAAATACGTACAGGCGACTAATGCTGTTCTATGCGGCTTGCCATGCTTTTACAAAATACACGAGAAGCTGTGATGTACCATTATATCATCATGGCTACAGGAGTTGTTATGATGTGAAGCAGAATGCTTTAAACGCCAGTAGCCAACGCCGTGGTAAAGTACAATACAGTTTATTCCAGCCTCAAGTGTGTATTATACCTTTTATTAAATGGTTAAATCATCACTAAACGACAGCCTCACACTCCTTTCTGTGTTTACTTTTCCTTCACTAATGTTTCGATAAGAGCTGGCTTCATCAGGGTTATTACTAGTGAGCAAGTCTTTATAGGAGTAATTAGACCAATTAGAATAATCTAAATGATGGAGGCACGCTCTTGTCGAAACACTCGAGAAGGTGAAATAAAACACAGCAGAGGAGAAACTTGGCTCTCTCACTGATTTTTGCGTTCTGCTAACAAATTAATTGATTTTCAATCACTTGCTCATCTCTTTCCCTCATTTTCCTCGCTCTCTTTTACACCCTCCCCACTCTGTCCTGCTCTCTTTGTCTCTCTGTCCCTCTCTTCTCTTCTACCGTCGCCTCCTCCCTCTTTTCCTTTCTCCCGGCAGCCGTCGTTCATCAGACCAGATGGACCTGATGGTGGACGGCCTTCCCATCTCTCTCCCCTCCTACGAGGAGGCTGTCTACGGCAGCTGGGGCCAGCGCCTTTCCCCCTGCTCCGCACCCGGTCCGACTCAGCTGCTATTGGCTCAGGAGTCCTCCAGCAGCAGTCAGTCACCCGTCAGCAACCAATCAGACACCAGTCACCGCCCCCTCCGACCCAGTCAAAGCCCAGAGCACCCCCCACCCCCTTACGAGGAGGTCCCATCGCGTCCCAGAGCAGAGAGGAGTGGTGCAGGAGACGTCCCCCAGCTACAAGTTGCACTTCTGGGTCACAAGGACACCTGATTGACAGACCTGTAGGCTGTTATTTTTCTCTCTATCTGACCCACGGTGCAGCACAGGAGCACTGAATGAGTTTGATTTATGAAAAAAAAGGATTGGTTTCATTGGCTGTTGGCTGGTCCTAGCCGGTGTGCTTGCCATGTATTGTTGTCATCCATTCATCAACCAACCAACCAGCGATGTTCTGAAACCATAGCCTGACTGTACAAACCTGTGCCCTTTTTTTCTGGTTGGCTGCAGGTCATCAGCATCAGCACACAGTGACCTATCGGGTTGTTTTATATGCAGCTGAGTGGCTCTGATTGGCTTAACATCAGAAGCGTCTTAAGGATTATTATTGATTGTATTGTATTGTATTGTATGGTGTTTTCAGCGCTGTGCTGGAGATGTTGTGTATCTATCCCATCAGTGATGGGGCTGAGGTCTTGTAGGCCAGTGGTAACTTTCTTGAAGTTAAGTGATGTGCCCTAGAACCAAAACCTATGTGTTTCAAAGACTAACTCTGTTCCCTGTCCCCGTTTGCAACTTTGTACATCACTGATATTTTGCTCTGGGTCAAAATGGATTGTGATGACTTGAAGGCTTTCAAAATGGAGAAACTGAAGTGAGTAATTAAATGTGAATGCTTAGATTAGTATCATAGTATTTGGTTCAGTAAAGCCGCATTCATGCTCCATCACTCGACGGTGTCATGCGGCAAAAATAGCGTGCAAGCTCACGACGCGTTGTGAGCTTGTATTAGGTATTTTTGACATGAGATTTCGTAGTGGGACAAAGTATGAATCAGGCTTAATGGTCATTTGGTGTGCTCTATAAGAGCAGTGGTTCCCAAACGGTGTGCCGTGAGACAAGTGTCCATGTGTGCCTTTTGGGATTTTGTGACAACCACACATTATTTTTGCAACATAATATATTGTAAGTTATGATTATTGTATTTTTTTATCAGTACTTTCTGTGCGCAGAGGCAATTTCTATACCCTAAAAAATATATTTTAACCACTTTCAACCTGACTTAAGTTTTTCTTCTATATTCAGCAGTGGTGGATCACCACAGCAATAAAAGTAACCACTGCTAGAGTCAAATAAATAATGTATTGAGTTATTATTTTGATACAATTGGCGCAAAACCTGTCTATGCCCTATGCCCAAACACAAAAAAAGAGAGACCATGTTCCAAATTAGAATGAGACTCTATTCACCATGTATAATTTATATAAAGGAGTTAGTCTTGGTGGTATTGTCGCAGAGAGATTAGCTATATATAGTACCAGTACCATGATTACGAAAAGAAAAAACAATAGATTTAATCCAATAAATTGCATGACAGCTACAATTTGGACCAGAATGGGGGTATGGAAGTGAAACCAAAAAACATAATAACCCCCAACAATAAAGCTCTGGATGCCTTTCATTGACCACATTACTATGGCAGCCATTTTGCGCTTATAACCACCCTGACAGGGTGGATACGTATATGATGAGCACAGTTCAAGAGTAAAAAACAATGGCCACCATCAATGCCTTGTGGTTACCAATGTTTACAAGAGGCACACAGCCATGTTCAAGACTAATGTAACGATTTCACCTCATAGCCTGATTATTGTTATAATTCTTCCACTTACTATCCACTTTCCATGATTAAATTTGAACACCCAAGCCCATCGTTTTGTTTGGCCATTTGTTTTGTTCGAGAGGAAGATGCAACAACATCACAAGTGCTGCTTTCGTGATAAGTCTTTCGTAACCACTGGTAACCACTATGACTGACCTCTGTCATCACGACCCATGGGAAAATACAGGTTTGCACCATGAAGATTCTTATAAATGTGCAGCACTGGACTTTTGTTTCATTGGCTAATAATGTTCCTCCCATCTCTTCTCTGTGCTATCTTCCCCACAATGGTTATCTTTTCTGTTACTTATTCAGCTCTACAAGGTGAATGGGTTATGTATTCTAGAGACCTTGAATGTATTTTCTGTATCATGTTTTGTAGTAGGGGAAAAATAAATATTGTGCATGGAATGTACCTATCTACATGATGAAGTTGTTGGTGGTGGAGTCACGTGGGACATTTTGCCACATATAGCCTATACCTTGTATATTGTTTTATTGCACAGAGTTCTATGATGAATAAAAGTTGATATATTTCATTGTTCAGTGCCTTGAGCTTGTGTTCATATTGAGATCTGTTCTGGTCTGTCAATCAAGTCATTCTTTTCATTTGAAATCTTAGCCATTCCTTGCATCTTTATCTAAGTTAAATTAAAACCTTCTGTAATAAGGTTAATGAATGTAGTTCTGAATTTACTCCTGAAGAACATTGACTGGATTCATGCAGGCACAAAACATCTGATGCTTAATTCTTTACTTGAGGACTAGCGCAGAGTTAGAAGAGAAACTGAATATCGTGGACAATGCCACAGGGAGGAAGCATATCAATATTGTGGTCAACACAAATCGACTATGTAAAAAGGTTATAGTCATTATATTACATGTTTGTGGATAGTAAGTGAAGTATTGCAACAATATGATTATAGGAAGCACCATAGAAGCCAGGGAAGCACCATAGGAAGCACCATAGATGACAGGGAGGCACCGTGGATGACTGGGAAGCACCATTGACAATATTCACACAGCAGCAATTTTGCTCACACGTCATATTCGTGGGACACGGGTGGGGAAGAAATGACCCGGGGTGGCATTATTTCATTAATTTAATAGCAAAATGGCCGCTATGTGAATATGGTGAATAGGAAGCACCATAGATTACATGGAAGCACCATAGATGACAGGGAAGCACCATAGGAAGCACCATAGAAGACAGGGAAGCGCCATAGGAAGCACCATAGAAGACAGGGAAGCACCATAGGAAGCACCATAGACAGGCATATGCTCTCTTTCTCCATAGTCATGTAGCCTGACAGAACTGTGGTTTAATATTCTGTCACATACAGTATATGATCTGAGTGCTGCGTAAACATGAAGAAAAGAAACACCTTTGTATTTCTCCATTTACAAAGATGACATCAGATATACAAACATCAGATATCTCTGCTGCTGCAGTCTAGCACTGGTGGGTCCAATGCTCCCAGCACTCCAGGCTGGCATTTCTATGCCACATTAAAGCAAAAGGATTGTTCATGATGACAGTATTTGTGAATATTAACTGAATTTCTACTCAATTGTTATAGTAGTACGTTTCAGGCAATTTAGAGTTGATTGGTAATACTTTGTAGTGACACTTTTTTTGGTCCCTAACATTCATCGAGCTCTGGACTTAGTAAATTTATTTTTTCACCATTGGGTCACTACCGAAACGAAACCGAAACGAAAGTTAAATCCGAAAAAATCACTAAGTGTGGAGGCCAACAATTTTTTTTCTGTTTTCGTCACTCGTCACTTTTCGTCACTACAGAAACGAAAAAAAAAAAATTCACCAAAAAATCTCTACCAATCAGCTTTAAATTGCCTGAAACGTGCTCCTAACAGGTTTTTGGGGGAACAATTTTTTTTCTGTTTTCGTCACTCGTCACTTTTCGTCACTACCGAAACGGAAAAAAAAAATCACAAAAAAATCACTACCAATCAGCTTTAAATTGCCTGAAACGTGCTCCTAACAGGTTTTTGGGGGAACATTTTTTTTTCTGTTTTTGTCACTCGTCACTTTTCGTCACTACCGAAACGGAAAAAAAAAATCACAAACAAATCACTACCAATCAGCTTTAAATTGCCTGAAACGTGCTCCTAACAGGTTTTTGGGGGAACAATTTTTTTCTGTTTTCGTCACTCGTCACTTTTCGTCACTACCGAAACGGAAAAAAAAATTCACAAAAAAATCACTACCAATCAGCTTTAAATAGCGTGAAACGTGCTCCTAACAGGTTTTTGGGGGAACATTTTTTTTTCTGTTTTCGTCACTCGTCACTTTTCGTCACTACCGAAACGGAAAAAAAAAAATCACAAAAAAATCACTACCAATCAGCTTTAAATTGCCTGAAACGTGCTCCTAACAGGTTTTTGGGGGAACATTTTTTTTTCTGTTTTCGTCACTCGTCACTTTTCGTCACTACCGAAACGGAAAAAAAAATTCACAAAAAAATCACTACCAATCAGCTTTAAATTGCCTGAAACGTGCTCCTAACAGGTTTTTGGGGGAACAATTTTTTTTCTGTTTTTGTCACTCGTCACTTTTCGTCACTACCGAAACCGAAAAAAAAAATCACAAAAAAATCACTACCAATCAGCTTTAAATTGCCTGAAACGTGCTCCTAACAGGTTTTTGGGGGAACATTTTTTTTTCTGTTTTCGTCACTCGTCACTTTTCGTCACTACCGAAACGGAAAAAAAAATCACAAAAAAATCACTACCAATCAGCTTTAAATAGCCTGAAACGTGCTCCTAACAGGTTTTTGGGGGAACCATTTTTTTCTGTTTTCGTCACTACCGAAACGGGAAAAAAAATTCACAAAAAAATCACTACCAATTCTGTCACATACAGTATATGATCTGAGTGCTGCGTAAACATGAAGAAAAGAAACACCTTTGTATTTCTCCATTTACAAAGATGACATCAGATATACAAACATCAGATACTGTATCTCTGCTGCTGCAGTCTAGCACTGGTGGGTCCAATGCTCCCAGCACTCCAGGATGGCATTTCTATGCCACATTAAAGCAAAAGGATTGTTCATGATGACAGTATTTGTGAATATTAACTGAATTTCTACTCAATTGGTATAGTAGTACGTTTCAGGCAATTTAGAGTTGATTGGTAGTACTTTGTAGTGACACTTTTTTTGGTCCCTAACATTCATCGAGCTCTGGACTTAGTACATTTATTTTTTCACCATTGGGACACTACCGAAACGAAACCGAAACGAAAGTTAAATCCGAAAAAATCACTAAGTGTGGAGGGCAACAATTTTTTTTCTGTTTTCGTCACTCGTCACTTTTCGTCACTACAGAAACGGAAAAGAAATTTCACAAAAAAATCACTACCAATCAGCTTTAAATTGCCTGAAACGTGCTCCTAACAGGTTTTTGGGGGAACATTTTTTTTTCTGTTTTCGTCACTCGTCACTTTTCGTCACTACCGAAACGGAAAAAAAAATTCACAAAAAAATCACTACGAATCAGCTTTAAATTGCCTGAAACGTGCTCCTAACAGGTTTTTGGGGGAACATTTTTTTTTCTGTTTTTGTCACTCGTCACTTTTCGTCACTACCGAAACGGAAAAAAAAATTCACAAAAAAAACACTACCAATCAGCTTTAAATTGCTTGAAACGTGCTCCTAACAGGCTTTTGGGGGAACATTTTTTTTTCTGTTTTTGTCACTCGTCACTTTTCGTCACTACCGAAACGGAAAAAAAAAAATCACAAAAAAATCACTACCAATCAGCTTTAAATTGCCTGAAACGTGCTCCTAACAGGTTTTTGGGGGAACATTTTTTTTTCTGTTTTCGTCACTCGTCACTTTTCGTCACTACCGAAACGGAAAAAAAAATTCACAAAAAAATCACTACGAATCAGCTTTAAATTGCCTGAAACGTGCTCCTAACAGGTTTTTGGGGGAACATTTTTTTTTCTGTTTTTGTCACTCGTCACTTTTCGTCACTACCGAAACCGAAAAAAAAAAATCACAAAAAAATCACTACCAATCAGCTTTAAATTGCCTGAAACGTGCTCCTAACAGGTTTTTGGGGGAACAATTTTTTTTCTGTTTTCGTCACTCGTCACTTTTCGTCACTACCGAAACGGAAAAAAAAATTCATAAAAAAATCACTACCAATTCTGTCACATACAGTATATGATCTGAGTGCTGCGTAAACATGAAGAAAAGAAACACCTTTGTATTTCTCCATTTACAAAGATGACATCAGATATACAAACATCAGATATCTCTGCTGCTGCAGTCTAGCACTGGTGGGTCCAATGCTCCCAGCACTCCAGGCTGGCATTTCTATGCCACATTAAAGCAAAAGGATTGTTCATGATGACAGTATTTGTGAATATGAACTGAATTTCTACTCAATTGGTATAGTAGTACGTTTCAGGCAATTTAGAGTTGATTGGTAGTACTTTGTAGTGACACTTTTTTTGGTCCCTAACATTCATCGAGCTCTGGACTTAGTACATTTATTTTTTCACCATTGGGACACTACCGAAACGAAACCGAAACGAAAGTTAAATCCGAAAAAATCACTAAGTGTGGAGGCCAACAATTTTTTTTCTGTTTTCGTCACTCGTCACTTTTCGTCACTACAGAAACGGGAAAAAAAAATCACAAAAAAATCACTACCAATCAGCTTTAAATTGCCTGAAACGTGCTCCTAACAGGTTTTTGGGGGGAACAATTTTTTTTCTGTTTTCGTCACTCGTCACTTTTCGTCACTACCGAAACGGAAAAAAAAAATCACAAAAAAATCACTACCAATCAGCTTTAAATTGCCTGAAACGTGCTCCTAACAGGTTTTTGGGGGAACATTTTTTTTTCTGTTTTTGTCACTCGTCACTTTTCGTCACTACCGAAACGAAAAAACAAAAATCACTACCAATCAGCTTTAAATTGCCTGAAACGTGCTCCTAACAGGTTTTTGGGGGAACATTTTTTTTTCTGTTTTCGTCACTCGTCACTTTTCGTCACTACCGAAACGGGAAAAAAAAATCACAAAAAAATCACTACCAATTCTGTCACATACAGTATATGATCTGAGTGCTGCGTAAACATGAAGAAAAGAAACACCTTTGTATTTCTCCATTTACAAAGATGACATCAGATATACAAACATCAGATATCTCTGCTGCTGCAGTCTAGCACTGGTGGGTCCAATGCTCCCAGCACTCCAGGCTGGCATTTCTATGCCACATTAAAGCAAAAGGATTGTTCATGATGACAGTATTTGTGAATATGAACTGAATTTCTACTCAATTGGTATAGTAGTACGTTTCAGGCAATTTAGAGTTGATTGGTAGTACTTTGTAGTGACACTTTTTTTGGTCCCTAACATTCATCGAGCTCTGGACTTAGTACATTTATTTTTTCACCATTGGGACACTACCGAAACGAAACCGAAACGAAAGTTAAATCCGAAAAAATCACTAAGTGTGGAGGCCAACAATTTTTTTTCTGTTTTCGTCACTCGTCACTTTTCGTCACTACAGAAACGGGAAAAAAAAATCACAAAAAAATCACTACCAATCAGCTTTAAATTGCCTGAAACGTGCTCCTAACAGGTTTTTGGGGGAACAATTTTTTTTCTGTTTTCGTCACTCGTCACTTTTCGTCACTACCGAAACGGAAAAAAAAATCACTACCAATCAGCTTTAAATAGCCTGAAACGTGCTCCTAACAGGTTTTTGGGGGAACCATTTTTTTCTGTTTTCGTCACTACCGAAACGGGAAAAAAAATCCACAAAAAAATCACTACCAATTCTGTCACATACAGTATATGATCTGAGTGCTGCGTAAACATGAAGAAAAGAAACACCTTTGTATTTCTCCATTTACAAAGATGACATCAGATATACAAACATCAGATATCTCTGCTGCTGCAGTCTAGCACTGGTGGGTCCAATGCTCCCAGCACTCCAGGCTGGCATTTCTATGCCACATTAAAGCAAAAGGATTGTTCATGATGACAGTATTTGTGAATATTAACTGAATTTCTACTCAATTGGTATAGTAGTACGTTTCAGGCAATTTAGAGTTGATTGGTAGTACTTTGTAGTGACACTTTTTTTGGTCCCTAACATTCATCGAGCTCTGGACTTAGTACATTTATTTTTTCACCATTGGGACACTACCGAAACGAAACCGAAACGAAAGTTAAATCCGAAAAAATCACTAAGTGTGGAGGGCAACAATTTTTTTTCTGTTTTCGTCACTCGTCACTTTTCGTCACTACAGAAACGGAAAAAAAAAATTCACAAAAAAATCACTACCAATCAGCTTTAAATTGCCTGAAACGTGCTCCTAACAGGTTTTTGGGGGAACAATTTTTTTTCTGTTTTCGTCACTCGTCACTTTTCGTCACTCGTCACTTTTCGTCACTACCGAAACGGAAAAAAAAAATCACAAAAAAATCACTACCAATCAGCTTTAAATTGCTTGAAACGTGCTCCTAACAGGTTTTTGGGGGAACATTTTTTTTTTCTGTTTTTGTCACTCGTCACTTTTCGTCACTACCGAAACGAAAAAAAAAAAAATCACAAAAAAATCACTACCAATCAGCTTTAAATAGCCTGAAACGTGCTCCTAACAGGTTTTTGGGGGAACCATTTTTTTCTGTTTTCGTCACTACCGAAACGGGAAAAAAAATTCACAAAAAAATCACTACCAATTCTGTCACATACAGTATATGATCTGAGTGCTGCGTAAACATGAAGAAAAGAAACACCTTTGTATTTCTCCATTTACAAAGATGACATCAGATATACAAACATCAGATATCTCTGCTGCTGCAGTCTAGCACTGGTGGGTCCAATGCTCCCAGCACTCCAGGCTGGCATTTCTATGCCACATTAAAGCAAAAGGATTGTTCATGATGACAGTATTTGTGAATATTAACTGAATTTCTACTCGATTGGTAGTACTTTGTAGTGACACTTTTTTTGGTCCCTAACATTCATCGAGCTCTGGACTTAGTACATTTATTTTTTCACCATTGGGACACTACCGAAACGAAACCGAAACGAAAGTTAAATCCGAAAAAATCACTAAGTGTGGAGGGCAACAATTTTTTTTCTGTTTTCGTCACTCGTCACTTTTCGTCACTACCGAAACCGAAAAAAAAAAATCACAAAAAAATCACTACCAATCAGCTTTAAATTGCCTGAAACGTGCTCCTAACAGGTTTTTGGGGGAACAATTTTTTTTCTGTTTTCGTCACTCGTCACTTTTCGTCACTACCGAAACGAAAAAAAAAATTCATAAAAAAATCACTACCAATCAGCTTTAAATAGCCTGAAACGTGCTCCTAACAAGTTTTTGGGGGAACCATTTTTTTCTGTTTTCGTCACTACCGAAACGGGAAAAAAAATTCACAAAAAAATCACTACCAATTCTGTCACATACAGTATATGATCTGAGTGCTGCGTAAACATGAAGAAAAGAAACACCTTTGTATTTCTCCATTTACAAAGATGACATCAGATATACAAACATCAGATACTGTATCTCTGCTGCTGCAGTCTAGCACTGGTGGGTCCAATGCTCCCAGCACTCCAGGATGGCATTTCTATGCCACATTAAAGCAAAAGGATTGTTCATGATGACAGTATTTGTGAATATTAACTGAATTTCTACTCAATTGGTATAGTAGTACGTTTCAGGCAATTTAGAGTTGATTGGTAGTACTTTGTAGTGACACTTTTTTTGGTCCCTAACATTCATCGAGCTCTGGACTTAGTACATTTATTTTTTCACCATTGGGACACTACCGAAACGAAACCGAAACGAAAGTTAAATCCGAAAAAATCACTAAGTGTGGAGGGCAACAATTTTTTTTCTGTTTTCGTCACTCGTCACTTTTCGTCACTACAGAAACGGGAAAAAAAATTCACAAAAAAATCACTACCAATCAGCTTTAAATTGCCTGAAACGTGCTCCTAACAGGTTTTTGGGGGAACTATTTTTTTTTTGTTTTCGTCACTCGTCACTTTTCGTCACTACCGAAACGGAAAAAAAAAATCACAAAAAAATCACTACCAATCAGCTTTAAATTGCTTGAAACGTGCTCCTAACAGGTTTTTGGGGGAACATTTTTTTTTTCTGTTTTTGTCACTCGTCACTTTTCGTCACTACCGAAACGGAAAAAAAAAAATCACAAAAAAATCACTACCAATCAGCTTTAAATAGCCTGAAACGTGCTCCTAACAGGTTTTTGGGGGAACCATTTTTTTCTGTTTTCGTCACTACCGAAACGGGAAAAAAAATTCACAAAAAAATCACTACCAATTCTGTCACATACAGTATATGATCTGAGTGCTGCGTAAACATGAAGAAAAGAAACACCTTTGTATTTCTCCATTTACAAAGATGACATCAGATATACAAACATCAGATATCTCTGCTGCTGCAGTCTAGCACTGGTGGGTCCAATGCTCCCAGCACTCCAGGCTGGCATTTCTATGCCACATTAAAGCAAAAGGATTGTTCATGATGACAGTATTTGTGAATATTAACTGAATTTCTACTCGATTGGTAGTACTTTGTAGTGACACTTTTTTTGGTCCCTAACATTCATCGAGCTCTGGACTTAGTACATTTATTTTTTCACCATTGGGACACTACCGAAACGAAACCGAAACGAAAGTTAAATCCGAAAAAATCACTAAGTGTGGAGGGCAACAATTTTTTTTCTGTTTTCGTCACTCGTCACTTTTCGTCACTACCGAAACCGAAAAAAAAAAATCACAAAAAAATCACTACCAATCAGCTTTAAATTGCCTGAAACGTGCTCCTAACAGGTTTTTGGGGGAACAATTTTTTTTCTGTTTTCGTCACTCGTCACTTTTCGTCACTACCGAAACGAAAAAAAAAATTCATAAAAAAATCACTACCAATCAGCTTTAAATAGCCTGAAACGTGCTCCTAACAAGTTTTTGGGGGAACCATTTTTTTCTGTTTTCGTCACTACCGAAACGGGAAAAAAAATTCACAAAAAAATCACTACCAATTCTGTCACATACAGTATATGATCTGAGTGCTGCGTAAACATGAAGAAAAGAAACACCTTTGTATTTCTCCATTTACAAAGATGACATCAGATATACAAACATCAGATACTGTATCTCTGCTGCTGCAGTCTAGCACTGGTGGGTCCAATGCTCCCAGCACTCCAGGATGGCATTTCTATGCCACATTAAAGCAAAAGGATTGTTCATGATGACAGTATTTGTGAATATTAACTGAATTTCTACTCAATTGGTATAGTAGTACGTTTCAGGCAATTTAGAGTTGATTGGTAGTACTTTGTAGTGACACTTTTTTTGGTCCCTAACATTCATCGAGCTCTGGACTTAGTACATTTATTTTTTCACCATTGGGACACTACCGAAACGAAACCGAAACGAAAGTTAAATCCGAAAAAATCACTAAGTGTGGAGGGCAACAATTTTTTTTCTGTTTTCGTCACTCGTCACTTTTCGTCACTACAGAAACGGGAAAAAAAATTCACAAAAAAATCACTACCAATCAGCTTTAAATTGCCTGAAACGTGCTCCTAACAGGTTTTTGGGGGAACTATTTTTTTTTTGTTTTCGTCACTCGTCACTTTTCGTCACTACCGAAACGGAAAAAAAAAATCACAAAAAAATCACTACCAATCAGCTTTAAATTGCTTGAAACGTGCTCCTAACAGGTTTTTGGGGGAACATTTTTTTTTTCTGTTTTTGTCACTCGTCACTTTTCGTCACTACCGAAACGGAAAAAAAAAAATCACAAAAAAATCACTACCAATCAGCTTTAAATAGCCTGAAACGTGCTCCTAACAGGTTTTTGGGGGAACCATTTTTTTTTCTGTTTTCGTCACTCGTCACTTTTCGTCACTACCGAAACGGAAAAAAAAATTCACAAAAAAATCACTACGAATCAGCTTTAAATTGCCTGAAACGTGCTCCTAACAGGTTTTTGGGGGAACATTTTTTTTTCTGTTTTTGTCACTCGTCACTTTTCGTCACTACCGAAACCGAAAAAAAAAAATCACAAAAAAATCACTACCAATCAGCTTTAAATTGCCTGAAACGTGCTCCTAACAGGTTTTTGGGGGAACAATTTTTTTTCTGTTTTCGTCACTCGTCACTTTTCGTCACTCGTCACTTTTCGTCACTACCGAAACGGAAAAAAAAATTCACAAAAAAATCACTACCAATCAGCTTTAAATTGCTTGAAACGTGCTCCTAACAGGTTTTTGGGGGAACATTTTTTTTTTCTGTTTTTGTCACTCGTCACTTTTCGTCACTACCGAAACGGAAAAAAAAAAATCACAAAAAAATCACTACCAATCAGCTTTAAATTGCCTGAAACGTGCTCCTAACAGGTTTTTGGGGGAACAATTTTTTTTCTGTTTTCGTCACTCGTCACTTTTCGTCACTACCGAAACCGAAAAAAAAAATTCACAAAAAAATCACTAC
Organism: Gymnoscopelus microlampas; assembly: GCF_963454915.1. Taxonomy (NCBI): domain Eukaryota; kingdom Metazoa; phylum Chordata; class Actinopteri; order Myctophiformes; family Myctophidae; genus Gymnoscopelus; species Gymnoscopelus microlampas. Next base: position 20,148,768 of record NC_139945.1, on the reverse strand, counting down.
CAATCAGCTTTAAATTGCCTGAAACGTGCTCCTAACCGGTTTTTGGGGGAACAATTTTTTTTCTGTTTTCGTCACTCGTCACTTTTCGTCACTACCGAAACGGAAAAAAAAATTCATAAAAAAATCACTACCAATCAGCTTTAAATAGCCTGAAACGTGCTCCTAACAAGTTTTTGGGGGAACCATTTTTTTCTGTTTTCGTCACTACCGAAACGGGAAAAAAAATTCACAAAAAAATCACTACCAATTCTGTCACATACAGTATATGATCTGAGTGCTGCGTAAACATGAAGAAAAGAAACACCTTTGTATTTCTCCATTTACAAAGATGACATCAGATATACAAACATCAGATACTGTATCTCTGCTGCTGCAGTCTAGCACTGGTGGGTCCAATGCTCCCAGCACTCCAGGATGGCATTTCTATGCCACATTAAAGCAAAAGGATTGTTCATGATGACAGTATTTGTGAATATTAACTGAATTTCTACTCAATTGGTATAGTAGTACGTTTCAGGCCATTTAGAGTTGATTGGTAGTACTTTGTAGTGACACTTTTTTTGGTCCCTAACATTCATCGAGCTCTGGACTTAGTACATATATTTTTTCACCATTGGGACACTACCGAAACGAAACCGAAACGAAAGTTAAATCCGAAAAAATCACTAAGTGTGGAGGGCAACAATTTTTTTTCTGTTTTCGTCACTCGTCACTTTTCGTCACTACAGAAACGGGAAAAAAAATTCACAAAAAAATCACTACCAATCAGCTTTAAATTGCCTGAAACGTGCTCCTAACAGGTTTTTGGGGGAACTATTTTTTTTTTGTTTTCGTCACTCGTCACTTTTCGTCACTACCGAAACGGAAAAAAAAATTCACAAAAAAAACACTACCAATCAGCTTTAAATTGCTTGAAACGTGCTCCTAACAGGCTTTTGGGGGAACATTTTTTTTTCTGTTTTTGTCACTCGTCACTTTTCGTCACTACCGAAACGGAAAAAAAAAAATCACAAAAAAATCACTACCAATCAGCTTTAAATTGCCTGAAACGTGCTCCTAACAGGTTTTTGGGGGAACATTTTTTTTTCTGTTTTCGTCACTCGTCACTTTTCGTCACTACCGAAACGGAAAAAAAAATTCACAAAAAAATCACTACGAATCAGCTTTAAATTGCCTGAAACGTGCTCCTAACAGGTTTTTGGGGGAACATTTTTTTTTCTGTTTTTGTCACTCGTCACTTTTCGTCACTACCGAAACCGAAAAAAAAAAATCACAAAAAAATCACTACCAATCAGCTTTAAATTGCCTGAAACGTGCTCCTAACAGGTTTTTGGGGGAACAATTTTTTTTCTGTTTTCGTCACTCGTCACTTTTCGTCACTACCGAAACGGAAAAAAAAATTCATAAAAAAATCACTACCAATTCTGTCACATACAGTATATGATCTGAGTGCTGCGTAAACATGAAGAAAAGAAACACCTTTGTATTTCTCCATTTACAAAGATGACATCAGATATACAAACATCAGATATCTCTGCTGCTGCAGTCTAGCACTGGTGGGTCCAATGCTCCCAGCACTCCAGGCTGGCATTTCTATGCCACATTAAAGCAAAAGGATTGTTCATGATGACAGTATTTGTGAATATGAACTGAATTTCTACTCAATTGGTATAGTAGTACGTTTCAGGCAATTTAGAGTTGATTGGTAGTACTTTGTAGTGACACTTTTTTTGGTCCCTAACATTCATCGAGCTCTGGACTTAGTACATTTATTTTTTCACCATTGGGACACTACCGAAACGAAACCGAAACGAAAGTTAAATCCGAAAAAATCACTAAGTGTGGAGGCCAACAATTTTTTTTCTGTTTTCGTCACTCGTCACTTTTCGTCACTACAGAAACGGGAAAAAAAAATCACAAAAAAATCACTACCAATCAGCTTTAAATTGCCTGAAACGTGCTCCTAACAGGTTTTTGGGGGAACAATTTTTTTTCTGTTTTCGTCACTCGTCACTTTTCGTCACTACCGAAACGGAAAAAAAAAAATCACAAAAAAATCACTACCAATCAGCTTTAAATTGCCTGAAACGTGCTCCTAACAGGTTTTTGGGGGAACATTTTTTTTTCTGTTTTTGTCACTCGTCACTTTTCGTCACTACCGAAACCGGAAAAAAAAATCACAAAAAAATCACTACCAATCAGCTTTAAATTGCCTGAAACGTGCTCCTAACAGGTTTTTGGGGGAACAATTTTTTTTCTGTTTTCGTCACTCGTCACTTTTCGTCACTACCGAAACGGAAAAAAAAATCACAAAAAAATCACTACCAATCAGCTTTAAATAGCCTGAAACGTGCTCCTAACAGGTTTTTGGGGGAACCATTTTTTTCTGTTTTCGTCACTACCGAAACGGGAAAAAAAATCCACAAAAAAATCACTACCAATTCTGTCACATACAGTATATGATCTGAGTGCTGCGTAAACATGAAGAAAAGAAACACCTTTGTATTTCTCCATTTACAAAGATGACATCAGATATACAAACATCAGATATCTCTGCTGCTGCAGTCTAGCACTGGTGGGTCCAATGCTCCCAGCACTCCAGGCTGGCATTTCTATGCCACATTAAAGCAAAAGGATTGTTCATGATGACAGTATTTGTGAATATTAACTGAATTTCTACTCAATTGGTATAGTAGTACGTTTCAGGCAATTTAGAGTTGATTGGTAGTACTTTGTAGTGACACTTTTTTTGGTCCCTAACATTCATCGAGCTCTGGACTTAGTACATTTATTTTTTCACCATTGGGACACTACCGAAACGAAACCGAAACGAAAGTTAAATCCGAAAAAATCACTAAGTGTGGAGGGCAACAATTTTTTTTCTGTTTTCGTCACTCGTCACTTTTCGTCACTACAGAAACGGAAAAAAAAAATTCACAAAAAAATCACTACCAATCAGCTTTAAATTGCCTGAAACGTGCTCCTAACAGGTTTTTGGGGGAACAATTTTTTTTCTGTTTTCGTCACTCGTCACTTTTCGTCACTCGTCACTTTTCGTCACTACCGAAACGGAAAAAAAAATTCACAAAAAAATCACTACCAATCAGCTTTAAATTGCTTGAAACGTGCTCCTAACAGGTTTTTGGGGGAACATTTTTTTTTTCTGTTTTTGTCACTCGTCACTTTTCGTCACTACCGAAACGGAAAAAAAAAAATCACAAAAAAATCACTACCAATCAGCTTTAAATTGCCTGAAACGTGCTCCTAACAGGTTTTTTGGGGAACATTTTTTTTTCTGTTTTCGTCACTCGTCACTTTTCGTCACTACCGAAACGGAAAAAAAAAATCACAAAAAAATCACTACGAATCAGCTTTAAATTGCCTGAAACGTGCTCCTAACAGGTTTTTGGGGGAACATTTTTTTTTCTGTTTTTGTCACTCGTCACTTTTCGTCACTACCGAAACCGAAAAAAAAAAATCACAAAAAAATCACTACCAATCAGCTTTAAATTGCCTGAAACGTGCTCCTAACAGGTTTTAGGGGAACAATTTTTTTTCTGTTTTCGTCACTCGTCACTTTTCGTCACTACCGAAACGGAAAAAAAAAATCATAAAAAAATCACTACCAATCAGCTTTAAATAGCCTGAAACGTGCTCCTAACAGGTTTTTGGGGGAACCATTTTTTTCTGTTTTCGTCACTACCGAAACGGGAAAAAAAATTCACAAAAAAATCACTACCAATTCTGTCACATACAGTATATGATCTGAGTGCTGCGTAAACATGAAGAAAAGAAACACCTTTGTATTTCTCCATTTACAAAGATGACATCAGATATACAAACATCAGATATCTCTGCTGCTGCAGTCTAGCACTGGTGGGTCCAATGCTCCCAGCACTCCAGGCTGGCATTTCTATGCCACATTAAAGCAAAAGGATTGTTCATGATGACAGTATTTGTGAATATTAACTGAATTTCTACTCAATTGGTATAGTAGTACGTTTCAGGCAATTTAGAGTTGATTGGTAGTACTTTGTAGTGACACTTTTTTTGGTCCCTAACATTCATCGAGCTCTGGACTTAGTACTTTTATTTTTTCACCATTGGGACACTACCGAAACGAAACCGAAACGAAAGTTAAATCCGAAAAAATCACTAAGTGTGGAGGGCAACAATTTTTTTTCTGTTTTCGTCACTCGTCACTTTTCGTCACTACCGAAACCGAAAAAAAAAAATCACAAAAAAATCACTACCAATCAGCTTTAAATTGCCTGAAACGTGCTCCTAACAGGTTTTTGGGGGAACAATTTTTTTTCTGTTTTCGTCACTCGTCACTTTTCGTCACTACCGAAACGGAAAAAAAAATTCATAAAAAAATCACTACCAATCAGCTTTAAATAGCCTGAAACGTGCTCCTAACAGGTTTTTGGGGGAACCATTTTTTTCTGTTTTCGTCACTACCGAAACGGGAAAAAAAATTCACAAAAAAATCACTACCAATTCTGTCACATACAGTATATGATCTGAGTGCTGCGTAAACATGAAGAAAAGAAACACCTTTGTATTTCTCCATTTACAAAGATGACATCAGATATACAAACATCAGATATCTCTGCTGCTGCAGTCTAGCACTGGTGGGTCCAATGCTCCCAGCACTCCAGGCTGGCATTTCTATGCCACATTAAAGCAAAAGGATTGTTCATGATGACAGTATTTGTGAATATTAACTGAATTTCTACTCAATTGGTATAGTAGTACGTTTCAGGCAATTTAGAGTTGATTGGTAGTACTTTGTAGTGACACTTTTTTTGGTCCCTAACATTCATCGAGCTCTGGACTTAGTACATTTATTTTTTCACCATTGGGACACTACCGAAACGAAACCGAAACGAAAGTTAAATCCGAAAAAATCACTAAGTGTGGAGGGCAACAATTTTTTTTCTGCTTTCGTCACTCGTCACTTTTCGTCACTACAGAAACGGAAAAAAAAATTCACAAAAAAATCACTACCAATCAGCTTTAAATTGCCTGAAACGTGCTCCTAACAGGTTTATGGGGGAACATTTTTTTTTCTGTTTTTGTCACTCGTCACTTTTCGTCACTACCGAAACGGAAAAAAAAAATCACAAAAAAATCACTACCAATCAGCTTTAAATTGCCTGAAACGTGCTCCTAACAGGTTTTTGGGGGAACAATTTTTTTTCTGTTTTCGTCACTCGTCACTTTTCGTCACTACCGAAACGGAAAAAAAAAATCACAAAAAAATCACTACCAATCAGCTTTAAATTGCCTGAAACGTGCTCCTAACAGGTTTTTGGGGGAACATTTTTTTTTCTGTTTTCGTCACTCGTCACTTTTTGTCACTACCGAAACCGAAAAAAAAAATCACAAAAAAATCACTACCAATCAGCTTTAAATTGCCTGAAACGTGCTCCTAACAGGTTTTTGGGGGAACAATTTTTTTTCTGTTTTCGTCACTCGTCACTTTTCGTCACTACCGAAACGGAAAAAAAAAATCACAAAAAAATCACTACCAATTCTGTCACATACAGTATATGATCCGAGTGCTGCGTAAACATGAAGAAAAGAAACACCTTTGTATTTCTCCATTTACAAAGATGACATCAGATATACAAACATCAGATATCTCTGCTGCTGCAGTCTAGCACTGGTGGGTCCAATGCTCCCAGCACTCCAGGCTGGCATTTTTATGCCACATTAAAGCAAAAGGATTGTTCATGATGACAGTATTTGTGAATATTAACTGAATTTCTACTCAATTGGTATAGTAGTACGTTTCAGGCAATTTAGAGTTGATTGGTAGTACTTTGTAGTGACACTTTTTTTGGTCCCTAACATTCATCGAGCTCTGGACTTAGTACATTTATTTTTTCACCATTGGGACACTACCGAAACGAAACCGAAACGAAAGTTAAATCCGAAAAAATCACTAAGTGTGGAGGGCAACAATTTTTTTTCTGTTTTCGTCACTCGTCACTTTTCGTCACTCGTCACTTTTCGTCACTACCGAAACGGAAAAAAAAATTCACAAAAAAATCACTACGAATCAGCTTTAAATTGCCTGAAACGTGCTCCTAACAGGTTTTTGGGGGAACATTTTTTTTTCTGTTTTTGTCACTCGTCACTTTTCGTCACTACCGAAACCGAAAAAAAAAAATCACAAAAAAATCACTACCAATCAGCTTTAAATTGCCTGAAACGTGCTCCTAACAGGTTTTTGGGGGAACAATTTTTTTTCTGTTTTCGTCACTCGTCACTTTTCGTCACTACCGAAACGGAAAAAAAAATCACAAAAAAATCACTACCAATCAGCTTTAAATAGCCTGAAACGTGCTCCTAACAGGTTTTTGGGGGAACCATTTTTTTCTGTTTTCGTCACTACCGAAACGGGAAAAAAAATCCACAAAAAAATCACTACCAATTCTGTCACATACAGTATATGATCTGAGTGCTGCGTAAACATGAAGAAAAGAAACACCTTTGTATTTCTCCATTTACAAAGATGACATCAGATATACAAACATCAGATATCTCTGCTGCTGCAGTCTAGCACTGGTGGGTCCAATGCTCCCAGCACTCCAGGCTGGCATTTCTATGCCACATTAAAGCAAAAGGATTGTTCATGATGACAGTATTTGTGAATATTAACTGAATTTCTACTCAATTGGTATAGTAGTACGTTTCAGGCAATTTAGAGTTGATTGGTAGTACTTTGTAGTGACACTTTTTTTGGTCCCTAACATTCATCGAGCTCTGGACTTAGTACATTTATTTTTTCACCATTGGGACACTACCGAAACGAAACCGAAACGAAAGTTAAATCCGAAAAAATCACTAAGTGTGGAGGGCAACAATTTTTTTTCTGTTTTCGTCACTCGTCACTTTTCGTCACTACAGAAACGGAAAAAAAAAATTCACAAAAAAATCACTACCAATCAGCTTTAAATTGCCTGAAACGTGCTCCTAACAGGTTTTTGGGGGAACAATTTTTTTTCTGTTTTCGTCACTCGTCACTTTTCGTCACTCGTCACTTTTCGTCACTACCGAAACGGAAAAAAAAATTCACAAAAAAATCACTACCAATCAGCTTTAAATTGCTTGAAACGTGCTCCTAACAGGTTTTTGGGGGAACATTTTTTTTTTCTGTTTTTGTCACTCGTCACTTTTCGTCACTACCGAAACGGAAAAAAAAAAATCACAAAAAAATCACTACCAATCAGCTTTAAATTGCCTGAAACGTGCTCCTAACAGGTTTTTTGGGGAACATTTTTTTTTCTGTTTTCGTCACTCGTCACTTTTCGTCACTACCGAAACGGAAAAAAAAAATCACAAAAAAATCACTACGAATCAGCTTTAAATTGCCTGAAACGTGCTCCTAACAGGTTTTTGGGGGAACATTTTTTTTTCTGTTTTTGTCACTCGTCACTTTTCGTCACTACCGAAACCGAAAAAAAAAAATCACAAAAAAATCACTACCAATCAGCTTTAAATTGCCTGAAACGTGCTCCTAACAGGTTTTAGGGGAACAATTTTTTTTCTGTTTTCGTCACTCGTCACTTTTCGTCACTACCGAAACGGAAAAAAAAAATCATAAAAAAATCACTACCAATCAGCTTTAAATAGCCTGAAACGTGCTCCTAACAGGTTTTTGGGGGAACCATTTTTTTCTGTTTTCGTCACTACCGAAACGGGAAAAAAAATTCACAAAAAAATCACTACCAATTCTGTCACATACAGTATATGATCTGAGTGCTGCGTAAACATGAAGAAAAGAAACACCTTTGTATTTCTCCATTTACAAAGATGACATCAGATATACAAACATCAGATATCTCTGCTGCTGCAGTCTAGCACTGGTGGGTCCAATGCTCCCAGCACTCCAGGCTGGCATTTCTATGCCACATTAAAGCAAAAGGATTGTTCATGATGACAGTATTTGTGAATATTAACTGAATTTCTACTCAATTGGTATAGTAGTACGTTTCAGGCAATTTAGAGTTGATTGGTAGTACTTTGTAGTGACACTTTTTTTGGTCCCTAACATTCATCGAGCTCTGGACTTAGTACTTTTATTTTTTCACCATTGGGACACTACCGAAACGAAACCGAAACGAAAGTTAAATCCGAAAAAATCACTAAGTGTGGAGGGCAACAATTTTTTTTCTGTTTTCGTCACTCGTCACTTTTCGTCACTACCGAAACCGAAAAAAAAAAATCACAAAAAAATCACTACCAATCAGCTTTAAATTGCCTGAAACGTGCTCCTAACAGGTTTTTGGGGGAACAATTTTTTTTCTGTTTTCGTCACTCGTCACTTTTCGTCACTACCGAAACGGAAAAAAAAATTCATAAAAAAATCACTACCAATCAGCTTTAAATAGCCTGAAACGTGCTCCTAACAGGTTTTTGGGGGAACCATTTTTTTCTGTTTTCGTCACTACCGAAACGGGAAAAAAAATTCACAAAAAAATCACTACCAATTCTGTCACATACAGTATATGATCTGAGTGCTGCGTAAACATGAAGAAAAGAAACACCTTTGTATTTCTCCATTTACAAAGATGACATCAGATATACAAACATCAGATATCTCTGCTGCTGCAGTCTAGCACTGGTGGGTCCAATGCTCCCAGCACTCCAGGCTGGCATTTCTATGCCACATTAAAGCAAAAGGATTGTTCATGATGACAGTATTTGTGAATATTAACTGAATTTCTACTCAATTGGTATAGTAGTACGTTTCAGGCAATTTAGAGTTGATTGGTAGTACTTTGTAGTGACACTTTTTTTGGTCCCTAACATTCATCGAGCTCTGGACTTAGTACATTTATTTTTTCACCATTGGGACACTACCGAAACGAAACCGAAACGAAAGTTAAATCCGAAAAAATCACTAAGTGTGGAGGGCAACAATTTTTTTTCTGCTTTCGTCACTCGTCACTTTTCGTCACTACAGAAACGGAAAAAAAAATTCACAAAAAAATCACTACCAATCAGCTTTAAATTGCCTGAAACGTGCTCCTAACAGGTTTATGGGGGAACATTTTTTTTTCTGTTTTTGTCACTCGTCACTTTTCGTCACTACCGAAACGGAAAAAAAAAATCACAAAAAAATCACTACCAATCAGCTTTAAATTGCCTGAAACGTGCTCCTAACAGGTTTTTGGGGGAACAATTTTTTTTCTGTTTTCGTCACTCGTCACTTTTCGTCACTACCGAAACGGAAAAAAAAAATCACAAAAAAATCACTACCAATCAGCTTTAAATTGCCTGAAACGTGCTCCTAACAGGTTTTTGGGGGAACATTTTTTTTTCTGTTTTCGTCACTCGTCACTTTTTGTCACTACCGAAACCGAAAAAAAAAATCACAAAAAAATCACTACCAATCAGCTTTAAATTGCCTGAAACGTGCTCCTAACAGGTTTTTGGGGGAACAATTTTTTTTCTGTTTTCGTCACTCGTCACTTTTCGTCACTACCGAAACGGAAAAAAAAAATCACAAAAAAATCACTACCAATTCTGTCACATACAGTATATGATCCGAGTGCTGCGTAAACATGAAGAAAAGAAACACCTTTGTATTTCTCCATTTACAAAGATGACATCAGATATACAAACATCAGATATCTCTGCTGCTGCAGTCTAGCACTGGTGGGTCCAATGCTCCCAGCACTCCAGGCTGGCATTTTTATGCCACATTAAAGCAAAAGGATTGTTCATGATGACAGTATTTGTGAATATTAACTGAATTTCTACTCAATTGGTATAGTAGTACGTTTCAGGCAATTTAGAGTTGATTGGTAGTACTTTGTAGTGACACTTTTTTTGGTCCCTAACATTCATCGAGCTCTGGACTTAGTACATTTATTTTTTCACCATTGGGACACTACCGAAACGAAACCGAAACGAAAGTTAAATCCGAAAAAATCACTAAGTGTGGAGGGCAACAATTTTTTTTCTGTTTTCGTCACTCGTCACTTTTCGTCACTCGTCACTTTTCGTCACTACCGAAACGGAAAAAAAAATTCACAAAAAAATCACTACGAATCAGCTTTAAATTGCCTGAAACGTGCTCCTAACAGGTTTTTGGGGGAACATTTTTTTTTCTGTTTTTGTCACTCGTCACTTTTCGTCACTACCGAAACCGAAAAAAAAAAATCACAAAAAAATCACTACCAATCAGCTTTAAATTGCCTGAAACGTGCTCCTAACAGGTTTTTGGGGGAACAATTTTTTTTCTGTTTTCGTCACTCGTCACTTTTCGTCACTACCGAAACGGAAAAAAAAATTCATAAAAAAATCACTACCAATCAGCTTTAAATAGCCTGAAACGTGCTCCTAACAGGTTTTTGGGGGAACCATTTTTTTCTGTTTTCGTCACTACCGAAACGGGAAAAAAAATTCACAAAAAAATCACTACCAATTCTGTCACATACAGTATATGATCTGAGTGCTGCGTAAACATGAAGAAAAGAAACACCTTTGTATTTCTCCATTTACAAAGATGACATCAGATATACAAACATCAGATATCTCTGCTGCTGCAGTCTAGCACTGGTGGGTCCAATGCTCCCAGCACTCCAGGCTGGCATTTCTATGCCACATTAAAGCAAAAGGATTGTTCATGATGACAGTATTCGTGAATATTAACTGAATTTCTACTCAATTGGTATAGTAGTACGTTTCAGGCAATTTAGAGTTGATTGGTAGTACTTTGTAGTGACACTTTTTTTGGTCCCTAACATTCATCGAGCTCTGGACTTAGTACATTTATTTTTTCACCATTGGGACACTACCGAAACGAAACCGAAACGAAAGTTAAATCCGAAAAAATCACTAAGTGTGGAGGGCAACAATTTTTTTTCTGTTTTCGTCACTCGTCACTTTTCGTCACTACAGAAACGGAAAAAAAAATTCACAAAAAAATCACTACCAATCAGCTTTAAATTGCCTGAAACGTGCTCCTAACAGGTTTATGGGGGAACATTTTTTTTTCTGTTTTTGTCACTCGTCACTTTTCGTCACTACCGAAACGGAAAAAAAAAAATCACAAAAAAATCACTACCAATCAGCTTTAAATTGCCTGAAACGTGCTCCTAACAGGTTTTTGGGGGAAAATTTTTTTTTCTGTTTTCGTCACTCGTCACTTTTCGTCACTACCGAAACGGAAAAAAAAAATCACAAAAAAATCACTACCAATCAGCTTTAAATTGCCTGAAACGTGCTCCTAACAGGTTTTTGGTGGAACATTTTTTTTTCTGTTTTCGTCACTCGTCACTTTTTGTCACTACCGAAACCGAAAAAAAAAATCACAAAAAAATCACTACCAATCAGCTTTAAATTGCCTGAAACGTGCTCCTAACAGGTTTTTGGGGGAACATTTTTTTTTCTGTTTTCGTCACTCGTCACTTTTCGTCACTACCGAAACGAAAAAAAAAAATCACAAAAAAATCACTACGAATCAGCTTTAAATTGCCTGAAACGTGCTCCTAACAGGTTTTTGGGGGAACATTTTTTTTTCTGTTTTTGTCACTCGTCACTTTTCGTCACTACCGAAACCGAAAAAAAAAAATCACAAAAAAATCACTACCAATCAGCTTTAAATTGCCTGAAACGTGCTCCTAACAGGTTTTTGGGGGAACAATTTTTTTTCTGTTTTCGTCACTCGTCACTTTTCGTCACTACCGAAACGGAAAAAAAAAATCATAAAAAAATCACTACCAATCAGCTTTAAATAGCCTGAAACGTGCTCCTAACAGGTTTTTGGGGGAACCATTTTTTTCTGTTTTCGTCACTACCGAAACGGGAAAAAAAATTCACAAAAAAATCACTACCAATTCTGTCACATACAGTATATGATCTGAGTGCTGCGTAAACATGAAGAAAAGAAACACCTTTGTATTTCTCCATTTACAAAGATGACATCAGATATACAAACATCAGATATCTCTGCTGCTGCAGTCTAGCACTGGTGGGTCCAATGCTCCCAGCACTCCAGGCTGGCATTTCTATGCCACATTAAAGCAAAAGGATTGTTCATGATGACAGTATTTGTGAATATTAACTGAATTTCTACTCAATTGGTATAGTAGTACGTTTCAGGCAATTTAGAGTTGATTGGTAGTACTTTGTAGTGACACTTTTTTTGGTCCCTAACATTCATCGAGCTCTGGACTTAGTACATTTATTTTTTCACCATTGGGACACTACCGAAACGAAACCGAAACGAAAGTTAAATCCGAAAAAATCACTAAGTGTGGAGGGCAACAATTTTTTTTCTGTTTTCGTCACTCGTCACTTTTCGTCACTACAGAAACGGAAAAAAAAATTCACAAAAAAATCACTACCAATCAGCTTTAAATTGCCTGAAACGTGCTCCTAACAGGTTTATGGGGGAACATTTTTTTTTATGTTTTCGTCACTCGTCACTTTTCGTCACTACCGAAACGGAAAAAAAAAATCACAAAAAAATCACTACCAATCAGCTTTAAATTGCCTGAAACGTGCTCCTAACAGGTTTTTGGGGGAACATTTTTTTTTCTGTTTTCGTCACTACCGAAACGGGAAAAAAAATTCACAAAAAAATCACTACCAATTCTGTCACATACAGTATATGATCTGAGTGCTGCGTAAACATGAAGAAAAGAAACACCTTTGTATTTCTCCATTTACAAAGATGACATCAGATATACAAACATCAGATATCTCTGCTGCTGCAGTCTAGCACTGGTGGGTCCAATGCTCCCAGCACTCCAGGCTGGCATTTCTATGCCACATTAAAGCAAAAGGATTGTTCATGATGACAGTATTTGTGAATATTAACTGAATTTCTACTCAATTGGTATAGTAGTACGTTTCAGGCAATTTAGAGTTGATTGGTAGTACTTTGTAGTGACACTTTTTTTGGTCCCTAACATTCATCGAGCTCTGGACTTAGTACATTTATTTTTTCACCATTGGGACACTACCGAAACGAAACCGAAACGAAAGTTAAATCCGAAAAAATCACTAAGTGTGGAGGGCAACAATTTTTTTTCTGTTTTCGTCACTCGTCACTTTTCGTCACTACAGAAACGGAAAAAAAAATTCACAAAAAAATCACTACCAATCAGCTTTAAATTGCCTGAAACGTGCTCCTAACAGGTTTATGGGGGAACATTTTTTTTTCTGTTTTTGTCACTCGTCACTTTTCGTCACTACCGAAACGGAAAAAAAAAAATCACAAAAAAATCACTACCAATCAGCTTTAAATTGCCTGAAACGTGCTCCTAACAGGTTTTTGGGGGAACAATTTTTTTTCTGTTTTCGTCACTCGTCACTTTTCGTCACTACCGAAACGGAAAAAAAAAATCACAAAAAAATCACTACCAATCAGCTTTAAATTGCCTGAAACGTGCTCCTAACAGGTTTTTGGTGGAACATTTTTTTTTCTGTTTTCGTCACTCGTCACTTTTTGTCACTACCGAAACCGAAAAAAAAAATCACAAAAAAATCACTACCAATCAGCTTTAAATTGCCTGAAACGTGCTCCTAACAGGTTTTTGGGGGAACAATTTTTTTTCTGTTTTCGTCACTCGTCACTTTTCGTCACTACCGAAACGAAAAAAAAAAATCACAAAAAAATCACTACCAATTCTGTCACATACAGTATATGATCCGAGTGCTGCGTAAACATGAAGAAAAGAAACACCTTTGTATTTCTCCATTTACAAAGATGACATCAGATATACAAACATCAGATATCTCTGCTGCTGCAGTCTAGCACTGGTGGGTCCAATGCTCCCAGCACTCCAGGCTGGCATTTCTATGCCACATTAAAGCAAAAGGATTGTTCATGATGACAGTATTTGTGAATATTAACTGAATTTCTACTCAATTGGTATAGTAGTACGTTTCAGGCAATTTAGAGTTGATTGGTAGTACTTTGTAGTGACACTTTTTTTGGTCCCTAACATTCATCGAGCTCTGGACTTAGTACATTTATTTTTTCGCCATTGGGACACTACCGAAACGAAACCGAAACGAAAGTTAAATCCGAAAAAATCACTAAGTGTGGAGGGCAACAATTTTTTTTCTGTTTTCGTCACTCGTCACTTTTCGTCACTCGTCACTTTTCGTCACTACCGAAACGGAAAAAAAAATTCACAAAAAAATCACTACCAATCAGCTTTAAATTGCTTGAAACGTGCTCCTAACAGGTTTTTGGGGGAACATTTTTTTTTTCTGTTTTTGTCACTCGTCACTTTTCGTCACTACCGAAACGGAAAAAAAAAATCACAAAAAAATCACTACCAATCAGCTTTAAATTGCCTGAAACGTGCTCCTAACAGGTTTATGGGGGAACATTTTTTTTTCTGTTTTTGTCACTCGTCACTTTTCGTCACTACCGAAACGGAAAAAAAAAAATCACAAAAAAATCACTACCAATCAGCTTTAAATTGCCTGAAACGTGCTCCTAACAGGTTTTTTGGGGAACAATTTTTTTTCTGTTTTCGTCACTCGTCACTTTTCGTCACTACCGAAACGGAAAAAAAAAATCACAAAAAAATCACTACGAATCAGCTTTAAATTGCCTGAAACGTGCTCCTAACAGGTTTTTGGGGGAACATTTTTTTTTCTGTTTTTGTCACTCGTCACTTTTCGTCACTACCGAAACCGAAAAAAAAAAATCACAAAAAAATCACTACCAATCAGCTTTAAATTGCCTGAAACGTGCTCCTAACAGGTTTTTGGGGGAACATTTTTTTTTCTGTTTTCGTCACTCGTCACTTTTCGTCACTACCGAAACGGAAAAAAAAAATCATAAAAAAATCACTACCAATCAGCTTTAAATAGCCTGAAACGTGCTCCTAACAGGTTTTTGGGGGAACCATTTTTTTCTGTTTTCGTCACTACCGAAACGGGAAAAAAAATTCACAAAAAAATCACTACCAATTCTGTCACATACAGTATATGATCTGAGTGCTGCGTAAACATGAAGAAAAGAAACACCTTTGTATTTCTCCATTTACAAAGATGACATCAGATATACAAACATCAGATATCTCTGCTGCTGCAGTCTAGCACTGGTGGGTCCAATGCTCCCAGCACTCCAGGCTGGCATTTCTATGCCACATTAAAGCAAAAGGATTGTTCATGATGACAGTATTTGTGAATATTAACTGAATTTCTACTCAATTGGTATAGTAGTACGTTTCAGGCAATTTAGAGTTGATTGGTAGTACTTTGTAGTGACACTTTTTTTGGTCCCTAACATTCATCGAGCTCTGGACTTAGTACATTTATTTTTTCACCATTGGGACACTACCGAAACGAAACCGAAACGAAAGTTAAATCCGAAAAAATCACTAAGTGTGGAGGGCAACAATTTTTTTTCTGTTTTCGTCACTCGTCACTTTTCGTCACTACAGAAACGGAAAAAGAAATTCACAAAAAAATCACTACCAATCAGCTTTAAATTGCCTGAAACGTGCTCCTAACAGGTTTTTGGGGGAACATATTTTTTTCTGTTTTCGTCACTCGTCACTTTTTGTCACTACCGAAACCGAAAAAAAAAATCACAAAAAAATCACTACCAATCAGCTTTAAATTGCCTGAAACGTGCTCCTAACAGGTTTTTGGGGGAACATTTTTTTTTCTGTTTTCGTCACTACCGAAACGGGAAAAAAAATTCACAAAAAAATCACTACCAATTCTGTCACATACAGTATATGATCTGAGTGCTGCGTAAACATGAAGAAAAGAAACACCTTTGTATTTCTCCATTTACAAAGATGACATCAGATATACAAACATCAGATATCTCTGCTGCTGCAGTCTAGCACTGGTGGGTCCAATGCTCCCAGCACTCCAGGCTGGCATTTCTATGCCACATTAAAGCAAAAGGATTGTTCATGATGACAGTATTTGTGAATATTAACTGAATTTCTACTCAATTGGTATAGTAGTACGTTTCAGGCAATTTAGAGTTGATTGGTAGTACTTTGTAGTGACACTTTTTTTGGTCCCTAACATTCATCGAGCTCTGGACTTAGTACATTTATTTTTTCACCATTGGGACACTACCGAAACGAAACCGAAACGAAAGTTAAATCCGAAAAAATCACTAAGTGTGGAGGGCAACAATTTTTTTTCTGTTTTCGTCACTCGTCACTTTTCGTCACTCGTCACTTTTCGTCACTACCGAAACGGAAAAGAAAATTCACAAAAAAATCACTACCAATCAGCTTTAAATTGCTTGAAACGTACTCCTAACAGGTTTTTGGGGGAACATTTTTTTTTTCTGTTTTTGTCACTCGTCACTTTTCGTCACTACCGAAACGGAAAAAAAAAAATCACAAAAAAATCACTACCAATCAGCTTTAAATTGCCTGAAACGTGCTCCTAACAGGTTTATGGGGGAACATTTTTTTTTCTGTTTTTGTCACTCGTCACTTTTCGTCACTACCGAAACGGAAAAAAAAAAATCACAAAAAAATCACTACCAATCAGCTTTAAATTGCCTGAAACGTGCTCCTAACAGGTTTTTGGGGGAACAATTTTTTTTCTGTTTTCGTCACTCGTCACTTTTCGTCACTACCGAAACGGAAAAAAAAATTCACAAAAAAATCACTACCAATCAGCTTTAAATTGCCTGAAACGTGCTCCTAACAGGAGCTACCGAAACGGAAAAAAAAAATCACAAAAAAATCACTACCAATCAGCTTTAAATTGCTTGAAACGTGCTCCTAACAGGTTTTTGGGGGAACATTTTTTTTTTCTGTTTTTGTCACTCGTCACTTTTCGTCACTACCGAAACGGAAAAAAAAATTCATAAAAAAATCACTACCAATCAGCTTTAAATAGCCTGAAACGTGCTCCTAACAGGTTTTTGGGGGAACCATTTTTTTCTGTTTTCGTCACTACCGAAACGGGAAAAAAAATTCACAAAAAAATCACTACCAATTCTGTCACATACAGTATATGATCTGAGTGCTGCGTAAACATGAAGAAAAGAAACACCTTTGTATTTCTCCATTTACAAAGATGACATCAGATATACAAACATCAGATATCTCTGCTGCTGCAGTCTAGCACTGGTGGGTCCAATGCTCCCAGCACTCCAGGCTGGCATTTCTATGCCACATTAAAGCAAAAGGATTGTTCATGATGACAGTATTTGTGAATATTAACTGAATTTCTACTCAATTGGTATAGTAGTACGTTTCAGGCAATTTAGAGTTGATTGGTAGTACTTTGTAGTGACACTTTTTTTGGTCCCTAACATTCATCGAGCTCTGGACTTAGTACATTTATTTTTTCACCATTGGGACACTACCGAAACGAAACCGAAACGAAAGTTAAATCCGAAAAAATCACTAAGTGTGGAGGGCAACAATTTTTTTTCTGTTTTCGTCACTCGTCACTTTTCGTCACTACAGAAACGGAAAAAAAAATTCACAAAAAAATCACTACCAATCAGCTTTAAATTGCCTGAAACGTGCTCCTAACAGGTTTATGGGGGAACATTTTTTTTTATGTTTTCGTCACTCGTCACTTTTCGTCACTACCGAAACGGAAAAAAAAAATCACAAAAAAATCACTACCAATCAGCTTTAAATTGCCTGAAACGTGCTCCTAACAGGTTTTTGGGGGAACATTTTTTTTTCTGTTTTCGTCACTACCGAAACGGGAAAAAAAATTCACAAAAAAATCACTACCAATTCTGTCACATACAGTATATGATCTGAGTGCTGCGTAAACATGAAGAAAAGAAACACCTTTGTATTTCTCCATTTACAAAGATGACATCAGATATACAAACATCAGATATCTCTGCTGCTGCAGTCTAGCACTGGTGGGTCCAATGCTCCCAGCACTCCAGGCTGGCATTTCTATGCCACATTAAAGCAAAAGGATTGTTCATGATGACAGTATTTGTGAATATTAACTGAATTTCTACTCAATTGGTATAGTAGTACGTTTCAGGCAATTTAGAGTTGATTGGTAGTACTTTGTAGTGACACTTTTTTTGGTCCCTAACATTCATCGAGCTCTGGACTTAGTACATTTATTTTTTCACCATTGGGACACTACCGAAACGAAACCGAAACGAAAGTTAAATCCGAAAAAATCACTAAGTGTGGAGGGCAACAATTTTTTTTCTGTTTTCGTCACTCGTCACTTTTCGTCACTCGTCACTTTTCGTCACTACCGAAACGGAAAAGAAAATTCACAAAAAAATCACTACCAATCAGCTTTAAATTGCTTGAAACGTACTCCTAACAGGTTTTTGGGGGAACATTTTTTTTTTCTGTTTTTGTCACTCGTCACTTTTCGTCACTACCGAAACGGAAAAAAAAAAATCACAAAAAAATCACTACCAATCAGCTTTAAATTGCCTGAAACGTGCTCCTAACAGGTTTATGGGGGAACATTTTTTTTTCTGTTTTTGTCACTCGTCACTTTTCGTCACTACCGAAACGGAAAAAAAAAAATCACAAAAAAATCACTACCAATCAGCTTTAAATTGCCTGAAACGTGCTCCTAACAGGTTTTTGGGGGAAAATTTTTTTTTCTGTTTTCGTCACTCGTCACTTTTCGTCACTACCGAAACGGAAAAAAAAATTCACAAAAAAATCACTACCAATCAGCTTTAAATTGCCTGAAACGTGCTCCTAACAGGAGCTACCGAAACGGAAAAAAAAATTCACAAAAAAATCACTACCAATCAGCTTTAAATTGCTTGAAACGTGCTCCTAACAGGTTTTTGGGAGAACATTTTTTTTTCTGTTTTTGTCACTCGTCACTTTTCGTCACTACCGAAACGGAAAAAAAAATTCATAAAAAAATCACTACCAATCAGCTTTAAATAGCCTGAAACGTGCTCCTAACAGGTTTTTGGGGGAACCATTTTTTTCTGTTTTCGTCACTACCGAAACGGGAAAAAAAATTCACAAAAAAATCACTACCAATTCTGTCACATACAGTATATGATCTGAGTGCTGCGTAAACATGAAGAAAAGAAACACCTTTGTATTTCTCCATTTACAAAGATGACATCAGATATACAAACATCAGATATCTCTGCTGCTGCAGTCTAGCACTGGTGGGTCCAATGCTCCCAGCACTCCAGGCTGGCATTTCTATGCCACATTAAAGCAAAAGGATTGTTCATGATGACAGTATTTGTGAATATTAACTGAATTTCTACTCAATTGGTATAGTAGTACGTTTCAGGCAATTTAGAGTTGATTGGTAGTACTTTGTAGTGACACTTTTTTTGGTCCCTAACATTCATCGAGCTCTGGACTTAGTACATTTATTTTTTCACCATTGGGACACTACCGAAACGAAACCGAAACGAAAGTTAAATCCGAAAAAATCACTAAGTGTGGAGGGCAACAATTTTTTTTCTGTTTTCGTCACTCGTCACTTTTCGTCACTACAGAAACGGAAAAAAAAATTCACAAAAAAATCACTACCAATCAGCTTTAAATTGCCTGAAACGTGCTCCTAACAGGTTTATGGGGGAACATTTTTTTTTATGTTTTTGTCACTCGTCACTTTTCGTCACTACCGAAACGGAAAAAAAAAATCACAAAAAAATCACTACCAATCAGCTTTAAATTGCCTGAAACGTGCTCCTAACAGGTTTTTGGGGGAACAATTTTTTTTCTGTTTTCGTCACTCGTCACTTTTCGTCACTACCGAAACGGAAAAAAAAAATCACAAAAAAATCACTACCAATCAGCTTTAAATTGCCTGAAACGTGCTCCTAACAGGTTTTTGGGGGAACAATTTTTTTTCTGTTTTCGTCACTCGTCACTTTTCGTCACTACCGAAACGGAAAAAAAAAATCACAAAAAAATCACTACCAATCAGCTTTAAATTGCCTGAAACGTGCTCCTAACAGGTTTTTGGGGGAACATTTTTTTTTCTGTTTTCGTCACTCGTCACTTTTTGTCACTACCGAAACCGAAAAAAAAAATCACAAAAAAATCACTACCAATCAGCT
The DNA here is from genome assembly GCF_963454915.1 of Gymnoscopelus microlampas. Classification (NCBI taxonomy): domain Eukaryota; kingdom Metazoa; phylum Chordata; class Actinopteri; order Myctophiformes; family Myctophidae; genus Gymnoscopelus; species Gymnoscopelus microlampas. The sequence goes on along the minus strand of NC_139945.1, from coordinate 20,128,751 downwards.
TTAAATTGCCTGAAACGTGCTCCTAACAGGTTTTTGGGGGAACAAATTTTTTTCTGTTTTCGTCACTCGTCACTTTTCGTCACTACCGAAACGGAAAAAAAAAATCACTACCAATTCTGTCACATACAGTATATGATCCGAGTGCTGCGTAAACATGAAGAAAAGAAACACCTTTGTATTTCTCCATTTACAAAGATGACATCAGATATACAAACATCAGATATCTCTGCTGCTGCAGTCTAGCACTGGTGGGTCCAATGCTCCCAGCACTCCAGGCTGGCATTTTTATGCCACATTAAAGCAAAAGGATTGTTCATGATGACAGTATTTGTGAATATTAACTGAATTTCTACTCAATTGGTATAGTAGTACGTTTCAGGCAATTTAGAGTTGATTGGTAGTACTTTGTAGTGACACTTTTTTTGGTCCCTAACATTCATCGAGCTCTGGACTTAGTACATTTATTTTTTCACCATTGGGACACTACCGAAACGAAACCGAAACGAAAGTTAAATCCGAAAAAATCACTAAGTGTGGAGGGCAACAATTTTTTTTCTGTTTTCGTCACTCGTCACTTTTCGTCACTCGTCACTTTTCGTCACTACCGAAACGGAAAAAAAAATTCACAAAAAAATCACTACCAATCAGCTTTAAATTGCTTGAAACGTGCTCCTAACAGGTTTTTGGGGGAACATTTTTTTTTTCTGTTTTTGTCACTCGTCACTTTTCGTCACTACCGAAACGGAAAAAAAAAAATCACAAAAAAATCACTACCAATCAGCTTTAAATTGCCTGAAACGTGCTCCTAACAGGTTTTTGGGGGAACATTTTTTTTTCTGTTTTTGTCACTCGTCACTTTTCGTCACTACCGAAACGGAAAAAAAAAAATCACAAAAAAATCACTACCAATCAGCTTTAAATTGCCTGAAACGTGCTCCTAACAGGTTTTTGGGGGAACATTTTTTTTTCTGTTTTCGTCACTACCGAAACGGGAAAAAAAATTCACAAAAAAATCACTACCAATTCTGTCACATACAGTATATGATCTGAGTGCTGCGTAAACATGAAGAAAAGAAACACCTTTGTATTTCTCCATTTACAAAGATGACATCAGATATACAAACATCAGATATCTCTGCTGCTGCAGTCTAGCACTGGTGGGTCCAATGCTCCCAGCACTCCAGGCTGGCATTTCTATGCCACATTAAAGCAAAAGGATTGTTCATGATGACAGTATTTGTGAATATTAACTGAATTTCTACTCAATTGGTATAGTAGTACGTTTCAGGCAATTTAGAGTTGATTGGTAGTACTTTGTAGTGACACTTTTTTTGGTCCCTAACATTCATCGAGCTCTGGACTTAGTACATTTATTTTTTTCACCATTGGGACACTACCGAAACGAAACCGAAACGAAAGTTAAATCCGAAAAAATCACTAAGTGTGGAGGGCAACAATTTTTTTTCTGTTTTCGTCACTCGTCACTTTTCGTCACTACCGAAACCGAAAAAAAAAAATCACAAAAAAATCACTACCAATCAGCTTTAAATTGCCTGAAACGTGCTCCTAACAGGTTTTTGGGGGAACAATTTTTTTTCTGTTTTCGTCACTCGTCACTTTTCGTCACTACCGAAACGGAAAAAAAAAATCATAAAAAAATCACTACCAATCAGCTTTAAATAGCCTGAAACGTGCTCCTAACAGGTTTTTGGGGGAACCATTTTTTTCTGTTTTCGTCACTACCGAAACGGGAAAAAAAATTCACAAAAAAATCACTACCAATTCTGTCACATACAGTATATGATCTGAGTGCTGCGTAAACATGAAGAAAAGAAACACCTTTGTATTTCTCCATTTACAAAGATGACATCAGATATACAAACATCAGATATCTCTGCTGCTGCAGTCTAGCACTGGTGGGTCCAATGCTCCCAGCACTCCAGGCTGGCATTTCTATGCCACATTAAAGCAAAAGGATTGTTCATGATGACAGTATTTGTGAATATTAACTGAATTTCTACTCAATTGGTATAGTAGTACGTTTCAGGCAATTTAGAGTTGATTGGTAGTACTTTGTAGTGACACTTTTTTTGGTCCCTAACATTCATCGAGCTCTGGACTTAGTACATTTATTTTTTCACCATTGGGACACTACCGAAACGAAACCGAAACGAAAGTTAAATCCGAAAAAATCACTAAGTGTGGAGGGCAACAATTTTTTTTCTGTTTTCGTCACTCGTCACTTTTCGTCACTCGTCACTTTTCGTCACTACCGAAACGGAAAAAAAAAATCACAAAAAAATCACTACCAATCAGCTTTAAATTGCTTGAAACGTGCTCCTAACAGGTTTTTGGGGGAACATTTTTTTTTTCTGTTTTTGTCACTCGTCACTTTTCGTCACTACCGAAACGGAAAAAAAAATTCATAAAAAAATCACTACCAATCAGCTTTAAATAGCCTGAAACGTGCTCCTAACAGGTTTTTGGGGGAACCATTTTTTTCTGTTTTCGTCACTACCGAAACGGGAAAAAAAATTCACAAAAAAATCACTACCAATTCTGTCACATACAGTATATGATCTGAGTGCTGCGTAAACATGAAGAAAAGAAACACCTTTGTATTTCTCCATTTACAAAGATGACATCAGATATACAAACATCAGATATCTCTGCTGCTGCAGTCTAGCACTGGTGGGTCCAATGCTCCCAGCACTCCAGGCTGGCATTTCTATGCCACATTAAAGCAAAAGGATTGTTCATGATGACAGTATTTGTGAATATTAACTGAATTTCTACTCAATTGGTATAGTAGTACGTTTCAGGCAATTTAGAGTTGATTGGTAGTACTTTGTAGTGACACTTTTTTTGGTCCCTAACATTCATCGAGCTCTGGACTTAGTACATTTATTTTTTCACCATTGGGACACTACCGAAACGAAACCGAAACGAAAGTTAAATCCGAAAAAATCACTAAGTGTGGAGGGCAACAATTTTTTTTCTGTTTTCGTCACTCGTCACTTTTCGTCACTACAGAAACGGAAAAAAAAATTCACAAAAAAATCACTACCAATCAGCTTTAAATTGCCTGAAACGTGCTCCTAACAGGTTTATGGGGGAACATTTTTTTTTATGTTTTCGTCACTCGTCACTTTTCGTCACTACCGAAACGGAAAAAAAAAATCACAAAAAAATCACTACCAATCAGCTTTAAATTGCCTGAAACGTGCTCCTAACAGGTTTTTGGGGGAACATTTTTTTTTCTGTTTTCGTCACTACCGAAACGGGAAAAAAAATTCACAAAAAAATCACTACCAATTCTGTCACATACAGTATATGATCTGAGTGCTGCGTAAACATGAAGAAAAGAAACACCTTTGTATTTCTCCATTTACAAAGATGACATCAGATATACAAACATCAGATATCTCTGCTGCTGCAGTCTAGCACTGGTGGGTCCAATGCTCCCAGCACTCCAGGCTGGCATTTCTATGCCACATTAAAGCAAAAGGATTGTTCATGATGACAGTATTTGTGAATATTAACTGAATTTCTACTCAATTGGTATAGTAGTACGTTTCAGGCAATTTAGAGTTGATTGGTAGTACTTTGTAGTGACACTTTTTTTGGTCCCTAACATTCATCGAGCTCTGGACTTAGTACATTTATTTTTTCACCATTGGGACACTACCGAAACGAAACCGAAACGAAAGTTAAATCCGAAAAAATCACTAAGTGTGGAGGGCAACAATTTTTTTTCTGTTTTCGTCACTCGTCACTTTTCGTCACTCGTCACTTTTCGTCACTACCGAAACGGAAAAGAAAATTCACAAAAAAATCACTACCAATCAGCTTTAAATTGCTTGAAACGTACTCCTAACAGGTTTTTGGGGGAACATTTTTTTTTTCTGTTTTTGTCACTCGTCACTTTTCGTCACTACCGAAACGGAAAAAAAAAAATCACAAAAAAATCACTACCAATCAGCTTTAAATTGCCTGAAACGTGCTCCTAACAGGTTTATGGGGGAACATTTTTTTTTCTGTTTTTGTCACTCGTCACTTTTCGTCACTACCGAAACGGAAAAAAAAAAATCACAAAAAAATCACTACCAATCAGCTTTAAATTGCCTGAAACGTGCTCCTAACAGGTTTTTGGGGGAACAATTTTTTTTCTGTTTTCGTCACTCGTCACTTTTCGTCACTACCGAAACGGAAAAAAAAATTCACAAAAAAATCACTACCAATCAGCTTTAAATTGCCTGAAACGTGCTCCTAACAGGAGCTACCGAAACGGAAAAAAAAATTCACAAAAAAATCACTACCAATCAGCTTTAAATTGCTTGAAACGTGCTCCTAACAGGTTTTTGGGGGAACATTTTTTTTTCTGTTTTTGTCACTCGTCACTTTTCGTCACTACCGAAACGGAAAAAAAAATTCATAAAAAAATCACTACCAATCAGCTTTAAATAGCCTGAAACGTGCTCCTAACAGGTTTTTGGGGGAACCATTTTTTTCTGTTTTCGTCACTACCGAAACGGGAAAAAAAATTCACAAAAAAATCACTACCAATTCTGTCACATACAGTATATGATCTGAGTGCTGCGTAAACATGAAGAAAAGAAACACCTTTGTATTTCTCCATTTACAAAGATGACATCAGATATACAAACATCAGATATCTCTGCTGCTGCAGTCTAGCACTGGTGGGTCCAATGCTCCCAGCACTCCAGGCTGGCATTTCTATGCCACATTAAAGCAAAAGGATTGTTCATGATGACAGTATTTGTGAATATTAACTGAATTTCTACTCAATTGGTATAGTAGTACGTTTCAGGCAATTTAGAGTTGATTGGTAGTACTTTGTAGTGACACTTTTTTTGGTCCCTAACATTCATCGAGCTCTGGACTTAGTACATTTATTTTTTCACCATTGGGACACTACCGAAACGAAACCGAAACGAAAGTTAAATCCGAAAAAATCACTAAGTGTGGAGGGCAACAATTTTTTTTCTGTTTTCGTCACTCGTCACTTTTCGTCACTACAGAAACGGAAAAAAAAATTCACAAAAAAATCACTACCAATCAGCTTTAAATTGCCTGAAACGTGCTCCTAACAGGTTTATGGGGGAACATTTTTTTTTATGTTTTTGTCACTCGTCACTTTTCGTCACTACCGAAACGGAAAAAAAAAATCACAAAAAAATCACTACCAATCAGCTTTAAATTGCCTGAAACGTGCTCCTAACAGGTTTTTGGGGGAACAATTTTTTTTCTGTTTTCGTCACTCGTCACTTTTCGTCACTACCGAAACGGAAAAAAAAAATCACAAAAAAATCACTACCAATCAGCTTTAAATTGCCTGAAACGTGCTCCTAACAGGTTTTTGGGGGAACAATTTTTTTTCTGTTTTCGTCACTCGTCACTTTTCGTCACTACCGAAACGGAAAAAAAAAATCACAAAAAAATCACTACCAATCAGCTTTAAATTGCCTGAAACGTGCTCCTAACAGGTTTTTGGGGGAACATTTTTTTTTCTGTTTTCGTCACTCGTCACTTTTTGTCACTACCGAAACCGAAAAAAAAAATCACAAAAAAATCACTACCAATCAGCTTTAAATTGCCTGAAACGTGCTCCTAACAGGTTTTTGGGGGAACAAATTTTTTTCTGTTTTCGTCACTCGTCACTTTTCGTCACTACCGAAACGGAAAAAAAAAATCACTACCAATTCTGTCACATACAGTATATGATCCGAGTGCTGCGTAAACATGAAGAAAAGAAACACCTTTGTATTTCTCCATTTACAAAGATGACATCAGATATACAAACATCAGATATCTCTGCTGCTGCAGTCTAGCACTGGTGGGTCCAATGCTCCCAGCACTCCAGGCTGGCATTTTTATGCCACATTAAAGCAAAAGGATTGTTCATGATGACAGTATTTGTGAATATTAACTGAATTTCTACTCAATTGGTATAGTAGTACGTTTCAGGCAATTTAGAGTTGATTGGTAGTACTTTGTAGTGACACTTTTTTTGGTCCCTAACATTCATCGAGCTCTGGACTTAGTACATTTATTTTTTCACCATTGGGACACTACCGAAACGAAACCGAAACGAAAGTTAAATCCGAAAAAATCACTAAGTGTGGAGGGCAACAATTTTTTTTCTGTTTTCGTCACTCGTCACTTTTCGTCACTCGTCACTTTTCGTCACTACCGAAACGGAAAAAAAAATTCACAAAAAAATCACTACCAATCAGCTTTAAATTGCTTGAAACGTGCTCCTAACAGGTTTTTGGGGGAACATTTTTTTTTTCTGTTTTTGTCACTCGTCACTTTTCGTCACTACCGAAACGGAAAAAAAAAAATCACAAAAAAATCACTACCAATCAGCTTTAAATTGCCTGAAACGTGCTCCTAACAGGTTTTTGGGGGAACATTTTTTTTTCTGTTTTTGTCACTCGTCACTTTTCGTCACTACCGAAACGGAAAAAAAAAAATCACAAAAAAATCACTACCAATCAGCTTTAAATTGCCTGAAACGTGCTCCTAACAGGTTTTTGGGGGAACATTTTTTTTTCTGTTTTCGTCACTACCGAAACGGGAAAAAAAATTCACAAAAAAATCACTACCAATTCTCTCACATACAGTATATGATCTGAGTGCTGCGTAAACATGAAGAAAAGAAACACCTTTGTATTTCTCCATTTACAAAGATGACATCAGATATACAAACATCAGATATCTCTGCTGCTGCAGTCTAGCACTGGTGGGTCCAATGCTCCCAGCACTCCAGGCTGGCATTTCTATGCCACATTAAAGCAAAAGGATTGTTCATGATGACAGTATTTGTGAATATTAACTGAATTTCTACTCAATTGGTATAGTAGTACGTTTCAGGCAATTTAGAGTTGATTGGTAGTACTTTGTAGTGACACTTTTTTTGGTCCCTAACATTCATCGAGCTCTGGACTTAGTACATTTATTTTTTTCACCATTGGGACACTACCGAAACGAAACCGAAACGAAAGTTAAATCCGAAAAAATCACTAAGTGTGGAGGGCAACAATTTTTTTTCTGTTTTCGTCACTCGTCACTTTTCGTCACTACCGAAACCGAAAAAAAAAAATCACAAAAAAATCACTACCAATCAGCTTTAAATTGCCTGAAACGTGCTCCTAACAGGTTTTTGGGGGAACAATTTTTTTTCTGTTTTCGTCACTCGTCACTTTTCGTCACTACCGAAACGGAAAAAAAAAATCATAAAAAAATCACTACCAATCAGCTTTAAATAGCCTGAAACGTGCTCCTAACAGGTTTTTGGGGGAACCATTTTTTTCTGTTTTCGTCACTACCGAAACGGGAAAAAAAATTCACAAAAAAATCACTACCAATTCTGTCACATACAGTATATGATCTGAGTGCTGCGTAAACATGAAGAAAAGAAACACCTTTGTATTTCTCCATTTACAAAGATGACATCAGATATACAAACATCAGATATCTCTGCTGCTGCAGTCTAGCACTGGTGGGTCCAATGCTCCCAGCACTCCAGGCTGTTATTTCTATGCCACATTAAAGCAAAAGGATTGTTCATGATGACAGTATTTGTGAATATTAACTGAATTTCTACTCAATTGGTATAGTAGTACGTTTCAGGCAATTTAGAGTTGATTGGTAGTACTTTGTAGTGACACTTTTTTTGGTCCCTAACATTCATCGAGCTCTGGACTTAGTACATTTATTTTTTCACCATTGGGACACTACCGAAACGAAACCGAAACGAAAGTTAAATCCGAAAAAATCACTAAGTGTGGAGGGCAACAATTTTTTTTCTGTTTTCGTCACTCGTCACTTTTCGTCACTCGTCACTTTTCGTCACTACCGAAACGGAAAAAAAAAATCACAAAAAAATCACTACCAATCAGCTTTAAATTGCTTGAAACGTGCTCCTAACAGGTTTTTTTTTTCTGTTTTTGTCACTCGTCACTTTTCGTCACTACCGAAACGGAAAAAAAAAAATCACAAAAAAATCACTACCAATCAGCTTTAAATTGCCTGAAACGTGCTCCTAACAGGTTTATGGGGGAACATTTTTTTTTCTGTTTTTGTCACTCGTCACTTTTCGTCACTACCGAAACGGAAAAAAAAAAATCACAAAAAAATCACTACCAATCAGCTTTAAATTGCCTGAAACGTGCTCCTAACAGGTTTTTGGGGGAACAATTTTTTTTCTGTTTTCGTCACTCGTCACTTTTCGTCATTACCGAAACGAAAAAAAAAAATCACAAAAAAATCACTACCAATTCTGTCACATACAGTATATGATCCGAGTGCTGCGTAAACATGAAGAAAAGAAACACCTTTGTATTTCTCCATTTACAAAGATGACATCAGATATACAAACATCAGATATCTCTGCTGCTGCAGTCTAGCACTGGTGGGTCCAATGCTCCCAGCACTCCAGGCTGGCATTTCTATGCCACATTAAAGCAAAAGGATTGTTCATGATGACAGTATTTGTGAATATTAACTGAATTTCTACTCAATTGGTATAGTAGTACGTTTCAGGCAATTTAGAGTTGATTGGTAGTACTTTGTAGTGACACTTTTTTTGGTCCCTAACATTCATCGAGCTCTGGACTTAGTACATTTATTTTTTCACCATTGGGACACTACCGAAACGAAACCGAAACGAAAGTTAAATCCGAAAAAATCACTAAGTGTGGAGGGCAACAATTTTTTTTCTGTTTTCGTCACTCGTCACTTTTCGTCACTACAGAAACGGAAAAAAAAATTCACAAAAAAATCACTACCAATCAGCTTTAAATTGCCTGAAACGTGCTCCTAACAGGTTTATGGGGGAACATTTTTTTTTCTGTTTTTGTCACTCGTCACTTTTCGTCACTACCGAAACGAAAAAAAAAAAATCACAAAAAAATCACTACCAATCAGCTTTAAATTGCCTGAAACGTGCTCCTAACAGGTTTTTGGGGGAACAATTTTTTTTCTGTTTTCGTCACTCGTCACTTTTCGTCACTACCGAAACGGAAAAAAAAAATCACAAAAAAATCACTACCAATCAGCTTTAAATTGCCTGAAACGTGCTCCTAACAGGTTTTTGGTGGAACATTTTTTTTTCTGTTTTCGTCACTCGTCACTTTTTGTCACTACCGAAACCGAAAAAAAAAATCACAAAAAAATCACTACCAATCAGCTTTAAATTGCCTGAAACGTGCTCCTAACAGGTTTTTGGGGGAACAATTTTTTTTTCTGTTTTCGTCACTCGTCACTTTTCGTCACTACCGAAACGAAAAAAAAAAATCACAAAAAAATCACTACCAATTCTGTCACATACAGTATATGATCCGAGTGCTGCGTAAACATGAAGAAAAGAAACACCTTTGTATTTCTCCATTTACAAAGATGACATCAGATATACAAACATCAGATATCTCTGCTGCTGCAGTCTAGCACTGGTGGGTCCAATGCTCCCAGCACTCCAGGCTGGCATTTCTATGCCACATTAAAGCAAAAGGATTGTTCATGATGACAGTATTTGTGAATATTAACTGAATTTCTACTCAATTGGTATAGTAGTACGTTTCAGGCAATTTAGAGTTGATTGGTAGTACTTTGTAGTGACACTTTTTTTGGTCCCTAACATTCATCGAGCTCTGGACTTAGTACATTTATTTTTTCACCATTGGGACACTACCGAAACGAAACCGAAACGAAAGTTAAATCCGAAAAAATCACTAAGTGTGGAGGGCAACAATTTTTTTTCTGTTTTCGTCACTCGTCACTTTTCGTCACTCGTCACTTTTCGTCACTACCGAAACGGAAAAAAAAAATCACAAAAAAATCACTACCAATCAGCTTTAAATTGCTTGAAACGTGCTCCTAACAGGTTTTTGGGGGAACATTTTTTTTTTCTGTTTTTGTCACTCGTCACTTTTCGTCACTACCGAAACGGAAAAAAAAAAATCACAAAAAAATCACTACCAATCAGCTTTAAATTGCCTGAAACGTGCTCCTAACAGGTTTATGGGGGAACATTTTTTTTTCTGTTTTTGTCACTCGTCACTTTTCGTCACTACCGAAACGGAAAAAAAAAAATCACAAAAAAATCACTACCAATCAGCTTTAAATTGCCTGAAACGTGCTCCTAACAGGTTTTTGGGGGAACAATTTTTTTTCTGTTTTCGTCACTCGTCACTTTTCGTCACTACCGAAACGAAAAAAAAAAATCACAAAAAAATCACTACCAATTCTGTCACATACAGTATATGATCCGAGTGCTGCGTAAACATGAAGAAAAGAAACACCTTTGTATTTCTCCATTTACAAAGATGACATCAGATATACAAACATCAGATATCTCTGCTGCTGCAGTCTAGCACTGGTGGGTCCAATGCTCCCAGCACTCCAGGCTGGCATTTCTATGCCACATTAAAGCAAAAGGATTGTTCATGATGACAGTATTTGTGAATATTAACTGAATTTCTACTCAATTGGTATAGTAGTACGTTTCAGGCAATTTAGAGTTGATTGGTAGTACTTTGTAGTGACACTTTTTTTGGTCCCTAACATTCATCGAGCTCTGGACTTAGTACATTTATTTTTTCACCATTGGGACACTACCGAAACGAAACCGAAACGAAAGTTAAATCCGAAAAAATCACTAAGTGTGGAGGGCAACAATTTTTTTTCTGTTTTCGTCACTCGTCACTTTTCGTCACTCGTCACTTTTCGTCACTACCGAAACGAAAAAAAAAAATCACAAAAAAATCACTACCAATCAGCTTTAAATTGCTTGAAACGTGCTCCTAACAGGTTTTTGGGGGAACATTTTTTTTTTCTGTTTTTGTCACTCGTCACTTTTCGTCACTACCGAAACGGAAAAAAAAAAATCACAAAAAAATCACTACCAATCAGCTTTAAATTGCCTGAAACGTGCTCCTAACAGGTTTATGGGGGAACATTTTTTTTTCTGTTTTTGTCACTCGTCACTTTTCGTCACTACCGAAACGGAAAAAAAAAAATCACAAAAAAATCACTACCAATCAGCTTTAAATTGCCTGAAACGTGCTCCTAACAGGTTTTTCGGGAACCATTTTTTTCTGTTTTCGTCACTACCGAAACGGGAAAAAAAATTCACAAAAAAATCACTACCAATTCTGTCACATACAGTATATGATCTGAGTGCTGCGTAAACATGAAGAAAAGAAACACCTTTGTATTTCTCCATTTACAAAGATGACATCAGATATACAAACATCAGATATCTCTGCTGCTGCAGTCTAGCACTGGTGGGTCCAATGCTCCCAGCACTCCAGGCTGGCATTTCTATGCCACATTAAAGCAAAAGGATTGTTCATGATGACAGTATTTGTGAATATTAACTGAATTTCTACTCAATTGGTATAGTAGTACGTTTCAGGCAATTTAGAGTTGATTGGTAGTACTTTGTAGTGACACTTTTTTTGGTCCCTAACATTCATCGAGCTCTGGACTTAGTACATTTATTTTTTCACCATTGGGACACTACCGAAACGAAACCGAAACGAAAGTTAAATCCGAAAAAATCACTAAGTGTGGAGGGCAACAATTTTTTTTCTGTTTTCGTCACTCGTCACTTTTCGTCACTCGTCACTTTTCGTCACTACCGAAACGGAAAAAAAAATTCACAAAAAAATCACTACCAATCAGCTTTAAATTGCTTGAAACGTGCTCCTAACAGGTTTTTGGGGGAACATTTTTTTTTTCTGTTTTTGTCACTCGTCACTTTTCGTCACTACCGAAACGGAAAAAAAAAAATCACAAAAAAATCACTACCAATCAGCTTTAAATTGCCTGAAACGTGCTCCTAACAGGTTTATGGGGGAACATTTTTTTTTCTGTTTTTGTCACTCGTCACTTTTCGTCACTACCGAAACGGAAAAAAAAAAATCACAAAAAAATCACTACCAATCAGCTTTAAATTGCCTGAAACGTGCTCCTAACAGGTTTTTGGGGGAACAATTTTTTTTCTGTTTTCGTCACTCGTCACTTTTCGTCACTACCGAAACGGAAAAAAAAATTCACAAAAAAATCACTACGAATCAGCTTTAAATTGCCTGAAACGTGCTCCTAACAGGTTTTTGGGGGAACATTTTTTTTTCTGTTTTTGTCACTCGTCACTTTTCGTCACTACCGAAACCGGAAAAAAAAAATCACAAAAAAATCACTACCAATCAGCTTTAAATTGCCTGAAACGTGCTCCTAACAGGTTTTTGGGGGAACAATTTTTTTTCTGTTTTCGTCACTCGTCACTTTTCGTCACTACCAAAACGGAAAAAAAAATTCATAAAAAAATCACTACCAATTCTGTCACATACAGTATATGATCTGAGTGCTGCGTAAACATGAAGAAAAGAAACACCTTTGTATTTCTCCATTTACAAAGATGACATCAGATATACAAACATCAGATATCTCTGCTGCTGCAGTCTAGCACTGGTGGGTCCAATGCTCCCAGCACTCCAGGCTGGCATTTCTATGCCACATTAAAGCAAAAGGATTGTTCATGATGACAGTATTTGTGAATATGAACTGAATTTCTACTCAATTGGTATAGTAGTACGTTTCAGGCAATTTAGAGTTGATTGGTAGTACTTTGTAGTGACACTTTTTTTGGTCCCTAACATTCATCGAGCTCTGGACTTGTACATTTATTTTTTCACCATTGGGACACTACCGAAACGAAACCGAAACGAAAGTTAAATCCGAAAAAATCACTAAGTGTGGAGGCCAACAATTTTTTTTCTGTTTTCGTCACTCGTCACTTTTCGTCACTACAGAAACGGGGAAAAAAAATCACAAAAAAATCACTACCAATCAGCTTTAAATTGCTTGAAACGTGCTCCTAACAGGTTTTTGGGGGAACATTTTTTTTTTCTGTTTTTGTCACTCGTCACTTTTCGTCACTACCGAAACGGAAAAAAAAAAAATCACAAAAAAATCACTACCAATCAGCTTTAAATTGCCTGAAACGTGCTCCTAACAGGTTTTTGGGGGAACATTTTTTTTTCTGTTTTCGTCACTCGTCACTTTTCGTCACTACCGAAACGAAAAAAAAAAATCACAAAAAAATCACTACGAATCAGCTTTAAATTGCCTGAAACGTGCTCCTAACAGGTTTTTGGGGGAACATTTTTTTTTCTGTTTTTGTCACTCGTCACTTTTCGTCACTACCGAAACCGAAAAAAAAAAATCACAAAAAAATCACTACCAATCAGCTTTAAATTGCCTGAAACGTGCTCCTAACAGGTTTTTGGGGGAACAATTTTTTTTCTGTTTTCGTCACTCGTCACTTTTCGTCACTACCGAAACGGAAAAAAAAAATCATAAAAAAATCACTACCAATCAGCTTTAAATAGCCTGAAACGTGCTCCTAACAGGTTTTTCGGGAACCATTTTTTTCTGTTTTCGTCACTACCGAAACGGGAAAAAAAATTCACAAAAAAATCACTACCAATTCTGTCACATACAGTATATGATCTGAGTGCTGCGTAAACATGAAGAAAAGAAACACCTTTGTATTTCTCCATTTACAAAGATGACATCAGATATACAAACATCAGATATCTCTGCTGCTGCAGTCTAGCACTGGTGGGTCCAATGCTCCCAGCACTCCAGGCTGGCATTTCTATGCCACATTAAAGCAAAAGGATTGTTCATGATGACAGTATTTGTGAATATTAACTGAATTTCTACTCAATTGGTATAGTAGTACGTTTCAGGCAATTTAGAGTTGATTGGTAGTACTTTGTAGTGACACTTTTTTTGGTCCCTAACATTCATCGAGCTCTGGACTTAGTACATTTATTTTTTCACCATTGGGACACTACCGAAACGAAACCGAAACGAAAGTTAAATCCGAAAAAATCACTAAGTGTGGAGGGCAACAATTTTTTTTCTGTTTTCGTCACTCGTCACTTTTCGTCACTACAGAAACGGAAAAAAAAATTCACAAAAAAATCACTACCAATCAGCTTTAAATTGCCTGAAACGTGCTCCTAACAGGTTTATGGGGGAACATTTTTTTTTCTGTTTTTGTCACTCGTCACTTTTCGTCACTCGTCACTTTTCGTCACTACCGAAACGGAAAAAAAAATTCACAAAAAAATCACTACCAATCAGCTTTAAATTGCTTGAAACGTGCTCCTAACAGGTTTTTGGGGGAACATTTTTTTTTTCTGTTTTTGTCACTCGTCACTTTTCGTCACTACCGAAACGGAAAAAAAAAAATCACAAAAAAATCACTACCAATCAGCTTTAAATTGCCTGAAACGTGCTCCTAACAGGTTTATGGGGGAACATTTTTTTTTCTGTTTTTGTCACTCGTCACTTTTCGTCACTACCGAAACGGAAAAAAAAAAATCACAAAAAAATCACTACCAATCAGCTTTAAATTGCCTGAAACGTGCTCCTAACAGGTTTTTGGGGGAACAATTTTTTTTCTGTTTTCGTCACTCGTCACTTTTCGTCACTACCGAAACGGAAAAAAAAATTCACAAAAAAATCACTACGAATCAGCTTTAAATTGCCTGAAACGTGCTCCTAACAGGTTTTTGGGGGAACATTTTTTTTTCTGTTTTTGTCACTCGTCACTTTTCGTCACTACCGAAACCGGAAAAAAAAAATCACTACCAATCAGCTTTAAATTGCCTGAAACGTGCTCCTAACAGGTTTTTGGGGGAACAATTTTTTTTCTGTTTTCGTCACTCGTCACTTTTCGTCACTACCAAAACGGAAAAAAAAATTCATAAAAAAATCACTACCAATTCTGTCACATACAGTATATGATCTGAGTGCTGCGTAAACATGAAGAAAAGAAACACCTTTGTATTTCTCCATTTACAAAGATGACATCAGATATACAAACATCAGATATCTCTGCTGCTGCAGTCTAGCACTGGTGGGTCCAATGCTCCCAGCACTCCAGGCTGGCATTTCTATGCCACATTAAAGCAAAAGGATTGTTCATGATGACAGTATTTGTGAATATGAACTGAATTTCTACTCAATTGGTATAGTAGTACGTTTCAGGCAATTTAGAGTTGATTGGTAGTACTTTGTAGTGACACTTTTTTTGGTCCCTAACATTCATCGAGCTCTGGACTTAGTACATTTATTTTTTCACCATTGGGACACTACCGAAACGAAACCGAAACGAAAGTTAAATCCGAAAAAATCACTAAGTGTGGAGGCCAACAATTTTTTTTCTGTTTTCGTCACTCGTCACTTTTCGTCACTACAGAAACGGGGAAAAAAAATCACAAAAAAATCACTACCAATCAGCTTTAAATTGCTTGAAACGTGCTCCTAACAGGTTTTTGGGGGAACATTTTTTTTTTCTGTTTTTGTCACTCGTCACTTTTCGTCACTACCGAAACGGAAAAAAAAAAAATCACAAAAAAATCACTACCAATCAGCTTTAAATTGCCTGAAACGTGCTCCTAACAGGTTTTTGGGGGAACATTTTTTTTTCTGTTTTCGTCACTCGTCACTTTTCGTCACTACCGAAACGAAAAAAAAAAATCACAAAAAAATCACTACGAATCAGCTTTAAATTGCCTGAAACGTGCTCCTAACAGGTTTTTGGGGGAACATTTTTTTTTCTGTTTTTGTCACTCGTCACTTTTCGTCACTACCGAAACCGAAAAAAAAAAATCACAAAAAAATCACTACCAATCAGCTTTAAATTGCCTGAAACGTGCTCCTAACAGGTTTTTGGGGGAACAATTTTTTTTCTGTTTTCGTCACTCGTCACTTTTCGTCACTACCGAAACGGAAAAAAAAAATCATAAAAAAATCACTACCAATCAGCTTTAAATAGCCTGAAACGTGCTCCTAACAGGTTTTTGGGGGAACCATTTTTTTCTGTTTTCGTCACTACCGAAACGGGAAAAAAAATTCACAAAAAAATCACTACCAATTCTGTCACATACAGTATATGATCTGAGTGCTGCGTAAACATGAAGAAAAGAAACACCTTTGTATTTCTCCATTTACAAAGATGACATCAGATATACAAACATCAGATATCTCTGCTGCTGCAGTCTAGCACTGGTGGGTCCAATGCTCCCAGCACTCCAGGCTGGCATTTCTATGCCACATTAAAGCAAAAGGATTGTTCATGATGACAGTATTTGTGAATATTAACTGAATTTCTACTCAATTGGTATAGTAGTACGTTTCAGGCAATTTAGAGTTGATTGGTAGTACTTTGTAGTGACACTTTTTTTGGTCCCTAACATTCATCGAGCTCTGGACTTAGTACATTTATTTTTTCACCATTGGGACACTACCGAAACGAAACCGAAACGAAAGTTAAATCCGAAAAAATCACTAAGTGTGGAGGGCAACAATTTTTTTTCTGTTTTCGTCACTCGTCACTTTTCGTCACTACAGAAACGGAAAAAAAAATTCACAAAAAAATCACTACCAATCAGCTTTAAATTGCCTGAAACGTGCTCCTAACAGGTTTATGGGGGAACATTTTTTTTTCTGTTTTTGTCACTCGTCACTTTTCGTCACTACCGAAACGGAAAAAAAAAAATCACAAAAAAATCACTACCAATCAGCTTTAAATTGCCTGAAACGTGCTCCTAACAGGTTTTTGGGGGAACAATTT
Source organism: Gymnoscopelus microlampas (assembly GCF_963454915.1). NCBI lineage: Eukaryota > Metazoa > Chordata > Actinopteri > Myctophiformes > Myctophidae > Gymnoscopelus > Gymnoscopelus microlampas. The sequence continues at coordinate 20,112,073 of NC_139945.1, read as the reverse complement.
TTTTTCTGTTTTCGTCACTCGTCACTTTTCGTCACTACCGAAACGGAAAAAAAAATTCACAAAAAAATCACTACCAATCAGCTTTAAATTGCCTGAAACGTGCTCCTAACAGGTTTTTGGGGGAACATTTTTTTTTCTGTTTTCGTCACTCGTCACTTTTTGTCACTACCGAAACCGAAAAAAAAAATCACAAAAAAATCACTACCAATCAGCTTTAAATTGCCTGAAACGTGCTCCTAACAGGTTTTTGGGGGAACAATTTTTTTTCTGTTTTCGTCACTCGTCACTTTTCGTCACTACCGAAACGGAAAAAAAAATTCACAAAAAAATCACTACCAATTCTGTCACATACAGTATATGATCCGAGTGCTGCGTAAACATGAAGAAAAGAAACACCTTTGTATTTCTCCATTTACAAAGATGACATCAGATATACAAACATCAGATATCTCTGCTGCTGCAGTCTAGCACTGGTGGGTCCAATGCTCCCAGCACTCCAGGCTGGCATTTCTATGCCACATTAAAGCAAAAGGATTGTTCATGATGACAGTATTTGTGAATATTAACTGAATTTCTACTCAATTGGTATAGTAGTACGTTTCAGGCAATTTAGAGTTGATTGGTAGTACTTGTGACACTTTTTTTGGTCCCTAACATTCATCGAGCTCTGGACTTAGTACATTTATTTTTTCACCATTGGGACACTACCGAAACGAAACCGAAACGAAAGTTAAATCCGAAAAAATCACTAAGTGTGGAGGGCAACAATTTTTTTTCTGTTTTCGTCACTCGTCACTTTTCGTCACTACCGAAACGGAAAAGAAAATTCACAAAAAAATCACTACCAATCAGCTTTAAATTGCTTGAAACGTACTCCTAACAGGTTTTTGGGGGAACATTTTTTTTTTCTGTTTTTGTCACTCGTCACTTTTCGTCACTACCGAAACGGAAAAAAAAAAATCACAAAAAAATCACTACCAATCAGCTTTAAATTGCCTGAAACGTGCTCCTAACAGGTTTATGGGGGAACATTTTGTTTTCTGTTTTTGTCACTCGTCACTTTTCGTCACTACCGAAACGGAAAAAAAAAAATCACAAAAAAATCACTACCAATCAGCTTTAAATTGCCTGAAACGTGCTCCTAACAGGTTTTTGGGGGAACAATTTTTTTTCTGTTTTCGTCACTCGTCACTTTTCGTCACTACCGAAACGGAAAAAAAAATTCACAAAAAAATCACTACCAATCAGCTTTAAATTGCCTGAAACGTGCTCCTAACAGGAGCTACCGAAACGGAAAAAAAAATTCACAAAAAAATCACTACCAATCAGCTTTAAATTGCTTGACACGTGCTCCTAACAGGTTTTTGGGGGAACATTTTTTTTTTCTGTTTTTGTCACTCGTCACTTTTCGTCACTACCGAAACGGAAAAAAAAAATCACAAAAAAATCACTACCAATCAGCTTTAAATTGCCTGAAACGTGCTCCTAACAGGTTTATGGGGGAACATTTTTTTTTCTGTTTTTGTCACTCGTCACTTTTCGTCACTACCGAAACGGAAAAAAAAAAATCACAAAAAAATCACTACCAATCAGCTTTAAATTGCCTGAAACGTGCTCCTAACAGGTTTTTGGGGGAACAATTTTTTTTCTGTTTTCGTCACTCGTCACTTTTCGTCACTACCGAAACGGGAAAAAAAATTCACAAAAAAATCACTACCAATTCTGTCACATACAGTATATGATCCGAGTGCTGCGTAAACATGAAGAAAAGAAACACCTTTGTATTTCTCCATTTACAAAGATGACATCAGATATACAAACATCAGATATCTCTGCTGCTGCAGTCTAGCACTGGTGGGTCCAATGCTCCCAGCACTCCAGGCTGGCATTTCTATGCCACATTAAAGCAAAAGGATTGTTCATGATGACAGTATTTGTGAATATTAACTGAATTTCTACTCAATTGGTATAGTAGTACGTTTCAGGCAATTTAGAGTTGATTGGTAGTACTTGTGACACTTTTTTTGGTCCCTAACATTCATCGAGCTCTGGACTTAGTACATTTATTTTTTCACCATTGGGACACTACCGAAACGAAACCGAAACGAAAGTTAAATCCGAAAAAATCACTAAGTGTGGAGGGCAACAATTTTTTTTCTGTTTTCGTCACTCGTCACTTTTCGTCACTCGTCACTTTTCGTCACTACCGAAACGGAAAAGAAAATTCACAAAAAAATCACTACCAATCAGCTTTAAATTGCTTGAAACGTACTCCTAACAGGTTTTTGGGGGAACATTTTTTTTTTCTGTTTTTGTCACTCGTCACTTTTCGTCACTACCGAAACGGAAAAAAAAAAATCACAAAAAAATCACTACCAATCAGCTTTAAATTGCCTGAAACGTGCTCCTAACAGGTTTATGGGGGAACATTTTTTTTTCTGTTTTTGTCACTCGTCACTTTTCGTCACTACCGAAACGGAAAAAAAAAAATCACAAAAAAATCACTACCAATCAGCTTTAAATTGCCTGAAACGTGCTCCTAACAGGTTTTTGGGGGAACAATTTTTTTTCTGTTTTCGTCACTCGTCACTTTTCGTCACTACCGAAACGGAAAAAAAAATTCACAAAAAAATCACTACCAATCAGCTTTAAATTGCCTGAAACGTGCTCCTAACAGGAGCTACCGAAACGGAAAAAAAAATTCACAAAAAAATCACTACCAATCAGCTTTAAATTGCTTGACACGTGCTCCTAACAGGTTTTTGGGGGAACATTTTTTTTTTCTGTTTTTGTCACTCGTCACTTTTCGTCACTACCGAAACGGAAAAAAAAAATCACAAAAAAATCACTACCAATCAGCTTTAAATTGCCTGAAACGTGCTCCTAACAGGTTTTTGGGGGAACATTTTTTTTTCTGTTTTCGTCACTCGTCACTTTTCGTCACTACCGAAACGGAAAAAAAAATTCACAAAAAAATCACTACGAATCAGCTTTAAATTGCCTGAAACGTGCTCCTAACAGGTTTTTGGGGGAACATTTTTTTTTCTGTTTTTGTCACTCGTCACTTTTCGTCACTACCGAAACCGAAAAAAAAAAATCACAAAAAAATCACTACCAATCAGCTTTAAATTGCCTGAAACGTGCTCCTAACAGGTTTTTGGGGGAACAATTTTTTTTCTGTTTTCGTCACTCGTCACTTTTCGTCACTACCGAAACGGAAAAAAAAAATCATAAAACAATCACTACCAATCAGCTTTAAATAGCCTGAAACGTGCTCCTAACAGGTTTTTGGGGGAACCATTTTTTTCTGTTTTCGTCACTACCGAAACGGGAAAAAAAATTCACAAAAAAATCACTACCAATTCTGTCACATACAGTATATGATCTGAGTGCTGCGTAAACATGAAGAAAAGAAACACCTTTGTATTTCTCCATTTACAAAGATGACATCAGATATACAAACATCAGATATCTCTGCTGCTGCAGTCTAGCACTGGTGGGTCCAATGCTCCCAGCACTCCAGGCTGGCATTTCTATGCCACATTAAAGCAAAAGGATTGTTCATGATGACAGTATTTGTGAATATTAACTGAATTTCTACTCAATTGGTATAGTAGTACGTTTCAGGCAATTTAGAGTTGATTGGTAGTACTTTGTAGTGACACTTTTTTTGGTCCCTAACATTCATCGAGCTCTGGACTTAGTACATTTATTTTTTCACCATTGGGACACTACCGAAACGAAACCGAAACGAAAGTTAAATCCGAAAAAATCACTAAGTGTGGAGGGCAACAATTTTTTTTCTGTTTTCGTCACTCGTCACTTTTCGTCACTACAGAAACGGAAAAAAAAATTCACAAAAAAATCACTACCAATCAGCTTTAAATTGCCTGAAACGTGCTCCTAACAGGTTTATGGGGGAACATTTTTTTTTCTGTTTTTGTCACTCGTCACTTTTCGTCACTACCGAAACGGAAAAAAAAAAATCACAAAAAAATCACTACCAATCAGCTTTAAATTGCCTGAAACGTGCTCCTAACAGGTTTTTGGGGGAACAATTTTTTTTCTGTTTTCGTCACTCGTCACTTTTCGTCACTACCGAAACGGAAAAAAAAATTCACAAAAAAATCACTACCAATCAGCTTTAAATTGCCTGAAACGTGCTCCTAACAGGTTTTTGGGGGAACATTTTTTTTTCTGTTTTCGTCACTCGTCACTTTTTGTCACTACCGAAACCGAAAAAAAAAATCACAAAAAAATCACTACCAATCACTTTTAAATTGCCTGAAACGTGCTCCTAACAGGTTTTTGGGGGAACAATTTTTTTTCTGTTTTCGTCACTCGTCACTTTTCGTCACTACCGAAACGGAAAAAAAAATTCACAAAAAAATCACTACCAATTCTGTCACATACAGTATATGATCCGAGTGCTGCGTAAACATGAAGAAAAGAAACACCTTTGTATTTCTCCATTTACAAAGATGACATCAGATATACAAACATCAGATATCTCTGCTGCTGCAGTCTAGCACTGGTGGGTCCAATGCTCCCAGCACTCCAGGCTGGCATTTCTATGCCACATTAAAGCAAAAGGATTGTTCATGATGACAGTATTTGTGAATATTAACTGAATTTCTACTCAATTGGTATAGTAGTACGTTTCAGGCAATTTAGAGTTGATTGGTAGTACTTGTGACACTTTTTTTGGTCCCTAACATTCATCGAGCTCTGGACTTAGTACATTTATTTTTTCACCATTGGGACACTACCGAAACGAAACCGAAACGAAAGTTAAATCCGAAAAAATCACTAAGTGTGGAGGGCAACAATTTTTTTTCTGTTTTCGTCACTCGTCACTTTTCGTCACTCGTCACTTTTCGTCACTACCGAAACGGAAAAGAAAATTCACAAAAAAATCACTACCAATCAGCTTTAAATTGCTTGAAACGTACTCCTAACAGGTTTTTGGGGGAACATTTTTTTTTTCTGTTTTTGTCACTCGTCACTTTTCGTCACTACCGAAACGGAAAAAAAAAAATCACAAAAAAATCACTACCAATCAGCTTTAAATTGCCTGAAACGTGCTCCTAACAGGTTTATGGGGGAACATTTTTTTTTCTGTTTTTGTCACTCGTCACTTTTCGTCACTACAGAAACGGAAAAAAAAAAATCACAAAAAAATCACTACCAATCAGCTTTAAATTGCCTGAAACGTGCTCCTAACAGGTTTTTGGGGGAACAATTTTTTTTCTGTTTTCGTCACTCGTCACTTTTCGTCACTACCGAAACGGAAAAAAAAATTCACAAAAAAATCACTACCAATCAGCTTTAAATTGCCTGAAACGTGCTCCTAACAGGAGCTACCGAAACGGAAAAAAAAATTCACAAAAAAATCACTACCAATCAGCTTTAAATTGCTTGACACGTGCTCCTAACAGGTTTTTGGGGGAACATTTTTTTTTTCTGTTTTTGTCACTCGTCACTTTTCGTCACTACCGAAACGGAAAAAAAAAATCACAAAAAAATCACTACCAATCAGCTTTAAATTGCCTGAAACGTGCTCCTAACAGGTTTTTGGGGGAACATTTTTTTTTCTGTTTTCGTCACTCGTCACTTTTCGTCACTACCGAAACGGAAAAAAAAATTCACAAAAAAATCACTACGAATCAGCTTTAAATTGCCTGAAACGTGCTCCTAACAGGTTTTTGGGGGAACATTTTTTTTTCTGTTTTTGTCACTCGTCACTTTTCGTCACTACCGAAACCGAAAAAAAAAAATCACAAAAAAAATCACTACCAATCAGCTTTAAATTGCCTGAAACGTGCTCCTAACAGGTTTTTGGGGGAACAATTTTTTTTCTGTTTTCGTCACTCGTCACTTTTCGTCACTACCGAAACGGAAAAAAAAAATCATAAAAAAATCACTACCAATCAGCTTTAAATAGCCTGAAACGTGCTCCTAACAGGTTTTTGGGGGAACCATTTTTTTCTGTTTTCGTCACTACCGAAACGGGAAAAAAAATTCACAAAAAAATCACTACCAATTCTGTCACATACAGTATATGATCTGAGTGCTGCGTAAACATGAAGAAAAGAAACACCTTTGTATTTCTCCATTTACAAAGATGACATCAGATATACAAACATCAGATATCTCTGCTGCTGCAGTCTAGCACTGGTGGGTCCAATGCTCCCAGCACTCCAGGCTGGCATTTCTATGCCACATTAAAGCAAAAGGATTGTTCATGATGACAGTATTTGTGAATATTAACTGAATTTCTACTCAATTGGTATAGTAGTACGTTTCAGGCAATTTAGAGTTGATTGGTAGTACTTTTTAGTGACACTTTTTTTGGTCCCTAACATTCATCGAGCTCTGGACTTAGTACATTTATTTTTTCACCATTGGGACACTACCGAAACGAAACCGAAACGAAAGTTAAATCCGAAAAAATCACTAAGTGTGGAGGGCAACAATTTTTTTTCTGTTTTCGTCACTCGTCACTTTTCGTCACTACAGAAACGGAAAAAAAAAATCACAAAAAAATCACTACCAATCAGCTTTAAATTGCCTGAAACGTGCTCCTAACAGGTTTTTGGGGGAACATTTTTTTTTCTGTTTTCGTCACTCGTCACTTTTCGTCACTACCGAAAAAAAAAAAATCACAAAAAAATCACTACGAATCAGCTTTAAATTGCCTGAAACGTGCTCCTAACAGGTTTTTGGGGGAACATTTTTTTTCTGTTTTTGTCACTCGTCACTTTTCGTCACTACCGAAACCGAAAAAAAAAAATCACAAAAAAATCACTACCAATCAGCTTTAAATTGCCTGAAACGTGCTCCTAACAGGTTTTTGGGGGAACAATTTTTTTTCTGTTTTCGTCACTCGTCACTTTTCGTCACTACCGAAACGGAAAAAAAAATTCACAAAAAAATCACTACCAATCAGCTTTAAATTGCCTGAAACGTGCTCCTAACAGGAGCTACCGAAACGGAAAAAAAAATTCACAAAAAAATCACTACCAATCAGCTTTAAATTGCTTGACACGTGCTCCTAACAGGTTTTTGGGGGAACATTTTTTTTTTCTGTTTTTGTCACTCGTCACTTTTCGTCACTACCGAAACGGAAAAAAAAAATCACAAAAAAATCACTACCAATCAGCTTTAAATTGCCTGAAACGTGCTCCTAACAGGTTTTTGGGGGAACATTTTTTTTTCTGTTTTCGTCACTCGTCACTTTTCGTCACTACCGAAACGGAAAAAAAAATTCACAAAAAAATCACTACGAATCAGCTTTAAATTGCCTGAAACGTGCTCCTAACAGGTTTTTGGGGGAACATTTTTTTTTCTGTTTTTGTCACTCGTCACTTTTCGTCACTACCGAAACCGAAAAAAAAAAATCACAAAAAAAATCACTACCAATCAGCTTTAAATTGCCTGAAACGTGCTCCTAACAGGTTTTTGGGGGAACAATTTTTTTTCTGTTTTCGTCACTCGTCACTTTTCGTCACTACCGAAACGGAAAAAAAAAATCATAAAAAAATCACTACCAATCAGCTTTAAATAGCCTGAAACGTGCTCCTAACAGGTTTTTGGGGGAACCATTTTTTTCTGTTTTCGTCACTACCGAAACGGGAAAAAAAATTCACAAAAAAATCACTACCAATTCTGTCACATACAGTATATGATCTGAGTGCTGCGTAAACATGAAGAAAAGAAACACCTTTGTATTTCTCCATTTACAAAGATGACATCAGATATACAAACATCAGATATCTCTGCTGCTGCAGTCTAGCACTGGTGGGTCCAATGCTCCCAGCACTCCAGGCTGGCATTTCTATGCCACATTAAAGCAAAAGGATTGTTCATGATGACAGTATTTGTGAATATTAACTGAATTTCTACTCAATTGGTATAGTAGTACGTTTCAGGCAATTTAGAGTTGATTGGTAGTACTTTTTAGTGACACTTTTTTTGGTCCCTAACATTCATCGAGCTCTGGACTTAGTACATTTATTTTTTCACCATTGGGACACTACCGAAACGAAACCGAAACGAAAGTTAAATCCGAAAAAATCACTAAGTGTGGAGGGCAACAATTTTTTTTCTGTTTTCGTCACTCGTCACTTTTCGTCACTACAGAAACGGAAAAAAAAAATCACAAAAAAATCACTACCAATCAGCTTTAAATTGCCTGAAACGTGCTCCTAACAGGTTTTTGGGGGAACATTTTTTTTTCTGTTTTCGTCACTCGTCACTTTTCGTCACTACCGAAAAAAAAAAAATCACAAAAAAATCACTACGAATCAGCTTTAAATTGCCTGAAACGTGCTCCTAACAGGTTTTTGGGGGAACATTTTTTTTCTGTTTTTGTCACTCGTCACTTTTCGTCACTACCGAAACCGAAAAAAAAAAATCACAAAAAAATCACTACCAATCAGCTTTAAATTGCCTGAAACGTGCTCCTAACAGGTTTTTGGGGGAACAATTTTTTTTCTGTTTTCGTCACTCGTCACTTTTCGTCACTACCGAAACGGAAAAAAAAAATCATAAAAAAATCACTACCAATCAGCTTTAAATAGCCTGAAACGTGCTCCTAACAGGTTTTTGGGGGAACCATTTTTTTCTGTTTTCGTCACTACCGAAACGGGAAAAAAAATTCACAAAAAAATCACTACCAATTCTGTCACATACAGTATATGATCTGAGTGCTGCGTAAACATGAAGAAAAGAAACACCTTTGTATTTCTCCATTTACAAAGATGACATCAGATATACAAACATCAGATATCTCTGCTGCTGCAGTCTAGCACTGGTGGGTCCAATGCTCCCAGCACTCCAGGCTGGCATTTCTATGCCACATTAAAGCAAAAGGATTGTTCATGATGACAGTATTTGTGAATATTAACTGAATTTCTACTCAATTGGTATAGTAGTACGTTTCAGGCAATTTAGAGTTGATTGGTAGTACTTTGTAGTGACACTTTTTTTGGTCCCTAACATTCATCGAGCTCTGGACTTAGTACATTTATTTTTTCACCATTGGGACACTACCGAAACGAAACCGAAACGAAAGTTAAATCCGAAAAAATCACTAAGTGTGGAGGGCAACAATTTTTTTTCTGTTTTCGTCACTCGTCACTTTTCGTCACTACAGAAACGGAAAAAAAAATTCACAAAAAAATCACTACCAATCAGCTTTAAATTGCCTGAAACGTGCTCCTAACAGGTTTATGGGGGAACATTTTTTTTTCTGTTTTTGTCACTCGTCACTTTTCGTCACTACCGAAACGGAAAAAAAAAAATCACAAAAAAATCACTACCAATCAGCTTTAAATTGCCTGAAACGTGCTCCTAACAGGTTTTTGGGGGAACAATTTTTTTTCTGTTTTCGTCACTCGTCACTTTTCGTCACTACCGAAACGGAAAAAAAAATTCACAAAAAAATCACTACCAATCAGCTTTAAATTGCCTGAAACGTGCTCCTAACAGGTTTTTGGGGGAACATTTTTTTTTCTGTTTTCGTCACTCGTCACTTTTTGTCACTACCGAAACCGGAAAAAAAAATCACAAAAAAATCACTACCAATCACTTTTAAATTGCCTGAAACGTGCTCCTAACAGGTTTTTGGGGGAACAATTTTTTTTCTGTTTTCGTCACTCGTCACTTTTCGTCACTACCGAAACGGAAAAAAAAATTCACAAAAAAATCACTACCAATTCTGTCACATACAGTATATGATCCGAGTGCTGCGTAAACATGAAGAAAAGAAACACCTTTGTATTTCTCCATTTACAAAGATGACATCAGATATACAAACATCAGATATCTCTGCTGCTGCAGTCTAGCACTGGTGGGTCCAATGCTCCCAGCACTCCAGGCTGGCATTTCTATGCCACATTAAAGCAAAAGGATTGTTCATGATGACAGTATTTGTGAATATTAACTGAATTTCTACTCAATTGGTATAGTAGTACGTTTCAGGCAATTTAGAGTTGATTGGTAGTACTTGTGACACTTTTTTTGGTCCCTAACATTCATCGAGCTCTGGACTTAGTACATTTATTTTTTCACCATTGGGACACTACCGAAACGAAACCGAAACGAAAGTTAAATCCGAAAAAATCACTAAGTGTGGAGGGCAACAATTTTTTTTCTGTTTTCGTCACTCGTCACTTTTCGTCACTCGTCACTTTTCGTCACTACCGAAACGGAAAAGAAAATTCACAAAAAAATCACTACCAATCAGCTTTAAATTGCTTGAAACGTACTCCTAACAGGTTTTTGGGGGAACATTTTTTTTTTCTGTTTTTGTCACTCGTCACTTTTCGTCACTACCGAAACGGAAAAAAAAAAATCACAAAAAAATCACTACCAATCAGCTTTAAATTGCCTGAAACGTGCTCCTAACAGGTTTATGGGGGAACATTTTTTTTTCTGTTTTTGTCACTCGTCACTTTTCGTCACTACAGAAACGGAAAAAAAAAAATCACAAAAAAATCACTACCAATCAGCTTTAAATTGCCTGAAACGTGCTCCTAACAGGTTTTTGGGGGAACAATTTTTTTTCTGTTTTCGTCACTCGTCACTTTTCGTCACTACCGAAACGGAAAAAAAAATTCACAAAAAAATCACTACCAATCAGCTTTAAATTGCCTGAAACGTGCTCCTAACAGGAGCTACCGAAACGGAAAAAAAAATTCACAAAAAAATCACTACCAATCAGCTTTAAATTGCTTGACACGTGCTCCTAACAGGTTTTTGGGGGAACATTTTTTTTTTCTGTTTTTGTCACTCGTCACTTTTCGTCACTACCGAAACGGAAAAAAAAAATCACAAAAAAATCACTACCAATCAGCTTTAAATTGCCTGAAACGTGCTCCTAACAGGTTTTTGGGGGAACATTTTTTTTTCTGTTTTCGTCACTCGTCACTTTTCGTCACTACCGAAACGGAAAAAAAAATTCACAAAAAAATCACTACGAATCAGCTTTAAATTGCCTGAAACGTGCTCCTAACAGGTTTTTGGGGGAACATTTTTTTTTCTGTTTTTGTCACTCGTCACTTTTCGTCACTACCGAAACCGAAAAAAAAAAATCACAAAAAAAATCACTACCAATCAGCTTTAAATTGCCTGAAACGTGCTCCTAACAGGTTTTTGGGGGAACAATTTTTTTTCTGTTTTCGTCACTCGTCACTTTTCGTCACTACCGAAACGGAAAAAAAAAATCATAAAAAAATCACTACCAATCAGCTTTAAATAGCCTGAAACGTGCTCCTAACAGGTTTTTGGGGGAACCATTTTTTTCTGTTTTCGTCACTACCGAAACGGGAAAAAAAATTCACAAAAAAATCACTACCAATTCTGTCACATACAGTATATGATCTGAGTGCTGCGTAAACATGAAGAAAAGAAACACCTTTGTATTTCTCCATTTACAAAGATGACATCAGATATACAAACATCAGATATCTCTGCTGCTGCAGTCTAGCACTGGTGGGTCCAATGCTCCCAGCACTCCAGGCTGGCATTTCTATGCCACATTAAAGCAAAAGGATTGTTCATGATGACAGTATTTGTGAATATTAACTGAATTTCTACTCAATTGGTATAGTAGTACGTTTCAGGCAATTTAGAGTTGATTGGTAGTACTTTTTAGTGACACTTTTTTTGGTCCCTAACATTCATCGAGCTCTGGACTTAGTACATTTATTTTTTCACCATTGGGACACTACCGAAACGAAACCGAAACGAAAGTTAAATCCGAAAAAATCACTAAGTGTGGAGGGCAACAATTTTTTTTCTGTTTTCGTCACTCGTCACTTTTCGTCACTACAGAAACGGAAAAAAAAATTCACAAAAAAATCACTACCAATCAGCTTTAAATTGCCTGAAACGTGCTCCTAACAGGTTTATGGGGGAACATTTTTTTTTCTGTTTTTGTCACTCGTCACTTTTCGTCACTCGTCACTTTTCGTCACTACCGAAACGGAAAAAAAAATTCACAAAAAAATCACTACCAATCAGCTTTAAATTGCTTGAAACGTGCTCCTAACAGGTTTTTGGGGGAACATTTTTTTTTTCTGTTTTTGTCACTCGTCACTTTTCGTCACTACCGAAACGGAAAAAAAAAAATCACAAAAAAATCACTACCAATCAGCTTTAAATTGCCTGAAACGTGCTCCTAACAGGTTTATGGGGGAACATTTTTTTTTCTGTTTTTGTCACTCGTCACTTTTCGTCACTACCGAAACGGAAAAAAAAAAATCACAAAAAAATCACTACCAATCAGCTTTAAATTGCCTGAAACGTGCTCCTAACAGGTTTTTGGGGGAACAATTTTTTTTCTGTTTTCGTCACTCGTCACTTTTCGTCACTACCGAAACGGAAAAAAAAATTCACAAAAAAATCACTACGAATCAGCTTTAAATTGCCTGAAACGTGCTCCTAACAGGTTTTTGGGGGAACATTTTTTTTTCTGTTTTTGTCACTCGTCACTTTTCGTCACTACCGAAACCGGAAAAAAAAAATCACTACCAATCAGCTTTAAATTGCCTGAAACGTGCTCCTAACAGGTTTTTGGGGGAACAATTTTTTTTCTGTTTTCGTCACTCGTCACTTTTCGTCACTACCAAAACGGAAAAAAAAATTCATAAAAAAATCACTACCAATTCTGTCACATACAGTATATGATCTGAGTGCTGCGTAAACATGAAGAAAAGAAACACCTTTGTATTTCTCCATTTACAAAGATGACATCAGATATACAAACATCAGATATCTCTGCTGCTGCAGTCTAGCACTGGTGGGTCCAATGCTCCCAGCACTCCAGGCTGGCATTTCTATGCCACATTAAAGCAAAAGGATTGTTCATGATGACAGTATTTGTGAATATGAACTGAATTTCTACTCAATTGGTATAGTAGTACGTTTCAGGCAATTTAGAGTTGATTGGTAGTACTTTGTAGTGACACTTTTTTTGGTCCCTAACATTCATCGAGCTCTGGACTTAGTACATTTATTTTTTCACCATTGGGACACTACCGAAACGAAACCGAAACGAAAGTTAAATCCGAAAAAATCACTAAGTGTGGAGGCCAACAATTTTTTTTCTGTTTTCGTCACTCGTCACTTTTCGTCACTACAGAAACGGGGAAAAAAAATCACAAAAAAATCACTACCAATCAGCTTTAAATTGCTTGAAACGTGCTCCTAACAGGTTTTTGGGGGAACATTTTTTTTTTCTGTTTTTGTCACTCGTCACTTTTCGTCACTACCGAAACGGAAAAAAAAAAAATCACAAAAAAATCACTACCAATCAGCTTTAAATTGCCTGAAACGTGCTCCTAACAGGTTTTTGGGGGAACATTTTTTTTTCTGTTTTCGTCACTCGTCACTTTTCGTCACTACCGAAACGAAAAAAAAAAATCACAAAAAAATCACTACGAATCAGCTTTAAATTGCCTGAAACGTGCTCCTAACAGGTTTTTGGGGGAACATTTTTTTTTCTGTTTTTGTCACTCGTCACTTTTCGTCACTACCGAAACCGAAAAAAAAAAATCACAAAAAAATCACTACCAATCAGCTTTAAATTGCCTGAAACGTGCTCCTAACAGGTTTTTGGGGGAACAATTTTTTTTCTGTTTTCGTCACTCGTCACTTTTCGTCACTACCGAAACGGAAAAAAAAAATCATAAAAAAATCACTACCAATCAGCTTTAAATAGCCTGAAACGTGCTCCTAACAGGTTTTTGGGGGAACCATTTTTTTCTGTTTTCGTCACTACCGAAACGGGAAAAAAAATTCACAAAAAAATCACTACCAATTCTGTCACATACAGTATATGATCTGAGTGCTGCGTAAACATGAAGAAAAGAAACACCTTTGTATTTCTCCATTTACAAAGATGACATCAGATATACAAACATCAGATATCTCTGCTGCTGCAGTCTAGCACTGGTGGGTCCAATGCTCCCAGCACTCCAGGCTGGCATTTCTATGCCACATTAAAGCAAAAGGATTGTTCATGATGACAGTATTTGTGAATATTAACTGAATTTCTACTCAATTGGTATAGTAGTACGTTTCAGGCAATTTAGAGTTGATTGGTAGTACTTTGTAGTGACACTTTTTTTGGTCCCTAACATTCATCGAGCTCTGGACTTAGTACATTTATTTTTTCACCATTGGGACACTACCGAAACGAAACCGAAACGAAAGTTAAATCCGAAAAAATCACTAAGTGTGGAGGGCAACAATTTTTTTTCTGTTTTCGTCACTCGTCACTTTTCGTCACTACAGAAACGGAAAAAAAAATTCACAAAAAAATCACTACCAATCAGCTTTAAATTGCCTGAAACGTGCTCCTAACAGGTTTATGGGGGAACATTTTTTTTTCTGTTTTTGTCACTCGTCACTTTTCGTCACTACCGAAACGGAAAAAAAAAAATCACAAAAAAATCACTACCAATCAGCTTTAAATTGCCTGAAACGTGCTCCTAACAGGTTTTTGGGGGAACAATTTTTTTTCTGTTTTCGTCACTCGTCACTTTTCGTCACTACCGAAACGGAAAAAAAAATTCACAAAAAAATCACTACCAATCAGCTTTAAATTGCCTGAAACGTGCTCCTAACAGGTTTTTGGGGGAACATTTTTTTTTCTGTTTTCGTCACTCGTCACTTTTTGTCACTACCGAAACCGAAAAAAAAAATCACAAAAAAATCACTACCAATCAGCTTTAAATTGCCTGAAACGTGCTCCTAACAGGTTTTTGGGGGAACAATTTTTTTTCTGTTTTCGTCACTCGTCACTTTTCGTCACTACCGAAACGGAAAAAAAAATTCACAAAAAAATCACTACCAATTCTGTCACATACAGTATATGATCCGAGTGCTGCGTAAACATGAAGAAAAGAAACACCTTTGTATTTCTCCATTTACAAAGATGACATCAGATATACAAACATCAGATATCTCTGCTGCTGCAGTCTAGCACTGGTGGGTCCAATGCTCCCAGCACTCCAGGCTGGCATTTCTATGCCACATTAAAGCAAAAGGATTGTTCATGATGACAGTATTTGTGAATATTAACTGAATTTCTACTCAATTGGTATAGTAGTACGTTTCAGGCAATTTAGAGTTGATTGGTAGTACTTGTGACACTTTTTTTGGTCCCTAACATTCATCGAGCTCTGGACTTAGTACATTTATTTTTTCACCATTGGGACACTACCGAAACGAAACCGAAACGAAAGTTAAATCCGAAAAAATCACTAAGTGTGGAGGGCAACAATTTTTTTTCTGTTTTCGTCACTCGTCACTTTTCGTCACTACCGAAACGGAAAAGAAAATTCACAAAAAAATCACTACCAATCAGCTTTAAATTGCTTGAAACGTACTCCTAACAGGTTTTTGGGGGAACATTTTTTTTTTCTGTTTTTGTCACTCGTCACTTTTCGTCACTACCGAAACGGAAAAAAAAAAATCACAAAAAAATCACTACCAATCAGCTTTAAATTGCCTGAAACGTGCTCCTAACAGGTTTATGGGGGAACATTTTGTTTTCTGTTTTTGTCACTCGTCACTTTTCGTCACTACCGAAACGGAAAAAAAAAAATCACAAAAAAATCACTACCAATCAGCTTTAAATTGCCTGAAACGTGCTCCTAACAGGTTTTTGGGGGAACAATTTTTTTTCTGTTTTCGTCACTCGTCACTTTTCGTCACTACCGAAACGGAAAAAAAAATTCACAAAAAAATCACTACCAATCAGCTTTAAATTGCCTGAAACGTGCTCCTAACAGGAGCTACCGAAACGGAAAAAAAAATTCACAAAAAAATCACTACCAATCAGCTTTAAATTGCTTGACACGTGCTCCTAACAGGTTTTTGGGGGAACATTTTTTTTTTCTGTTTTTGTCACTCGTCACTTTTCGTCACTACCGAAACGGAAAAAAAAAATCACAAAAAAATCACTACCAATCAGCTTTAAATTGCCTGAAACGTGCTCCTAACAGGTTTATGGGGGAACATTTTTTTTTCTGTTTTTGTCACTCGTCACTTTTCGTCACTACCGAAACGGAAAAAAAAAAATCACAAAAAAATCACTACCAATCAGCTTTAAATTGCCTGAAACGTGCTCCTAACAGGTTTTTGGGGGAACAATTTTTTTTCTGTTTTCGTCACTCGTCACTTTTCGTCACTACCGAAACGGGAAAAAAAATTCACAAAAAAATCACTACCAATTCTGTCACATACAGTATATGATCCGAGTGCTGCGTAAACATGAAGAAAAGAAACACCTTTGTATTTCTCCATTTACAAAGATGACATCAGATATACAAACATCAGATATCTCTGCTGCTGCAGTCTAGCACTGGTGGGTCCAATGCTCCCAGCACTCCAGGCTGGCATTTCTATGCCACATTAAAGCAAAAGGATTGTTCATGATGACAGTATTTGTGAATATTAACTGAATTTCTACTCAATTGGTATAGTAGTACGTTTCAGGCAATTTAGAGTTGATTGGTAGTACTTGTGACACTTTTTTTGGTCCCTAACATTCATCGAGCTCTGGACTTAGTACATTTATTTTTTCACCATTGGGACACTACCGAAACGAAACCGAAACGAAAGTTAAATCCGAAAAAATCACTAAGTGTGGAGGGCAACAATTTTTTTTCTGTTTTCGTCACTCGTCACTTTTCGTCACTCGTCACTTTTCGTCACTACCGAAACGGAAAAGAAAATTCACAAAAAAATCACTACCAATCAGCTTTAAATTGCTTGAAACGTACTCCTAACAGGTTTTTGGGGGAACATTTTTTTTTTCTGTTTTTGTCACTCGTCACTTTTCGTCACTACCGAAACGGAAAAAAAAAAATCACAAAAAAATCACTACCAATCAGCTTTAAATTGCCTGAAACGTGCTCCTAACAGGTTTATGGGGGAACATTTTTTTTTCTGTTTTTGTCACTCGTCACTTTTCGTCACTACCGAAACGGAAAAAAAAAAATCACAAAAAAATCACTACCAATCAGCTTTAAATTGCCTGAAACGTGCTCCTAACAGGTTTTTGGGGGAACAATTTTTTTTCTGTTTTCGTCACTCGTCACTTTTCGTCACTACCGAAACGGAAAAAAAAATTCACAAAAAAATCACTACCAATCAGCTTTAAATTGCCTGAAACGTGCTCCTAACAGGAGCTACCGAAACGGAAAAAAAAATTCACAAAAAAATCACTACCAATCAGCTTTAAATTGCTTGACACGTGCTCCTAACAGGTTTTTGGGGGAACATTTTTTTTTTCTGTTTTTGTCACTCGTCACTTTTCGTCACTACCGAAACGGAAAAAAAAAATCACAAAAAAATCACTACCAATCAGCTTTAAATTGCCTGAAACGTGCTCCTAACAGGTTTTTGGGGGAACATTTTTTTTTCTGTTTTCGTCACTCGTCACTTTTCGTCACTACCGAAACGGAAAAAAAAATTCACAAAAAAATCACTACGAATCAGCTTTAAATTGCCTGAAACGTGCTCCTAACAGGTTTTTGGGGGAACATTTTTTTTTCTGTTTTTGTCACTCGTCACTTTTCGTCACTACCGAAACCGAAAAAAAAAAATCACAAAAAAATCACTACCAATCAGCTTTAAATTGCCTGAAACGTGCTCCTAACAGGTTTTTGGGGGAACAATTTTTTTTCTGTTTTCGTCACTCGTCACTTTTCGTCACTACCGAAACGGAAAAAAAAAATCATAAAACAATCACTACCAATCAGCTTTAAATAGCCTGAAACGTGCTCCTAACAGGTTTTTGGGGGAACCATTTTTTTCTGTTTTCGTCACTACCGAAACGGGAAAAAAAATTCACAAAAAAATCACTACCAATTCTGTCACATACAGTATATGATCTGAGTGCTGCGTAAACATGAAGAAAAGAAACACCTTTGTATTTCTCCATTTACAAAGATGACATCAGATATACAAACATCAGATATCTCTGCTGCTGCAGTCTAGCACTGGTGGGTCCAATGCTCCCAGCACTCCAGGCTGGCATTTCTATGCCACATTAAAGCAAAAGGATTGTTCATGATGACAGTATTTGTGAATATTAACTGAATTTCTACTCAATTGGTATAGTAGTACGTTTCAGGCAATTTAGAGTTGATTGGTAGTACTTTGTAGTGACACTTTTTTTGGTCCCTAACATTCATCGAGCTCTGGACTTAGTACATTTATTTTTTCACCATTGGGACACTACCGAAACGAAACCGAAACGAAAGTTAAATCCGAAAAAATCACTAAGTGTGGAGGGCAACAATTTTTTTTCTGTTTTCGTCACTCGTCACTTTTCGTCACTACAGAAACGGAAAAAAAAATTCACAAAAAAATCACTACCAATCAGCTTTAAATTGCCTGAAACGTGCTCCTAACAGGTTTATGGGGGAACATTTTTTTTTCTGTTTTTGTCACTCGTCACTTTTCGTCACTACCGAAACGGAAAAAAAAAAATCACAAAAAAATCACTACCAATCAGCTTTAAATTGCCTGAAACGTGCTCCTAACAGGTTTTTGGGGGAACAATTTTTTTTCTGTTTTCGTCACTCGTCACTTTTCGTCACTACCGAAACGGAAAAAAAAATTCACAAAAAAATCACTACCAATCAGCTTTAAATTGCCTGAAACGTGCTCCTAACAGGTTTTTGGGGGAACATTTTTTTTTCTGTTTTCGTCACTCGTCACTTTTTGTCACTACCGAAACCGAAAAAAAAAATCACAAAAAAATCACTACCAATCACTTTTAAATTGCCTGAAACGTGCTCCTAACAGGTTTTTGGGGGAACAATTTTTTTTCTGTTTTCGTCACTCGTCACTTTTCGTCACTACCGAAACGGAAAAAAAAATTCACAAAAAAATCACTACCAATTCTGTCACATACAGTATATGATCCGAGTGCTGCGTAAACATGAAGAAAAGAAACACCTTTGTATTTCTCCATTTACAAAGATGACATCAGATATACAAACATCAGATATCTCTGCTGCTGCAGTCTAGCACTGGTGGGTCCAATGCTCCCAGCACTCCAGGCTGGCATTTCTATGCCACATTAAAGCAAAAGGATTGTTCATGATGACAGTATTTGTGAATATTAACTGAATTTCTACTCAATTGGTATAGTAGTACGTTTCAGGCAATTTAGAGTTGATTGGTAGTACTTGTGACACTTTTTTTGGTCCCTAACATTCATCGAGCTCTGGACTTAGTACATTTATTTTTTCACCATTGGGACACTACCGAAACGAAACCGAAACGAAAGTTAAATCCGAAAAAATCACTAAGTGTGGAGGGCAACAATTTTTTTTCTGTTTTCGTCACTCGTCACTTTTCGTCACTCGTCACTTTTCGTCACTACCGAAACGGAAAAGAAAATTCACAAAAAAATCACTACCAATCAGCTTTAAATTGCTTGAAACGTACTCCTAACAGGTTTTTGGGGGAACATTTTTTTTTTCTGTTTTTGTCACTCGTCACTTTTCGTCACTACCGAAACGGAAAAAAAAAAATCACAAAAAAATCACTACCAATCAGCTTTAAATTGCCTGAAACGTGCTCCTAACAGGTTTATGGGGGAACATTTTTTTTTCTGTTTTTGTCACTCGTCACTTTTCGTCACTACAGAAACGGAAAAAAAAAAATCACAAAAAAATCACTACCAATCAGCTTTAAATTGCCTGAAACGTGCTCCTAACAGGTTTTTGGGGGAACAATTTTTTTTCTGTTTTCGTCACTCGTCACTTTTCGTCACTACCGAAACGGAAAAAAAAATTCACAAAAAAATCACTACCAATCAGCTTTAAATTGCCTGAAACGTGCTCCTAACAGGAGCTACCGAAACGGAAAAAAAAATTCACAAAAAAATCACTACCAATCAGCTTTAAATTGCTTGACACGTGCTCCTAACAGGTTTTTGGGGGAACATTTTTTTTTTCTGTTTTTGTCACTCGTCACTTTTCGTCACTACCGAAACGGAAAAAAAAAATCACAAAAAAATCACTACCAATCAGCTTTAAATTGCCTGAAACGTGCTCCTAACAGGTTTTTGGGGGAACATTTTTTTTTCTGTTTTCGTCACTCGTCACTTTTCGTCACTACCGAAACGGAAAAAAAAATTCACAAAAAAATCACTACGAATCAGCTTTAAATTGCCTGAAACGTGCTCCTAACAGGTTTTTGGGGGAACATTTTTTTTTCTGTTTTTGTCACTCGTCACTTTTCGTCACTACCGAAACCGAAAAAAAAAAATCACAAAAAAAATCACTACCAATCAGCTTTAAATTGCCTGAAACGTGCTCCTAACAGGTTTTTGGGGGAACAATTTTTTTTCTGTTTTCGTCACTCGTCACTTTTCGTCACTACCGAAACGGAAAAAAAAAATCATAAAAAAATCACTACCAATCAGCTTTAAATAGCCTGAAACGTGCTCCTAACAGGTTTTTGGGGGAACCATTTTTTTCTGTTTTCGTCACTACCGAAACGGGAAAAAAAATTCACAAAAAAATCACTACCAATTCTGTCACATACAGTATATGATCTGAGTGCTGCGTAAACATGAAGAAAAGAAACACCTTTGTATTTCTCCATTTACAAAGATGACATCAGATATACAAACATCAGATATCTCTGCTGCTGCAGTCTAGCACTGGTGGGTCCAATGCTCCCAGCACTCCAGGCTGGCATTTCTATGCCACATTAAAGCAAAAGGATTGTTCATGATGACAGTATTTGTGAATATTAACTGAATTTCTACTCAATTGGTATAGTAGTACGTTTCAGGCAATTTAGAGTTGATTGGTAGTACTTGTGACACTTTTTTTGGTCCCTAACATTCATCGAGCTCTGGACTTAGTACATTTATTTTTTCACCATTGGGACACTACCGAAACGAAACCGAAACGAAAGTTAAATCCGAAAAAATCACTAAGTGTGGAGGGCAACAATTTTTTTTCTGTTTTCGTCACTCGTCACTTTTCGTCACTCGTCACTTTTCGTCACTACCGAAACGGAAAAGAAAATTCACAAAAAAATCACTACCAATCAGCTTTAAATTGCTTGAAACGTACTCCTAACAGGTTTTTGGGGGAACATTTTTTTTTTCTGTTTTTGTCACTCGTCACTTTTCGTCACTACCGAAACGGAAAAAAAAAAATCACAAAAAAATCACTACCAATCAGCTTTAAATTGCCTGAAACGTGCTCCTAACAGGTTTATGGGGGAACATTTTTTTTTCTGTTTTTGTCACTCGTCACTTTTCGTCACTACAGAAACGGAAAAAAAAAAATCACAAAAAAATCACTACCAATCAGCTTTAAATTGCCTGAAACGTGCTCCTAACAGGTTTTTGGGGGAACAATTTTTTTTCTGTTTTCGTCACTCGTCACTTTTCGTCACTACCGAAACGGAAAAAAAAATTCACAAAAAAATCACTACCAATCAGCTTTAAATTGCCTGAAACGTGCTCCTAACAGGAGCTACCGAAACGGAAAAAAAAATTCACAAAAAAATCACTACCAATCAGCTTTAAATTGCTTGACACGTGCTCCTAACAGGTTTTTGGGGGAACATTTTTTTTTTCTGTTTTTGTCACTCGTCACTTTTCGTCACTACCGAAACGGAAAAAAAAAATCACAAAAAAATCACTACCAATCAGCTTTAAATTGCCTGAAACGTGCTCCTAACAGGTTTTTGGGGGAACATTTTTTTTTCTGTTTTCGTCACTCGTCACTTTTCGTCACTACCGAAACGGAAAAAAAAATTCACAAAAAAATCACTACGAATCAGCTTTAAATTGCCTGAAACGTGCTCCTAACAGGTTTTTGGGGGAACATTTTTTTTTCTGTTTTTGTCACTCGTCACTTTTCGTCACTACCGAAACCGAAAAAAAAAAATCACAAAAAAAATCACTACCAATCAGCTTTAAATTGCCTGAAACGTGCTCCTAACAGGTTTTTGGGGGAACAATTTTTTTTCTGTTTTCGTCACTCGTCACTTTTCGTCACTACCGAAACGGAAAAAAAAAATCATAAAAAAATCACTACCAATCAGCTTTAAATAGCCTGAAACGTGCTCCTAACAGGTTTTTGGGGGAACCATTTTTTTCTGTTTTCGTCACTACCGAAACGGGAAAAAAAATTCACAAAAAAATCACTACCAATTCTGTCACATACAGTATATGATCTGAGTGCTGCGTAAACATGAAGAAAAGAAACACCTTTGTATTTCTCCATTTACAAAGATGACATCAGATATACAAACATCAGATATCTCTGCTGCTGCAGTCTAGCACTGGTGGGTCCAATGCTCCCAGCACTCCAGGCTGGCATTTCTATGCCACATTAAAGCAAAAGGATTGTTCATGATGACAGTATTTGTGAATATTAACTGAATTTCTACTCAATTGGTATAGTAGTACGTTTCAGGCAATTTAGAGTTGATTGGTAGTACTTTTTAGTGACACTTTTTTTGGTCCCTAACATTCATCGAGCTCTGGACTTAGTACATTTATTTTTTCACCATTGGGACACTACCGAAACGAAACCGAAACGAAAGTTAAATCCGAAAAAATCACTAAGTGTGGAGGGCAACAATTTTTTTTCTGTTTTCGTCACTCGTCACTTTTCGTCACTACAGAAACGGAAAAAAAAAATCACAAAAAAATCACTACCAATCAGCTTTAAATTGCCTGAAACGTGCTCCTAACAGGTTTTTGGGGGAACATTTTTTTTTCTGTTTTCGTCACTCGTCACTTTTCGTCACTACCGAAAAAAAAAAAATCACAAAAAAATCACTACGAATCAGCTTTAAATTGCCTGAAACGTGCTCCTAACAGGTTTTTGGGGGAACATTTTTTTTCTGTTTTTGTCACTCGTCACTTTTCGTCACTACCGAAACCGAAAAAAAAAAATCACAAAAAAATCACTACCAATCAGCTTTAAATTGCCTGAAACGTGCTCCTAACAGGTTTTTGGGGGAACAATTTTTTTTCTGTTTTCGTCACTCGTCACTTTTCGTCACTACCGAAACGGAAAAAAAAAATCATAAAAAAATCACTACCAATCAGCTTTAAATAGCCTGAAACGTGCTCCTAACAGGTTTTTGGGGGAACCATTTTTTTCTGTTTTCGTCACTACCGAAACGGGAAAAAAAATTCACAAAAAAATCACTACCAATTCTGTCACATACAGTATATGATCTGAGTGCTGCGTAAACATGAAGAAAAGAAACACCTTTGTATTTCTCCATTTACAAAGATGACATCAGATCTACAAACATCAGATATCTCTGCTGCTGCAGTCTAGCACTGGTGGGTCCAATGCTCCCAGCACTCCAGGCTGGCATTTCTATGCCACATTAAAGCAAAAGGATTGTTCATGATGACAGTATTTGTGAATATTAACTGAATTTCTACTCAATTGGTATAGTAGTACGTTTCAGGCAATTTAGAGTTGATTGGTAGTACTTTGTAGTGACACTTTTTTTGGTCCCTAACATTCATCGAGCTCTGGACTTAGTACATTTATTTTTTCACCATTGGGACACTACCGAAACGAAACCGAAACGAAAGTTAAATCCGAAAAAATCACTAAGTGTGGAGGGCAACAATTTTTTTTCTGTTTTCGTCACTCGTCACTTTTCGTCACTACAGAAACGGAAAAAAAAATTCACAAAAAAATCACTACCAATCAGCTTTAAATTGCCTGAAACGTGCTCCTAACAGGTTTATGGGGGAACATTTTTTTTTCTGTTTTTGTCACTCGTCACTTTTCGTCACTACCGAAACGGAAAAAAAAAAATCACAAAAAAATCACTACCAATCAGCTTTAAATTGCCTGAAACGTGCTCCTAACAGGTTTTTGGGGGAACAATTTTTTTTCTGTTTTCGTCACTCGTCACTTTTCGTCACTACCGAAACGGAAAAAAAAATTCACAAAAAAATCACTACCAATCAGCTTTAAATTGCCTGAAACGTGCTCCTAACAGGTTTTTGGGGGAACATTTTTTTTTCTGTTTTCGTCACTCGTCACTTTTTGTCACTACCGAAACCGGAAAAAAAAATCACAAAAAAATCACTACCAATCACTTTTAAATTGCCTGAAACGTGCTCCTAACAGGTTTTTGGGGGAACAATTTTTTTTCTGTTTTCGTCACTCGTCACTTTTCGTCACTACCGAAACGGAAAAAAAAATTCACAAAAAAATCACTACCAATTCTGTCACATACAGTATATGATCCGAGTGCTGCGTAAACATGAAGAAAAGAAACACCTTTGTATTTCTCCATTTACAAAGATGACATCAGATATACAAACATCAGATATCTCTGCTGCTGCAGTCTAGCACTGGTGGGTCCAATGCTCCCAGCACTCCAGGCTGGCATTTCTATGCCACATTAAAGCAAAAGGATTGTTCATGATGACAGTATTTGTGAATATTAACTGAATTTCTACTCAATTGGTATAGTAGTACGTTTCAGGCAATTTAGAGTTGATTGGTAGTACTTGTGACACTTTTTTTGGTCCCTAACATTCATCGAGCTCTGGACTTAGTACATTTATTTTTTCACCATTGGGACACTACCGAAACGAAACCGAAACGAAAGTTAAATCCGAAAAAATCACTAAGTGTGGAGGGCAACAATTTTTTTTCTGTTTTCGTCACTCGTCACTTTTCGTCACTCGTCACTTTTCGTCACTACCGAAACGGAAAAGAAAATTCACAAAAAAATCACTACCAATCAGCTTTAAATTGCTTGAAACGTACTCCTAACAGGTTTTTGGGGGAACATTTTTTTTTTCTGTTTTTGTCACTCGTCACTTTTCGTCACTACCGAAACGGAAAAAAAAAAATCACAAAAAAATCACTACCAATCAGCTTTAAATTGCCTGAAACGTGCTCCTAACAGGTTTATGGGGGAACATTTTTTTTTCTGTTTTTGTCACTCGTCACTTTTCGTCACTACAGAAACGGAAAAAAAAAAATCACAAAAAAATCACTACCAATCAGCTTTAAATTGCCTGAAACGTGCTCCTAACAGGTTTTTGGGGGAACAATTTTTTTTCTGTTTTCGTCACTCGTCACTTTTCGTCACTACCGAAACGGAAAAAAAAATTCACAAAAAAATCACTACCAATCAGCTTTAAATTGCCTGAAACGTGCTCCTAACAGGAGCTACCGAAACGGAAAAAAAAATTCACAAAAAAATCACTACCAATCAGCTTTAAATTGCTTGACACGTGCTCCTAACAGGTTTTTGGGGGAACATTTTTTTTTTCTGTTTTTGTCACTCGTCACTTTTCGTCACTACCGAAACGGAAAAAAAAAATCACAAAAAAATCACTACCAATCAGCTTTAAATTGCCTGAAACGTGCTCCTAACAGGTTTTTGGGGGAACATTTTTTTTTCTGTTTTCGTCACTCGTCACTTTTCGTCACTACCGAAACGGAAAAAAAAATTCACAAAAAAATCACTACGAATCAGCTTTAAATTGCCTGAAACGTGCTCCTAACAGGTTTTTGGGGGAACATTTTTTTTTCTGTTTTTGTCACTCGTCACTTTTCGTCACTACCGAAACCGAAAAAAAAAAATCACAAAAAAAATCACTACCAATCAGCTTTAAATTGCCTGAAACGTGCTCCTAACAGGTTTTTGGGGGAACAATTTTTTTTCTGTTTTCGTCACTCGTCACTTTTCGTCACTACCGAAACGGAAAAAAAAAATCATAAAAAAATCACTACCAATCAGCTTTAAATAGCCTGAAACGTGCTCCTAACAGGTTTTTGGGGGAACCATTTTTTTCTGTTTTCGTCACTACCGAAACGGGAAAAAAAATTCACAAAAAAATCACTACCAATTCTGTCACATACAGTATATGATCTGAGTGCTGCGTAAACATGAAGAAAAGAAACACCTTTGTATTTCTCCATTTACAAAGATGACATCAGATATACAAACATCAGATATCTCTGCTGCTGCAGTCTAGCACTGGTGGGTCCAATGCTCCCAGCACTCCAGGCTGGCATTTCTATGCCACATTAAAGCAAAAGGATTGTTCATGATGACAGTATTTGTGAATATTAACTGAATTTCTACTCAATTGGTATAGTAGTACGTTTCAGGCAATTTAGAGTTGATTGGTAGTACTTTTTAGTGACACTTTTTTTGGTCCCTAACATTCATCGAGCTCTGGACTTAGTACATTTATTTTTTCACCATTGGGACACTACCGAAACGAAACCGAAACGAAAGTTAAATCCGAAAAAATCACTAAGTGTGGAGGGCAACAATTTTTTTTCTGTTTTCGTCACTCGTCACTTTTCGTCACTACAGAAACGGAAAAAAAAAATCACAAAAAAATCACTACCAATCAGCTTTAAATTGCCTGAAACGTGCTCCTAACAGGTTTTTGGGGGAACATTTTTTTTTCTGTTTTCGTCACTCGTCACTTTTCGTCACTACCGAAAAAAAAAAAATCACAAAAAAATCACTACGAATCAGCTTTAAATTGCCTGAAACGTGCTCCTAACAGGTTTTTGGGGGAACAATTTTTTTTCTGTTTTCGTCACTCGTCACTTTTCGTCACTACCGAAACGAAAAAAAAAAATCATAAAAAAATCACTACCAATCAGCTTTAAATAGCCTGAAACGTGCTCCTAACAGGTTTTTGGGGGAACCATTTTTTTCTGTTTTCGTCACTACCGAAACGGGAAAAAAAATTCACAAAAAAATCACTACCAATTCTGTCACATACAGTATATGATCTGAGTGCTGCGTAAACATGAAGAAAAGAAACACCTTTGTATTTCTCCATTTACAAAGATGACATCAGATATACAAACATCAGATATCTCTGCTGCTGCAGTCTAGCACTGGTGGGTCCAATGCTCCCAGCACTCCAGGCTGGCATTTCTATGCCACATTAAAGCAAAAGGATTGTTCATGATGACAGTATTTGTGAATA
This sequence comes from Gymnoscopelus microlampas, assembly GCF_963454915.1. NCBI lineage: Eukaryota > Metazoa > Chordata > Actinopteri > Myctophiformes > Myctophidae > Gymnoscopelus > Gymnoscopelus microlampas. The sequence goes on along the minus strand of NC_139945.1, from coordinate 20,085,060 downwards.
TTAACTGAATTTCTACTCAATTGGTATAGTAGTACGTTTCAGGCAATTTAGAGTTGATTGGTAGTACTTTGTAGTGACACTTTTTTTGGTCCCTAACATTCATCGAGCTCTGGACTTAGTACATTTATTTTTTCACCATTGGGACACTACCGAAACGAAACCGAAACGAAAGTTAAATCCGAAAAAATCACTAAGTGTGGAGGGCAACAATTTTTTTTCTGTTTTCGTCACTCGTCACTTTTCGTCACTACAGAAACGGAAAAAAAAATTCACAAAAAAATCACTACCAATCAGCTTTAAATTGCCTGAAACGTGCTCCTAACAGGTTTATGGGGGAACATTTTTTTTTCTGTTTTTGTCACTCGTCACTTTTCGTCACTACCGAAACGGAAAAAAAAAAATCACAAAAAAATCACTACCAATCAGCTTTAAATTGCCTGAAACGTGCTCCTAACAGGTTTTTGGGGGAACAATTTTTTTTCTGTTTTCGTCACTCGTCACTTTTCGTCACTACCGAAACGGGAAAAAAAATTCACAAAAAAATCACTACCAATCAGCTTTAAATTGCCTGAAACGTGCTCCTAACAGGTTTTTGGGGGAACATTTTTTTTTCTGTTTTCGTCACTCGTCACTTTTTGTCACTACCGAAACCGAAAATAAAAATCACAAAAAAATCACTACCAATCAGCTTTAAATTGCCTGAAACGTGCTCCTAACAGGTTTTTGGGGGAACAATTTTTTTTCTGTTTTCGTCACTCGTCACTTTTCGTCACTACCGAAACGGAAAAAAAAATTCACAAAAAAATCACTACCAATTCTGTCACATACAGTATATGATCCGAGTGCTGCGTAAACATGAAGAAAAGAAACACCTTTGTATTTCTCCATTTACAAAGATGACATCAGATATACAAACATCAGATATCTCTGCTGCTGCAGTCTAGCACTGGTGGGTCCAATGCTCCCAGCACTCCAGGCTGGCATTTCTATGCCACATTAAAGCAAAAGGATTGTTCATGATGACAGTATCTGTGAATATTAACTGAATTTCTACTCAATTGGTATAGTAGTACGTTTCAGGCAATTTAGAGTTGATTGGTAGTACTTTGTAGTGACACTTTTTTTGGTCCCTAACATTCATCGAGCTCTGGACTTAGTACATTTATTTTTTCACCATTGGGACACTACCGAAACGAAACCGAAACGAAAGTTAAATCCGAAAAAATCACTAAGTGTGGAGGGCAACAATTTTTTTTCTGTTTTCGTCACTCGTCACTTTTCGTCACTCGTCACTTTTCGTCACTACCGAAACGGAAAAGAAAATTCACAAAAAAATCACTACCAATCAGCTTTAAATTGCTTGAAACGTACTCCTAACAGGTTTTTGGGGGAACATTTTTTTTTTCTGTTTTTGTCACTCGTCACTTTTCGTCACTACCGAAACGGAAAAAAAAAATCACAAAAAAATCACTACCAATCAGCTTTAAATTGCCTGAAACGTGCTCCTAACAGGTTTTTGGGGGAACATTTTTTTTTCTGTTTTTGTCACTCGTCACTTTTCGTCACTACCGAAACGGAAAAAAAAAATCACAAAAAAATCACGAAAAGTGACTAGTGACGAAAACAGAAAAAAAAATGTTCCCCCAAAAACCTGTTAGGAGCACGTTTCAGGCAATTTAAAGCTGATTGGTAGTGATTTTTTTGTGAATTTTTTTTTCCGTTTCGGTAGTGACGAAAAGTGACGAGTGACGAAAACAGAAAAAAAAATGTTCCCCCAAAAACCTGTTAGGAGCACGTTTCAGGCAATTTAAAGCTGATTGGTAGTGATTTTTTTGTGATTTTTTTTTCCCGTTTCGGTAGTGACGAAAAGTGACGAGTGACGAAAACAGAAAAAAAAAATTTCCCCCAAAAACCTGTTAGGAGCACGTTTCAGGCTATTTAAAGCTGATTGGTAGTGATTTTTTTGTGAATTTTGTTTTCCGTTTCGGTAGTGACAAAAAGTGACGAGTGACGAAAACAGAAAAAAAATGTTCCCCCAAAAACCTGTTAGGAGCACGTTTCAGGCAATTTAAAGCTGATTGGTAGTGATTTTTTTGTGAATTTTTTTTTCCGTTTCGGTAGTTCCCCCAAAAACCTGTTAGGAGCACGTTTCAGGCAATTTAAAGCTGATTGGTAGTGATTTTTTTGTGAATTTTTTTTTCCGTTTCGGTAGTGACGAAAAGTGACGAGTGACGAAAACAGAAAAAAAAATGTTCCCCCAAAAACCTGTTAGGAGCACGTTTCAGGCAATTTAAAGCTGATTGGTAGTGATTTTTTTGTGAATTTTTTTTTCCCGTTTCGGTAGTGACGAAAAGTGACGAGTGACGAAAACAGAAAAAAAATTGTTCCCCCAAAAACCTGTTAGGAGCACGTTTCAGGCTATTTAAAGCTGATTGGTAGAGCACGTACACCACTATCTCTGCATTAATTACAGCAGTGTCCTACCTATTCTGAAGAAAACCTGGAGACTGGCAATTTGTAATTTTTTGTTATCAAAGATTTGCTGCGGACATGGACATGTCATCCCGTGGACACTTTGATGACCCCTGTTCCTGAGCCAGGAATTTGAAGCCAAACCATTGCATTGTAGGCTAGCACATGGCTGATCTTACCATGGCTGTCTAAAAAACATGCATACTTTAGACTTCCACATTTTCTCAGCAACTATAACAAGTTCAGATTTTTCTGAACTTGTTATTGTTCTGAACTGTTGTTACTGAACTGTTCCTGTGTAATACAATGCTTGAGGATATTTCTATCGAATGGGGAACTTGCAACATCCTCTTGATAGGAAATGAAAAGGAGAAGTAATATATTTGTTTGCGGTAAATGTCTCTCAGGGCTGAAGATCCGGTCACATATATCAATGGATGGGTTCAGTCATTGATACAAGCATAGTAATTGTTTCCCCATTTCAACCAGACACTGACATTCATTTCCATATATTGTGTAAGAGAATAGTGTTTGCAGAGGCTAAACCAAAAACTGTACTGTGTGTATGTGTTGATCCACGCATGGAAGCAGCTTGGCATTCTGGCCCCCCTGGCAACACACCACACTGTACGCCCTAACTTCTTTTTTTTAAACAACCCCTCCCCCCGACAGACACACACACACCTTTGGTGACCGCTTTGAGTCCATTAACCACTTATGCCCCGTACAATGGTGTTGCATGGGGAAAATAGCAAAAAAAAGTTTGACAAAAAAAGCTGACAAAGTTTGTAGATCAGCAATTTTTGCTACTGTATTTGTTGTGCAACATCATGCAAAGTACATGTGGTTTAAATGGTTAAACCCCAAAGGACAGTTAGAGTGTGTGTACCAGTAATATAAATGTGACAAACACAAGCACAATATTAAAAGTAATTTATTGTCATCCTGATTAGTACAAGTCATAGGATCCAATCCTATGTATCGGCAAATGTTAAAAGTACACTAAACGTATTTTTTTTTGTTAGATATCGAAAGGCACAATAAAAGTTTAGAAGAATGAATATGTTTATATGTAAACTATGCTCGTATATGAAAATGAAACTGGTTCATGATACTAATAAAATGTTTCTTCTGTAAAACAAAAGAAAATACATTCCTCAGAATCCTCAGAGTCATCGATCACACACTTTCAAAATGACATTGCTGTTCTGAGATTGCTGACTCGAACCCTTACAATTGATCAAGAATGCCTTGGGAAAACTGGTCCTACATTTTCACATCTCCCTCTTCTGCGTTCCCTTCACTGGTGGCTATCCGCATCCAATTCAATACACTTGTGCTGACCAACAAATCAATCAAGGGCATGGCATCCACCTCTTCCCCCACACAGGATGTCTGTCCCTCCCTTCCCTACTACACCCTGGCCAACACTCCAAGCGTCCTAGACTCTTCTCCCTCAAATGACAGTCAGTCAGAACTGCAGACTAAATCCACACTTTCCACCGCAGTATGAAAACTCACCTGTTCAGACTCTACTTCACCCCCTAGAACTCTTCATCATTATACATTGCAGATGTATGTTGGTTACTTCTTCACAAATGCTAAGAATGTTATTTAGATAGCAGTGTTTAGACAGATGCAAAATTTGATTTTGAACCCATTAAGACCTGGAACGCATCTGTGTCACTTAAAATTTCTTTGGCTATTCAAAAATAGCAGATATACAAGCTCATAGCACGGCACCGAGTGCCGCGCTATGAGCTTGTAGATCTGCTATTTTTGAAAAATCTTGAAAAAAAAAAAGTAAAAAAAAACAAAAAAACTGTTGGATTTGGAAAAGATTTTTAAGAATCGCCTCAGGTCTTAATGGGTTAAATATAATGAATAAATATTATTTTTTAAATGAGAAAAAAAAAATATATATTATATATATATTTTTTTCTCATTTAAAAAATAATATTTATTTTTTGAGTAGCCAATAATTTTTCTTTACCCCTTTTCTTCCAATTTAGTCATTATAACAATTACCCCTCCCCAGACACTTCTGTGTTGTGGCTGCTATAGCACACTACCGGCCCACCTGCCAGTGAGGAGCCCCCACCGGGAGGACATAGCGCTTCCGTTCCTACTCCTTCCGTTCAACACCCCAGACTGATGCTGCCCCAGACCAAAGGAGTCAGTGACAAGGACTCCCCCTCCCAACCCGGCCTCCCTCCCCTGAACATGGCCATTTGTGTTCGTTGTGACAGACGCTCAGCCAAGCCGGATGCACCCTGCTGGAAATGAACCCCTAGCTAATCTTGAACTTTGTGTTTGTAGAGGACTTGAATTGGGCCATTTATATCATTCAAATAAAAGAAGAAAATAAAATTACATTTTAAAATCCATGGATATACAAAACAAAAAACATCCATATCTGAGAATATGATCTAGCATTGTAGTATTTCCTAAAGCATAATAGAGAACTGTGCTTCAAACCAACATCTGCTTATCAGAAGCCTAATCAACAACATAGAACTCAAAATGTCATATATGTCAATATGGGACAACATTTGTCCCATATTGTTTGCACAGATTAGCGCTAAAACATTGTTTCAGTACAAGTTACATGGATTATATGATGATAAAATATACTGTATGCATGATAGAAGCAACAAACTAGACCTGTATTAAAAAAACACACAATATATAATATTACATTATGTTATATTTAACTTAGGTGCCAGATGGGTGTGGTTTGTCACGCAACACAATACATTTGGAGCCGGCGTGTTTAGACAATCCCAGAGAAGTGTTTTAGAGTCAAATCAGTATACTTCTTAATTAGTATACTTCTTATAATTCTCCATGAGTAGGGTGACCAAATATTCAGCCCCTAAAACAGAGAGCCTTAAGTCAATGTGCACGTTCATCGTGTGCACACGCACGGCCAGTCATGCAAGTTCATGCACGTGCACATGTAGTATACGCACCAGGTGTCGCATACAGGCAACGACTGATTGACAAACATCAATTGACACGCAATGCATTTGTTCATGTTTTCTGATTGGTTAGGTGAGCATGTTTACATGAAATGATTATTATTATTTAAACTATTATTTATACCCTAACCCTTATTTTAATTTTGGCGAAAACCTTGGACAATTTCACAGTGAATGTTGAAAACCGGGACATATTAGTGTTTTAGAGATATTTATCGGGACACGCAGCTTGAAAGCGGGACAATCCCGGACATCTGGTCACCCTACCTATGAGTGACAACTCACCAGGCTGTAACTGAATTGCCATGCTGAGGTGACCTCCACCCATCTGGTTACTCAAAAGTCATAAAACAAACAATATTGACTATCATCACATTGAATCCAGGTCTAGAACAAATATGTACCTGGTGGATAGTACAGTAACAGTAGTCCCACACACAACAGGAAACAAAAATAAATGCTACCATCATAATTTATACTTTTCAAAAAGGTTTAATATTTAAAGTATAAAAAACATGTACGTAAAAAGATGCCACTGAATAATCAGTTGACTGATTATGGTTTGACTGATAGCAATACACTCATTACACTGCGAAGTGTACCACATCAGGTCAAACAGTCGAGATACGTGAGTTGAGAACAGTAACCTGATTTAATTTGCCATGTTCTTGTATTGTCCTGGCAACATGGCAACCCCTCCCCCATCTCACACTGACAAAGAAGAATGGAGCACATGACTGAGAATTGTGGAAACTTGCAAGTGTCATATGACATGACCATGTTGCTTGCCTATTATCCCTGGGAATCATTTCCATTGATTGAAGGGGCTACAGGTGTGGACAAGTCATGGACTGTATTTTTGGAAGTTCTCTGTGTTAGGCTAAAGTCACAGCCAGTGTGTGAGTGTGTGTGTGTGTGTGTGTGTGTGTGTGTGTGTGTGTGTGTGTGTGTGTGTGTGTGTGTGTGTGTGTGTGTGTGTGTGTGTGTACGTACAGTGTATACTGTGTCATACACCATCTGCCATAAATCTATGGTAGATGTCAACAAATTCCTGCCACTGAATATCTTGAGGTAAAATTGGAACGTTTGTTCCAAAGTCGACCACTGTGCGCTTGTACAGTACAGTAAAGTACAGTACCACTGCATATAGATATTGGTTACCCGACCTGGGCTGCATAGTATTTGCAAATAATTCAAGTGCCAGATGAATGTGGTGTGCCACATGAGACATTACAATGTGTGACGTTACAACTTAAAGTAATGCTAGGTAACTTTTTCAATAAAACTAAAGTTAAATTGTATATCTTTTGTGAGTGGCAAATGTTTCACAACACCCACTCCATGAATTTCACCCCCGAAAGCCTTTTATTTATATATTTTCTATTGAACATGGTCGGGGTTGACTGTCCCGCGAAAATGACGTCATCTGGCCGGAAAATGGAAGCGGAAATGCACCGGTTTCCTGTTTGGCCAGGAACTACTGCACCAGTTTCCTGTTTGGCCAGGAACTACCGCGCTAATAACAAAAAGGAAACTCACGCTGATTTTAACAGATTGTATGATTTGAAGAACGAAAAAAAAAACAGAAAAAGAAAACACAGCTCACGGTAACTAAAGCTCCACTGGCTAAGAGAAACGATCCACAGATCGTATAAAACAATTAAAAGAACGCTTTTTGAAACACTTGAAAACAAATGGAATTCTGGGTAACGCAGTGATAAACAAACGGCCTGCAGTGACGGTAATGACCAAAAATAGTTTTTGGGAAATTTGCACTGTACAGCTTTAAGTCCTATAACATTTTTCAAAATGTCACCAAATATTTTATAAAGTAGCCAATCTACAAGCTCACAACGCATCGTGACGTGTTGTGAGCTTGTAGATCTCTTTTTTCAATTAAAATAATTATCACCTATAATGACATGCTCAAATATGGATGCCATGCTTTAAGTTGTTAAAGATAAACAATCAGAATAACATTTCTTATCGTGTGTTTCGCTTGTGTAAACCTCACCCAACTGGTACATCTTGCCTGTAAAAGCTCAGAATTATTATTAGTCTGTTGCTTAAGGACCACCAATATGCTCCTGAATATTGTTCCTTGGTGTATTTTCCCAATTGTTCTACACACTGACTCCAACTGACACTTTATAATTATTAGGAGCATATGCTCCTTCCACAAAAAAAAACTAAAACAAAACATTGACTAAGTGACACAAAGTGAAAATGCCGATCTTACTGTAAAATCCATTTTTTTGTCATGAAGACGATACATATAGTGTAAACAAACAGGTTAAAGGAGGTAGCCCATTTTGGCATTATTTAAAAGTCATCGTCAGCGCTTCTTTCACAGTAATATACTGATTAGCAAATCCCACAGTTTCCACCTTTGGAGAAGCGCGACTATCTTTGTTCAACATGGCCTTATAAGCAACCAAATGTAGTGTTTTAGGACTGTGTACAGTGAGAGTTCTTGTGTGTGTGTGTGTGTGTGCACATGTGATGGAGTCTGTATTCACATACTACATGAGTTTGCGTTTAGTTTGCCGTATGTGTGTGAATCCACTGATGGCTTTCTCACTTTCTCACAGCAGAGCAGCCCATCTAGCAGCTTGATTGACAGGTGCTCCATCAAGTCAGAGGAGAGAGAGGCGGTAAGTCAGGTGGGCGGGCTGTGAAGATGTCTCTCATCAGAGCTAAGGGGTGGGACGGAGGTTGAGGGAGGGGGAAAGAGAAGTCTAATCAGAATAGTGTTCAAATGTTTCTCTCTTTTCCAGGGTTCTGGGGTGTATTTTCTTAACAGCTTAACCACATGAACCCTGCCATCCCTATCCTGGGGCGAACATTCAGTTAAACTAGCAGATCTGCAAGCTCACAACATGTCGCAACGCGTTGCATTGTGAGCTTGCAGATCGGCTATTTTCAGCCAAGACATTTGGTGCAAAAGGTAAGAAAGGAGTGGACCAAGAATAAAGCCCTGAGGGACACCAGTATAGTTATAAGTTTTCACTATTTATGAATGAATATCTTTCTTTATGCTGACAAATGTTGACAAAATAGCGACAGCAGAGTTCATGTGGCTATACATTTGTTTTATTGGCCAGTTTCAGCTGATATGTTAAATTACCACTGAGGGTTTTCTGTGTGTGTGTGTGTGTGTGTGTGTGTGTGTGTGTGTGTGTGTGTGTGTGTGTGTGTGTGTGTGTGTGTGTGTGTGTGTGTGTGTGTGTGTGTGTGAGATATCCAACCTGCTGTATCACAAAGTCCTTGTATGCCTCCTAGAACAGGGTCTCTATCCGTCAACAACTGACTCTGGGGGTGTGGCTTCAAATCCAGATCTGATTGGTCAGTTTCCACCAGACAATCCTGAATACAGCATCCATAAGGCAAGGGTAGAGACAATGGGCCCGATTCACTAAGCTGGTCGTAGATATCAGTGTAAATAACTTGTAAATTAAGTGACTAAAGGAGGGTGTATTTTCTCCAAGCAAAAGACGACGTGCAATTCACAAAGCGGTGTGTAAATCCCTGATATGTGCGGATCACAGTTGTTTCTCATTTTTGCCTGAAGGTCAGAGGCGCGTTCATATGGAGGATCCTTTGCATTGCTCCACGCCTCCATTTAAGACCATAAAGCTTTACAATTCAAATATGGGTGTAAACAGCTTAGTGGATCGGGCCCAATGTTTTTCACCAGTATTAAAAATATCAGTGTAAGCATTGGCCCATGAATTAAACAAACCCAATATATATATATATATATATCAGATAATTGTTTACTATTTTTGTTCTGGTGGGAAGCCTCACTTTCCCTTAACATAGCTTGGTTCTGATTACTGATTACATTCTACGTAACATTTCCCTTTTTTCTTAATCATGTCATTCTATTGCTTATTCTTCTTTGAATTTTTTTCTTATTTCATTGTGTTTGCTTTCATTGTGTTTAAATATTTCCATTATCGCTTTGTGAAAAGCACTCTGTAACCTTGTTAACACATTGTGTGCCAAAACCGTAAATATACAGTTTTGCAAAAAGTGATGATGAGTGCCAAAAAAAGTAAATATACGTTTTTTTTACCTTTGTTTTTTTTAACGTTTTTTTTCTACAAGGGCGGGGCTAGCGCAGCCCTGGAATCACCCATGAACACTCTAAGAAGTAAGGGACAGATGGATCACCGTGCCAAAAAATCTGGCTCCCATCCGCTTCCATTCTATCTCCTTGCTAAAAACCTCTGTATCTCCTTCACTTTTTACAGTGGGCAAAACGAGTCATTCTCGATGCGCGATCGCTCTGCAATGGTGACACGCAGGAGACATGTTGTCGTTCCAGGCTTTAGCCAGGACCATCACGCACCCTGCACACATGTATTGTTTTTCATGGATTGCTCGTCGTGGAGTCTACAGCTTTAAACAGCAACGATGAGATTTCTGGTAATCTGTCATTATAAAATTCGGGCACCCAATGTGTTAAGAAGGGTGCTAAATAAAGATTATTATTATTACTAATATAATTCTCTCACCAGTAATCTGTTGCGGATGGTAAAGAGTACTTCCTGCTCCATGCGGGAAGAGGCGCGTCTCTGTCTCTTGTCCTGAATGAAAACATGGAAGGAAGCATCTTCATCTGGGCCGTGGGTTCTATTGGAGGAGAGACAAAGGACAAACAGAGAAACAAAGAGAGAAAAGAGAGAGAAAAAGAGAGATGGACAGAAGGATTAGGCCAGTGGTTCTCAAACTGGGGTCCAGGGCAGGTACCCTCACGGTTCCTTGAAGGGACAAAAGGAATGACACACTGGAGCATCACAGACAAGTAGGCCTAGATGTCTTTTATTTACAAGGTGCTGGGTAACAGTGACTAACGTTTCGATGCCAAGGGGCGGCAGTGGTTTAGGGGTAGAGTGGCCGGTAGAGTGGCCGGATGGGAGGCGTGAGGTTCCCATTTGGATCCCGGGCTCCTCCAGAGTTAGTGTCGAAGTGTCCTTGAGCAAAGACGCTGAACCCCTAATTGCTCCCGATGAGCAGGTTGGTGCCTTGCATGGTTTCCTCCGCCATCGGTGTATGAATGTGTGTGTGAATGGGTGAATGTAATGTAATGTAACAATCTATGTAAAGCGCTTTGGATAAAAGCGCTATAGAAATGCACCATTTATCCCATTAAGACCTGAGGCGATTCTTTAAAAGGTTTTCTAAATACTAACAGAAAACAAAAAAAAAAAATTTCAAGATTTTTCAAAAATAGCCAAATAAATCTAAAGTGACACAGATGCGTTCCATTTCTTAATCATTAAGACCTGGAACGCATCTGTGTCACTTTAGATTTCTTGGTAAATAACCCATTAAGACTTAATGGGTTATTTACCAAGTGCATCTTCATCAGAGTCATCAGCTGTTACCCAGCACCATGTAAATAAAAGGCATCTAATTTCTTCAATCCTTTTGTGTGCTGATGTGACCTGCTCCTGTGATGCCGTTTCCAAGAAATCCAATGACAGAGAAAATCCAATCAGAAGGACATAAAAGACTCAAAATTGGTCCCCTATTTTGAGACAGTGTCACTGTGTGACCTACCGTTTCCTGTTCACTGCGGTGATGGGTGTTATGGGAGGGTCCGATGTGGATGACAAGGAGGAGGAGGAGGCGGAGGAGGGGATGAACGTAAGCTGGAAATCATCATCCATGGAGATATAAGGAGCCAACATATCCAAGTCCATGTCCTGAGGAGATACAAGTGGAGGGTGAGACAGAACAGACAGACAGACAGACAGAACTGTCACATTGGACCCGCAATGTCTGGGTCCGATGTTCAAAAACCCACCACGTGTCGCAAGTGTTTGAACATTTTTTCATTTAGAATTACGAAAAGGTTGAGAACCACTGATTTAGAAGGCATTTGTAGTATCGGTCATTTTTAGATTTGAGCTACAAAGCTTTATTTTACACTTTGGCTATTCAAAAATAGCAGATCTACAAGCTCATAGCGCGGCACCGAGTGCGGCGCTACGAGCTTGTAGATCTGCTATTTTTGAAAAATCGTGAAAATGTGTGCAAATCTTTGAATATATATATTTTTAAAGCGAATATTTTAAAAACTCAAATCTTTGCTTCTGGGGGGTCCCTGGAACAAAATATTTTGATGGGGGTCCACGGCCAAATACATATAATTTTGGGGGTCCTTGACATGAAAACGTTTGAGAACCACTGATATAGAAACATATGTTTTTCAGAAAACTGTTGGGATTCAGGAGACATGTAGAATCGGCTTCAGGTCTTAATGGGTTAATGGGCTAAACCGCACCAGAGCTTCCAAAAAACATGCAGCTCAACGTCTTGTATCTGGCTACTGATTTGGGGCGTTGGGGACTACCATGACCCACCTGGATGTTACGTTACTGATCTGCACAGAATAAGCCTATTTCCTTACTACATTTCAGAATGACAGAGGAGTGTTTCACTGCTGCTATTTCCAGAAAACAACTTTCACTGTCAACACTACCCACGGTGTGGGCGCTCACTGAAAAACACTAGGTTGCTTGCCCAGTAACTATAACACCCTCAAATAATCACAAATTACATTGATCTGCATGGTACCAAAATCACTCAATTATGCTGGAGAAAATGTAATCACCCCAATAAAACTAATGGTCTGGTTACTGTGTGTGTGTGTGTGCAGGGTTGAGCTGTAGGGGGTACGGGGGGGTACGGCGTACCCTTAGTTCTGACACTGTGGGAGCTGGGGGCGCGCGTGCATGCACCGTCAGCGGCGGTCTTTAACGCCTTAACGTTTAAAAACAATAGCCTCTCAAGGTTCGCGCCGTCTCAATAGCGTCTACCTGGCTGCTTTGCATAACATTAGGCTACTCGAGAAAAGACACGGAATTGAATTGAATGTGTTACATTCCTCTCACAATGACAGACAACATCTCTGCACTGCAAGGTGTGAAGGGGATCGCTTAGCAGAGGACCCAGTTCTCTGAGACAAGACAAAGACAAGTTGTCTGATTATTTTAAGTAGGCCTACTTATGTGTGGGTGAGTCTATGTAAAGGGCTTTTATACAAAATGAAAAGGAAAATAAAATAATTAATTTGAAACAAAAATAAAAACAACAAATTAACAATGCAACAATACAACAAAATAATAATACATATGAGTACATTAATAATCACATGTTGAATACAGTATTTCAACTAGCACTGAGCTGAGTGGCTATGTGCGCGCACGTGCGCGTGCGTGACGTCATAAAATACAGTACCCTTAGTTCAAAAATCCACAGCTCACCACTGTGTGTGTGTGTGTGTGTGTGTGTGTGTGTGCGTGCGTGCGTGGTTAGCACCCACGTGGAACGTGTTTCCGTCCATCCTCTGGCTGTCTTCTGGATAGATGGCAAAGAACCTTTCAACTTTATCTGTTTTCATCTTCCGCTCCTCACTGGGGGGCTGTAACAGGGACAGGGAGGGACAGGCAGATGAGCTGACCGTTTCAATCATTTCATTTCAAAATAAGAAAAAGGAGGCAGAGTCTCTTAACGTGACAACGAAACGTCCCATGGACTATTACACAAAGTTATCATAGATATAACAAACAAAAAAATAAGCTAAATAAATACAGAGCGAAATATACAGTATAATCCCCCCACACATGCATATCAGTATTGTAGTTTTATCTGTTCTTAACTCTCTCAGTGCCAAGCCCCGAGTTATCACAAGTTTTTTCTGAATGCCCTCAGTGCCAGAACGAGAAATCCCGAGTTTTTACTTTTTACTGTGATCGCGCTGTTCTGTTTATTTTTCATCATCAGTTTCGTTTTCTGATTCCTTCAGACTCACCAGGTTCCGGATTCATGAAGCAGATTCCGTTTCTCTTTTTTTTTTCCCGGTCATTTTCGGCCAGAATAGGGAAAAACACGTTTTTTCACACGGTATAAAAAACGAACGGAGAGCTCCACTTCTATTTTCTTTAGTCTGGGTGACGAACAGTCATCGTAGTCGTGTATCACATCGTACTTAAGCCCGATCAGCGATTGTCGAAAACGTCACATCCGGTTATGACATATGGACTATTTGAGCCTGTTTGGGGGGGGTTGAGCGTTAATGGCTCGTCGAACCGGGGGTCGTAAACAACAAAACAAAGACGCAAATATCTATATCAGTGGTTCTCAAACTTTTTCATGTCAAGGACCACCAAAATGATATGTATTTGGCCGCGGACCAAAAATGTTTTTGTTCCAGGGACCCCCCAGAAGCAAAGATTGGAGTTAAAAATGTTCGCTTTAAAAAGATATATATATATTCAAAGATTTGCACAAATCTCCACGAGTGCCGCGATATGAGCTTGTAGATCTGCTATTTTTGAAAAGCCAAAGAATAAAATATGGATAAAGGGGTTAAAATGATTGTGACGCTTTATCAACTAATTTTGCTGGTGACCCCAGGGTACCTCCCCCAAGGACCCCTGGGGGTTCCCGGGACCCCACTTTGAGAACCAATGATCTAGAGTCTGGCTTCTTCTTACCGGTGCTGGCTCAGGGGAGGCTGTTACTGGCGATGCTGACGGAGGAGGAGTGAGGGTGTCGAAGATGGGAGAGAGCAGCTCACGGAGCTCTGGAGAGCACAGTTCCTGAGGACAGCTTGGCACCGAGGTGGTGAGGCTGGGAGGAGAGGCGAAGGACAGCTCCACCAAGTCTGGGAGACAAACACAGACAGAGCTTTAGGTACGCTGTGCATGACGTACCCAGTGGTGTAAAGTAACTAAGTACATTTACTCAAGTACTGTACTTAAGTACAATTTTGAGGTAGTTTTACTTAACTGGAGTATTTCCAATTGTCTATACTTTTACTTCTACTCCACTACATAGAATGTTGTGCTTTTACTCCACTACAATTATTTGAAAACTTTAGTTACTAGTTACTTTGCAGATATAAATTATTACATTATAAAACATACATTAAAGAGCTGGTGCCATGTTTTTACACTTTTTCTGTTTTTCATGTGTCTATGAGGTTGATAGAACTTCATTAAGCCCCCCGGTGGAAGCTTTATGGTGTTTTATGTCTTCTCTGACTATTTGGAGTTTCGTCCTGGAGGCTGAATCGTTGAGAGTCAAACGTGCCAATCCAAAAACAGCGACATACTGACGTAACAAAGTCATACCCACCCACCGCACCTCCCCTCATTATCATTGTCATTTATACTACAACCTTTTGTGGGCGGAGCTGCCTCAAACACACGTGTGTGTGACCATGGCAGGTTGTTCTATGCCTAACTGCTGTGTGACAGCTATCAAACAGTCGTTTCACACTTTGCCCATTGACACGGACAAACGTGATCAGTGGCTTAATTTCATTTATAAAGACAGGATTATTCCCTCAGCCCCCTCTACCAGGCTTCGGGTGTGTAGTTCCCATTTTGTTGATGACTGCTTCACCAACTTAGTGCAAGTCAATATGGGATTTGCAAACAGGAAAGTACTGAAGCCAGGTTCTATTCCGACGATTTATCCTGGAGACACAGAAAGCAGCACTTCAGGAGCGTTACCGGTAAGTAAAAACATCCGTCAGCCCCAATAAAATGACTTAGGAGCATGAATTGGTTTGACATAGCCTTGTGTCTGTGACCTCCCCCACCGTTTAGTTGTGGGATTTAGTTCAGCGTCGATAAAATCGCTTCTGAACATCGTATGGAAAATGTAACGGTAGTCGCGGTAACCTACAGGCGTCAGTTGTTACGACGGTGTGAAGAAATTAATGGATGGGTTGAAACAACCTTTTAAACAGGGGTTTTGTGCCGGTCTTCGTTGAATTCAACGTGCAGAGACAGTGCTGGTCGTGAACGCGCATGGCCGTTTAACATGGCGTAGAGTTCGATCAGGGACAAGCCTCCATGTTAATTCAACGCAGGCTGCCAACAAACTAATGTTTTAAACGGTTGTTTGAGCCCATCGATGCGTTGTTTCACGCCGTCGGAACAACAGACATATGTAGGTTACGGCTAGCTTTTTTTCATTTCATTTTTCATACCATGTTCAGAAGGTAAACGTTTTACAATAAATCGGCAGAACATACCGACGCGGGCGGGACCAACTCGAGTCATACAGTCACAGCCAACGTTAGGGTCGCCAGAGCTAGTTCAGTTGGATTAGATACATAGCATAAGTGATTGTTTGTCAATATAATAAAAAAGAGACAAATTATCTGTGCCTCTGCAAACAAGTGTATTATCAAGGTGGAAATGGCTCTGATGAATACATTATGAGAGCATCTAGTTAGACGTTTTATATGCATATGCCTACTGTAATATACTGTAGCTTATATTTCCATTTTTAAGTAAGGGGATGTATGGAAAGAATACAAAGCCCATTTTAATGGGAATGTCAGGTTGAATGAATACACATGCATTGTAATGATAGTAAAATGTGTGCAGTGATGCTATAAATAATGTCACTGATGTAATGGATACCATAGTCATTGTAAGATAAAGTTCTACATGGTTCACAGGATATTGAACATCACCATGGCACATCTGTAAGAATGTATGACAACTGATGGTTCTGTTTAAGCCTTTTATTTATCCGTTGCACACATGAGCATTTGGGATTTGAGCAAGGGTTGATGAGGCTTTCCGGTTAGGTATTTCTTACTAGAAAAAACAGAAACACATAATTATTATACAATAAAACATCAACAATTTGGCCTAATAGACAATGATGATAGCACTATAAGGAGGAATGGGTAGGCCTACATTAGAGTACTAAACACCACCCAAAACGTTGCATACTATTCTCTGTAGGTTACTGCATTGTAGTGTTTGCATTCAGAGGGATGCTGTGCAGGTAATCATATTGACTGCTATGATGAAGTAGTGCAAACACTTACTGTAGTATAATATAAAATGTTTGAACCTTTTTTTGTTTCCTTCCAGGCTGTACCTTGCAGCCATGCACCAAAACGAAAATAAAAGACGAGAGCTACTCCGAAAGAACGGCGCACCTAACTACCAAATCTGGCACCCTAAATATAAGAAGGGGAAATATTCTCTAAGACCAACAAAGAAGCAGCCAACGTTTAGTAAGTCTGTTCAAATATGTTTTTATTGTACCATCTTCAGAGGGAATAGGTAAATGTAAAATGGAACATGGAATGTGTAAAGTCTAAATAAGTAAACAGGTGTAACCTGTGTAACCTTCCGATTTCCCACTCCCAAATAGAGCATCGCAGTCCCGCCACTTCCTGGTGCCGGAAGTAAATACTCGATGCATTTTTCCCATTGACTTTTCCAAAAATATTTATATCAATCAATTTAAGCCTAGAATCAAGCTATCCAGGATAGCGGTGAATCATGACCATAAAACATTTTTTTCTGTGTTTTTTATTTTATTTTATATTTAATGATATGATATGATATACTATATTTAATAAATAACCTTTGTTTTGCCGTTTTCAAAAAGTTTTTTCACAGAATCAAACGTTTTATGGTCATGATTCACCGCTATCCTGGATAGCTTGATTCTAGGCTTAAATTAATTGCGACCGTAGGTCGCACTTACTACAGAAAGCTGCTCCAGGTGTCCGTCCGTCACTCCGTCACTCCGTCACTCCGTCACTCCGTCACACACGTCACACTTTTGCCCTGCTCATATCTCCGCACCCATTGCCCCGATCCATGCCACATTTTGCACACACACTCCTTACCTGCCAAACTACACCCTCCAAGGACCCCCGGAGCTCCAGGGACCCCCAGCTGCCTCGGGGACCCCCAAGTGTAAAAAATGAGCACATGTGGACAAATTAACAAATGACCACCCCAACGGGGCTGCTCACGGGGCATTCCCGGGGACCACCCAGTCCTGGTGCTCCAGAACGGATGCAAAAGTGGTGGCGCCCCCAGTGGAGGACCCCCACATTTAGACCACCAAACAAAACTATCCATTGCCCACACAACTACGAACCAATCGCCGTTACAGCCCTCTTCTGTATACATGTGACCTACGGTCGCTTATCTCCCGATTAGGGAGTCTTACTGGTTTATATAAATATTTTTGTAAAAGTCAATGGTAAAAATGCATTGAGTATTTACTCCCGGCACCAGGAAGTGGGCGGGAACTGCGACGCTCTATACCCATGTATCCAGCTGGTGAAGCTGCGGTACGCCAAATACCTGCAGCGCCTGGGGAAAACAGTTGCCTGTTAGATAGCAAACCACTTTTATATATTCATTTATGATGACCTTCTGCATGGGCACTAGGTGTCCGTTGGTTTTTTTTCTTTTTTTTTCTCACTGCTGTTGCTATGACACCTACCTTCCTCCATAGGCATCAATAAAAGGGTTATCTAGCAAAATGTATACATGTAAATGTATGTAGACATTTTGACTGAGATTGACAACATGTGACAACTGACAACTGTGTGATTCTTACTTTCTCATTCTTCTGCCATCATCAAGGGGTCCATTAAATGCCCTGTGCACTTGGAGGGCATTTTCTAGTGAAAAGGGGTTGAGGCAAACCGGCTCCAAACCAGGGTGTAGGGACATGCATCTAGGAGGATGTGGTAGCTGGTTCAATTTTGCCACAACCTTCATACATTTAGGAAAGACACCATATTGATATTGTAATCATATTCTATAATATGTTATACAATATATTCAGTGCATCATCTCTAGGACAAAGATGCTACCCGTGACAATGTATTGTCACCTTTTACATGAACCAGTACATACCAGTGGTATCTCCTGACAACATTTGTTCTCTCTATTTGTAGGCATGGTCCGACAGAGACCACATGAACACCTGCTTGGGCAAAGGAATGGCATTATTGTGTTGCCCTAACAGGGCAACCAGACTATAGTACTTGTTAGTATTATATCCATTGCCACAATTGGCTAAAGATAATGGACACTTAGCCACATTTTAGATAATGAATCCTGCTTTTCTGTAACATTTCTTACCATTCTGATACATCCATATTTTGGCGGTTGTGGAGTAGTAGTTCTTCTTCTTCCTCCTCTTCATCTGAACCAGATTCAGGTTCAAACATATAGGGCTGTATTGCTCCAATTTGTCCTCCCTCTGCCATTTTGTAAACAAATGGGCAGAACCATGGGCAGTCCTTTTGTGATAAGGGGGAGGGACTAGGACAGGTGGGTGGTCTTATAGGAGGAGGCGGAGGGACTGGATTAGATGGGTGGTGCTAAGTGAAACCAGGTATCCTTAATGAACTGGTGGTGTCTACATAAAAACAACATTTTAACACTTACTGTACACTTTTTTTTGGGAAAAAAATCCTTACATAATAATAACACCTTATGATCAGGTTTTAGGGTTGCAAAATATCATGGCACCCCATCTTTAACCACTTTAGCCCTATTTTATACCTAGGCTATTTGAAAATAGCCTAGGTATAAAACGCGTTAAATAATGATTCTGAAGGAAGCACCAGCCTTTTTAACAGTGATAAGTTGAGATGCTTTTTCGGTGGAGCAAAGCACTTGAAAAAGTTCACACCAGAACATTAACGCGCGCGTGCGTGCGTGCGTGAGTTGTTGCGCGTGCCTGCGTGTGCGCGTGCGTGTGCATGTGTGCGTGTAATCACCCGTCAATGGTACAGTATCTCTAGACTTTGGCAGAACAAGGTCCTCAGGGTTCTCCTGGAGTTTACAGAACAGCTCCACAGTACTGCAGGGCCTGGGAAAAGCTTCCTCATCCTGGCTGTCCTGGCAGTCAGGAACAAAGTCAGAAGGACTGGAGCTCTCCGTCTCCTCTGGCGTCGGGGCTGCTGGTGACTCTGAATCCACCTTCGGCTGCACACCACGAGTCTGCTCCATGGAGAACACAACATCTGGCTCTTCTATCACGCTGGGAGAAGGTGGAGAGAGAGAGAGGGAAGACCAGAGTGACACTCTTTCAAATCTAACAACACTCATAAATCACAGTTTTAGTCAGAGACTATACAGGGTTCCCACACATTTTACTAATTCATTTTAAAAACGTTTCCACGATAATTTACCCATTTTCCAGGCCTACAGTATATGGAAATTATACAGCGCAATATTGACTTACACTTTCAGTGTACTATGTATGCTCCTCGGGTTAGGGTTAGCAAAAAATATGAGTAGAATATGGAATGGTATACCTTTGTGTCTAGACATGAAGTAGACTCAGATAATTCTGTTCCATATTCCGTGCCACATTTTTGCTACATCACCTATCCTAGGGAATAGCACAGTAGTATGAGGCACATTCATCTGCTTGCGTTCCTTGTAAACTTTAACATCCATTCTTATTGATTTAGACTCGAGCGAGGGTGTCACGCCACAAACGATTTTGCAGGGTCACAATTTGCAAGACTGCAACTAGATTCCTTATGAGATTATTTCCACATCATGCTCCTGGCGGAAATGTACCTGAAGTAAACCTGTTGAACAATGGAGCAGAACCAGAAGCAGCTTTTGGACGCAGATATGCTTGTGTGTGCGGTGGTTTATTCTGAAAAATAATGTATCTACTCGGTTAGCTGCTTCCTGTTTCATGAGTACGCACCAAGAATAAAGACCTCACATAATATTAAACATGTTTCAGTTTATTGGAATGTCAAGACAAGAAGAAGACTGACTTAAGACAGCTTGGACTGAGTTTTCGACCACCTTACACCAAACGATCGAGATGACAGGAGCTCGTCAACACTCTAGCAAAACTCTCATGATTTTACTCAATTGTCATTGCAAATGTGTCCGTAACAGTGAAATCGCGTGAAAGGTCATGTGGCGTAAGGCAGGCATTAGTACATTTACTACATAGATGCTACATTTCCTTGGACAGGTCAGAGTTGAGCCCCTGTCCTCTGAATCAGTGGTTCTCAACCTTTTCAGGCCGTGACCCCCCAAAATAATCATATTTGAACTGGGGAACCCCGACCCCGGTAAGCACTTGGAATGTAGGAGTTGAGGCATTCAATTTAGTTTGACTCGGTTCCACAGATAAATACTGTGTATATATATATATACATATATACATATACTGTTATATTATTTGACAATTTGGCCAATGTTTGACCAGTTTCTTTTAATAGTATTTGTTGATTACTTTTGATGCAGTAATGGTCTTTCTTTAATTAGAAAAAACAAAAATAATTTGAGGTATTAAAAAGGTCTTAGAAGTCCTTAACCCATTAAGACCTGGAACGCTGTGTCACTTTATATTTCTTTGGCTATTCAAAAATAGCAGATATACAAGCTCATAGCGCGGCACCGAGTGCCGCTCTATGAGCTTGTAGATCTGCTATTTTTGAAAAATCTTGAAAAAAAAAACGTTTCGATTTTTTTTCAAAAAACTGTTAGGATTTAGAAAACATTTTTAAGAATCGCCTCAGGCCTCAAAGGGTTAAATCATCACTTCACTGTCATCTGGGGACCCCCCCCCCCCCCCCCCCCGAAATCA
Source organism: Gymnoscopelus microlampas (assembly GCF_963454915.1). Taxonomy (NCBI): domain Eukaryota; kingdom Metazoa; phylum Chordata; class Actinopteri; order Myctophiformes; family Myctophidae; genus Gymnoscopelus; species Gymnoscopelus microlampas. The sequence continues at coordinate 20,064,178 of NC_139945.1, read as the reverse complement.
TGTGGGGGGGGGGGTCCCGACCCACAGGTTGAGAACCGTTGCTCTGACTGATGTTTGTACCTGAGTATGAAGTTGAGGCAGACCACAGCTTCAGGCTGGGACGTCTTGTTGTTGTAGAGCACTGTGGCCTGTGTCTCTGCCCACACGAAGCCTCCTCTCTTTGCTAGGAAACGGTAGTGCCTCGTACTCACCTGGCCCTTTGACAATACTTTGGACAGCGTGGAAATGACAGACAAGAGGAGGAGAGACATGGAGAGACGAAGACAATCGATCCAGATTAAAGGGATAGTTCACCCCCAAAATGACTTTTTTTCCCTATCGATTAGTCACCCCATGGACACTTGAATTCATGGTATTCATGATATTTTTTTGTTTTTGTCACATTCCTAAGCCAATAATTTGATGACCGGCAGCGGTTCCGGTAGGAGACACAAAGTGTCTCCTTTGTATCTCCTACCGGAACCGCTGCCTACCGGTCCACTGGTCATCAAATTATTGTCTTAGGAATGCGACAAAAACAAGAAATATCCATGAATTCAAGTCTCCCAAAACATTTTTGGGGTGAACTATCCCTTTAACCACTTAAGCCACATATGGTTAACTAGAGTCCCCCAGGGCTCAATATTAGTCTGTTTTGTTTTCTGTTATTGTAAGCTTACTGCGTAAAGTCAGTCTTCCATACGATCATTCAGTAACATTACAAGTGAGACGTTACCATGGAGATTTGACTGCCTCCAGCAGAAAACAAAAGAGAGTAACACTAGAGAAAGCAGCCGTTCATGATAGAATTGCATTCAGTTAAATGTTAAGTGCATTGCAACGGTGCTGTGAGCCAAGTAGATCGGCAGCTATTTTGTGGTGAATAGACCAATTATTTGTTGTCAAACATTGAGACTGGACGCACAGGTGCCTGTTTCATGTAATTAATTCCCAACAGATCCCCAAACCTGTTGTTTTGGGGAGCGCTGGTTTCAGTTCATTCAACCTCCTCTTGTGTGTTGGCTAGTGAGGCGCACCCATGCGAGACATCTTACTTCTTACTACTATATAATTGACAAAAGCTCCGAAAGTTCGTCCGGGAAGCACAGGATCACTCCACATGCCTCCAAGACCCGCCACAGACTGTTGATCAGAGCTCTGGCTATGTTTTAGGCATCTTACCCCACCTCGATCAGTGATCAGACTCTCGGCTTGATTGATTCTCTGATTTGCCTATCAGACCCTCAGCCTGATCTGGCAGGTTGCCATAGCAACCAGATACAGGAGGTCTGACCTCTTTATCACGTGACCGAGGTTGGGAGGTTGGGACTAGAGCAGGGGTCTTCAACGTTTTCAGGCCAAAGACCCCCTAGCTGAGAGAGAGATGAAGCAAGGACCCCCTACTCTATATTGTATAAAACTGTGTTTCAGATTAAAGAGGTTTTTTTTACTTAGTCTGCTCTTTTTTCCCTCTACACCTATAGCCTCTTTGCCAAAAATAGCCGATCTACGCGAGGCGTTGAGAGATCTGCTATTTTCGGCTAATGTTCCCCTCAGAAAAATAATTCTAGGGTTCAAGTGGTTAAGGTAAAAAAACGAAATCCTATCACACAAAGATTTGGCGGACCCCCTGTAGTAGCTCTGAGGACCCCCTTGGGGTCCCGGACCCCCTGTTGAAGACGCCTGGACTAGAGGTTAGGGCCGCAAAGCAAAGCGGGGAGGGAGGAGAGGAGAGGAGAGGAGCCGAGAGGAGAGGAGAGGCCAGAGGGGCCGCACTTCGCATGACGTGTGTGCAGAGTGACTAGGCCAGTGCTGTCTGGACCAATCTTTCGCGGCCCTGACATCTTATTATTATACATTATACATTATTATACATCGTATTATTATACATCGTATTGTGCGCCGAGAATAGCTGACATACAAGCTCACAACCGAGTTGCGGATGCGACAGGTGTGAGCTTGGAGGTCTGCTATTCTCTGCCGTTCTCTGCTCGCGACACCTTCGCGGGACACCACATACATTAGGCTTGATGGGCTGCAGCTGCGCAAGCCAAGCAGACTCTGGTGCCATGATCATAGAGCGCTCCCTCTGATCTTGTGACAGTAGGTGTGGTTTGGGTGCAAACTGCTTTGAATCGCAACGTATGTTTTCTCATGCCAATAAAGCCCTTTGAATTGAAATTGAATCGCTATTATTGTTTACACACAACAGAATCCAAGGATTATATATTTCAAGAGCGAGAGATCATAGTAAAAATCTTAAAGGGCAAGACCACTTTGGTAGAGGTTTGGATTGTGTAGTTACCTTGCCATGATGTAACTCCAAAGGTGGACAAGAAATCAAAAATGATTGCTCCATTGATTAGAAATTGATAATTCGAAATATGCTCTTCATTGACTTACATTGTACGGTAAAACTTTTTGAATTATCAATTTCTGGAACAACTATTTTTGATTTCTTGTCCAGATTTGGAGTTACATCATGGCAAGGTAACTACACAACCCAAACCTCTACCAAAGTGGTATTGCCTTTTAAGTATTCTTCCTCCACACTGGGAGAAAAACAGCATCTGAAAGTTTGATGGGATGCATTTTTACACGTGAGTGCAGTGACCACATTTCAATTGCATCTTATGAGCGGTGGGGTTCATTTGGTGCCGGCCTGCGTGCGCATACTGGTTCTAATCAGCGTGACGTTGTCTGATAAGGGGTCTATAGAGTTGGTGTGTAGCGGGTAAGAAAAGGAGTGGGCCAAGCACCACACACACTGGACCTGTACAGAGAACTTACAGGTATGTAGACTCTTATTGATGTGGTCAGAGTCCAGAGCATGATGGTAATCGTAGGCTGAGCGACCAATCAGATCCTCCGGCTGGTAGCCCACTAACTCTGTAACCCTGGAGACAATGACATGGAGAGAAGGAGAGATGAGCGCCGTTTAGTTGTCTTAACCCATTAAAACCGGGAACGCATCTGTGTCATTTTAAGATTTCTTTGGCTATTCACCATGTACAGCACTTTAGTTGGCTTGGCCGTTGTAAACGTGCTACATAAATAAAGTTTGATTTGATTTGATACTTTATCAGTTCAGCATTTATTACTACAAAGGTCCAAATTCCAGTCTACATGTGGACTGTCGTCACCTATGTATGGCAAATCTTTGTTTTATTCAAAAGTTCCAAATGGAGCAGATCACAGATTATCTCTGTAGGTATAAAAACTATAATTTTGTAGTTGGTTGCACAACTGCTGAATACATCGATTCTCTTCAGTGGTTTGGCATTCGTGATGATGACGTCTTTCTTGTCACTTACCCAAAATCTGGTGAGTGAGACAAACTTATTTCTATTTGGACTGGCTGTTTAGTGAGTTGTACTTTAAGTGCTAAGATACCAAAATGACCCATTGTAGGCTTTTAATAATGTCTCAAAAGCTTTTTGAACATTTTGATACACAGGCACTATATGGACTCAGCAAATCATCACTTCCATATACGAGTTAGATGAAGGTGTTTCTGTTTCTTATCCCAACAACTTGGAGCGAATGCCATGGCTGGAATACTTGGAAGGTCGTTCAGATTACTCCTTACGACCCTCTCCTCGGTTATTTGCCTCTCACCTCACCCCGACTCTCACGCCTCCAGGATTGAAGGAGAGGGGGAAAGTAAGAGGACCCGTTGGTTGACTTAATACCTCATGTTCACTGGTGTTGCTGTGCGGTAGGCTATTATTATTATTTATTTTTTAATGGCAGGTTATCTATGTAATGTGGAACCCAAAGGACAACATTGTGTCATATTACCACTTCTGCCATGTCTGGGCTGCGCTGGAAACTCCAAAAAGCTTCGAGGACTTTTTGGAGCAGTATCTGTCAGGGAATGGTAGGCCTGTTGTCATTAAAATCTACACGTCATTATGCACGGCTTTACATTGACAGTATTAATACCGTGTCATTATGCACGGATTTACATTGACAGTATGAGGGCGGATTCACACTGCGGCCTTGAACCAGCCTTGAGGCTGGTTGAAAGGAATACCTGGGAAGGAATTGGTAAAGCTAGCATCTATTATAAGTGTACTTTGTGAGAAGTTTTAGATTTTTGGAATGGTATTAGGTAAGGGTATAGCTTTTTAAAAAACATTGCAAACAAGTTAGGCTCGCCCCCTATTGAAAACCTTATAAAACTTCTCACAAAGTGCACACGCTTTACCAATTCCTTCCTACCTGTTCACAACGTTGTGAGCTTGTAGATCGGCTATATATCAAATAGCCTATCTAATTATATAAACGGCAAGTCACTTCCGCGCGCCGCTGACGCCATAGCCACAGCTCTGTAATCGAATAAACACAACGCCGACACACCACATCTTGCCAACACAGTAGCCACGGCCGACGCGACGATTTTACGGGTGGCGTAGGGCACCTCTCATTGCTCACGACACTGTTTCCACGTCGCAACATAATTAATTCTACTCACCACATTTCGGACAAAACGGAAGGGGAAACAGCTTCGTACCGTTTACCGTGCGCACCACCGAGGCAAAACAACACGCCGCCGCCATTGGGATGCCAGGTTGGCATGCCAGGTTTTCTAAAAACAAGCGCCAGAAACAAGCAACCACCTTCATGAAAAAAACAACACCACCGAAGGGGTCCGTCATCTTCCACGGGGGTCCCCATTACAGCTGGTTATTATGGTTATGTATTAGCTAACTACTCATGTATACAACATATAATTGTTTAATAATTTACTTGCTGACATGATTATTGAATTCCCCCACAGGGAACAATAAACTAATCTCATCCAACATGGCTCAGGGTGGAAAAGTTTTATTGAACACATTTAGTTTTATCGAGGAAGAGTGTGTGTGTGTGTGTGTGTGTGTGTGTGTGTGTGTGTGTGTGTGTGTGTGTGTGTGTGTGTGTGTGTGTGTGTGTGTGTGTGTGTGTGTGTGTGTGTGTGTGTGTGTGTGCAACTAGGCCTACCTGCCCTCGCAGTGAGTGAAGTGGAGGTCCATGGAGTGTCGTGTGAGGAAAGTACTGGTGTCCAGGGGGAACTCCACGCTGGAGGGGTGAGGGATGGGCTCACAGAGCAGTGTCATCACATTGCCACCAGGGGGCGACACTGAACCACCACTACCGCTGGTGGCGACTCCGAGGGGTCGCATGTGGCCTGTGCAGTGCAGGACCTTCAGACAGAGATGAGAGAGATTGTCAGGACATAAAATGCAAGAGGGGCTGAGAGAGAGAGAGAGAGAGAGAGAGAGAGAGAGAGAGAGAGAGAGAGAGAGAGAGAGAGAGAGAGAGAGAGAGAGAGAGAGAGAGAGAGAGAGAGAGAGAGAGAGAGAGAGAGAGAGAGAGAGAGAGAGAGAGAGAGAGAGAGAGAGAGAGAGAGAGAGAGAGAGAGAGAGAGAGAGAGAGAGAGAGAGAGAGAGAGAGATTATTTACAAGCTCATTAGCAGCCATGCAAACTGGTTAACCCATTAAAACCGGGAAACCATCTTGTGGTATTTTAGATTTTAGCGTTGGCCATTACAAAAATAGCAAATCTACAAGCTCGCAGCGTGTCGCTTCGTGCCATGCTGCGAGCTTGTACATCTGCTATTTTTGAACGTTTTGGAAAAATCGTGAAAGTGTGAGAACTACTGATTTAGAAGGCATTTGTAGAATCGGCCTCCGGGTGGAAAAAGTGACAAGGATGCGAGAGCAGGGAAAACACAGCCCTGCTAGAGGAGGCTGGAGGTATGTCCGGTCTCTAGGGAGTCCGGGGATCTTTCTGGATAGAAGGCTATCCAGTAAAAGTATAGACAATTGAAAATGCTCCAGTAAAGTAAAAGTACCTAAAATGTTCACTTTGTATGACCTATTTCATGTATTGTCTTGAAAGCATCCCATAGTGGAAACGTATGCTCCGCTTTAACCTCAATGTCAACCATGACCACCTCCACTTAATCCCTGCATCCACCTGCTTCATCATGTTCTCCTAAAATGATTCTGAAAGAAAACCACAGGATCCAAACACACATCACGCTTTGGCTTTGAGTTGGCACAGGAAGAAAGTCTATGGCGAAACGACATGTCTACCCAGATGACCCCTCAAGGCACGAATCAAACTCTTTCACTTTGTGTAAGTCACAAGAATCACTCTTACTTTGAATAGAAATGCATCACTCTTACTTTAAGTAGACATGCGTCAGTCTTTCACTTTCAGCACCCACTTTCACTTTCACTCCGCCAACACAAATTACATATAGATGATATATTTCTGATTGAAAACTGAGAATTTCGCTGAAAGGGTGACAAGCTTGAATTTGGGAAAACAAAATTGTAAACTGAACTGGAGGAGGTTCACATTATAGATTGTACTGGACTACCGTCCTGTGTGTTTATAATGTGTGTGCATCAGCATCTGTGAGATAGAAAGGACAATAGACCCTTTAACAGACGACGTCACACTGATAAGAACCAGTATGCGTGCAACCAGTATGCGCACAATGAAACTCATTCTGTCAGGTCTCGCTAGCCAACACACAAGAGGGGGTTGGGGTGTGATGAAACTAGCGCACCCCGAAACAACAGGTTGGGAATTGATTGTGTGAAACAATCACCTGTGCATCCAGTCTCAATTTTGGTAAACAAATAATTTGTCTAAACATCATTGAGTGTGTACTGAACCTTCCAGGTGGCAGACTTGATGTTGACAGTGCGCCCTCTGCTGGTCAGAGTGCTCTTCAGGCGCAGGAAGAAGTTTCTCCCTGTCTGCTGTTGTAACAGTTTTTTTTTAGACACACCTGCAATTAAGATAATTAGGTAAGATAGGTAAAAGTTACTTTTGCAATGCAATTCATTAATGACAATACATTTAGTTTCAGTTTAATCTGGACCTTTATCAACATTGAATCAGGACATTTTATTTTGTTTGGCAATCTAACGACCAAACTTAAGTTTTAAAGCCCTTTTTAAAGTCTCCCTCTCCCGAAAGAGAAAGGTAATTGCAATAATGTCCAAACTCTGAACTTGAATAAAGATGGCGGCACATTTAGTGTTAAGATGTGATATGAAAGTACAGTAGAGGGCTATACATAACATTTCTTTATTTTGTGAGATTTTTAAGGCGAATGAAGTGATTTATCAATTATGTTACAGATTAAATTGTAATATAGAGCTATCGTATATTCGACAAGTTTTGAGTTAGTGTTCTGTGTTGTACTGTGTGTTGTGGTGAGTCTGTTTTGAATGAATGTATTTTTTGTTGTTGATGATGCTGGTGGAGATCCCAGGAAGAGTAGCTGCTGTAACACTGCAGTAGCAAATGGGGATATAATAAATTAATCTATATCTAAATCTAGTACCCAATCCAGTGTGTCTGTCTGCTTCAAATAACTTTATTGACATTGTTAGCCAGTAGGTGTCCTAACCCATTGGTTCTCAAAGTGGGGTCCGGGGACCCCCAGGGGTACTTGAGGGGGTTCCAGGGGGTCCCCAGCTAAATGATGGATAGTAAGGAACCAAATGGACCCTTATGGGTCTGTAACTCTGAGTGTACAAATGGAACCAAATGGACCCTGACGGGTCCATTTGGTTCCATTTGTACACTCTCAGAGTTAAATTATCACTGATTTTAGGATATAAATTGGGGTCCCAGAGATAGAAATGTCATTAAATTGGGGTCCGTAGCTTAATGCATGTCAAAATGGGGGTCCTTGAAATTAAAATGGTTGGGAATCACTACTAGAGCTGTAAAAATATTCTCTTATGGGGGTCCCTGAGGCATATCTTTTCAAATGGGGGTCCGTGGGCTAATAAGTGTCAATTTGGGGGTCCTTGACATGAAAAAGTTTGAGAACCACTGTCCTAACCGACACCAGAGTTGACATTTCTCCATGGAAGAGTAGGGAGACCACATCCAACCACTACAGAGGTACTTGTTATATTGTATCAACATATTTTACCATACAGATTGGTTAAAATAAAGTTGCATTCATTCAAATAAGTCCCGGATTGTAGTTGTAACCACATTCTTATGGGGTGTATATTCAGCAAAGATGGTAGATCTACAAGCTCTCAATGAGTCGTGTGTGATGCGTTGTAAGCTTTTTGTCAAAGCGATTTGATGAAGAGGGAAAAAAGGAGCAGACCAAGTATAGAGCCCTGGGAATCCCAATCAACAAAGTATATAAGGTTTAATAGCAGCATAATATGCTATTAAACATATTATGTGCCTTTTTAACATGACTGCTCGCTACTGATTTTAGTAATCAGGTGACTGTGAGTGTGATGTCATCTTATGTCATCCATAGACTAGACAGTAAATGCTAGGGACATGTCATGACTCATGTCCAGTGGTGTAAAGTAACTAAGTAGGCTACATTTACTCAAGTACTGTACTTTAAGTACAATTTTGAGGTACTTTTACTTTACTGGGGTATTTCCAATTATCAGTACTTTTACTTCCACTACATCTCAGAGGCAAATATTGTACTTTTACTCCACTACAATTATTTGAAAATTTCAGTTACTCGGTACTTTGCAGATATAAATGATTACATTATAAAACATACATTAACCACTTTAGCCCTATTTTATACCTAGGCTATTTGAAAATAGCCGATCTACAAGCTCACAACGCGTCACATCGTGACGCGTTGTGAGCTTGCAGATCTGCTATTTTCAAACATTTTAGTACTTTTACTTTTGGTACTTTAAGTACATTTGATACCAATACTTTTACTCAAGTACATTTTGAATTCCGGACTTTTACTTGTAACAGAGTACTTCTACATTGCAGTATTGATACTTTTACTTAAGTAAAACATTTGAGTACTTTTACCACCACTGCTCATGTGTAGGGACAGTGACTGACCTGGCCTGGGAGCCAGCAGGTCTCTGAGCTCCTCCTGGTCACAGGGGTGGACGAAGTCATACACACTCTGGCCCAGCAACTCCATCTGTACATGGACAATAAGAACAAGAGTATCAACACAAATACACCTATATACTGAATACATTTAACTGTGGTTTCTCTGAGCACACACATTACAGATAAAGAGTACAGTGTGTGTGTGTGTGTGTGTGTGTGTGTGTGTGTGTGTGTGTGTGTGTGTGTGTGTGTGTGTGTGTGTGTGTGTGTGTGTGTGTGTGTGTGTGTGTGTGTGCGTGCGTGCGCGCGCGCACGCACGCACTAGTAAACACGACTCTGCAAGGAGGGATCTCCCTCAGAAAGATAGACTTAAAGCAACCATTTATTGTCTCCGCCAGGCCGAAGGCTTGGTGGAGAGTATGTTTTACCCTCCGTCCGTGTGTGTGTGTGTGTGTGTGTGTGTGTGTGTGTGTGTGTGTGTGTGTGTGTGTGTGTGTGTCCGTCCGTCTGTGAACACCTAATCTCCGACACCATTGGCTAAGCTTCGCAGGACGTACTGCGATTGGCTAGCGACCCCCATAAGACACCATGACAACACTCAATTACAACTTCCTGACCTGGCGGAGACCTGTGCTCCGGGGAGCACATTTTCTAGTTCTTAGCTCTGTTTTACATAATACATCTACCATGAAAACTCTAGATCAATACTGTAAGTATAAATTAGACATAAGAACCCTGGTCACAGTGGTTCTCAACTCCCATCCTATAGGGACCAAGAGTACTGTTGGACACAAATAACTTCCTAGTAGAAAAGTAAACCAACCAGCATGATTCCTGTGCATACGGTACCTGTGTGATGCCGATGTGCTTGCTGACGCTGTCCGATAGATAGATAATGTCTCCTTCTTCTGTCATCACCATGACGAAGCCAGCCAGTGCTTGTGGATAAAACGTATCCATCAAATCCTCTTCCGCTTCCTGTTTAGGCTCCTCCCCCTGCTCCTCGCCTGAGGTCACAACACCACAATGGCACACAGGCATACTAAGCTGGATTTGTATGCCATAAACATTTAAAATGTAGGGTAAGTGATATTTTTGGGTTAAAACAAAAGGTTTTTTGTTAAAAGGTTAAAGCACTATATTCTGCTATAGAGTGTTTGTTCAGTAACAGGAGTCTCCATGTGTCTCCAGCTCTTTAATAAACAGAAAATACATTTTTAGGTATAGGTGACAAATTTATGAGCTTCATTTTTATACTGTTCCAATTCCAATTTTGTCAGCTCATTTCTTTGTGTCATCACTTCCAATTTCACTTGTTTAATCTGTATCCTGACTGAGTTCTCTGTCCTGATTGGATAAAATGTGTATCCTGACCTGAAAATGCATTTTCTGTTTAATAAAGAGCTGGAGAGACATGGAGACTCCTGTTACTGCACAAACACTCTATAGCAATGAGTACTATCAGAATATAGAGCTATTTAACATTTTAACCAAAGAAAATCACTTAATTTTAACTTCCCATTATAAGCAAATATTGAGTTTGATTGATTGATTGAAATTTTTATTAGGCAAAAGAATGTAAAACAACACAGTTACATTTATAATGCTTTTGTCTAAACGGTTTGTCTAAAAGGTTTAGGTGTCTAAAAGTTGACACTCTTATCTTTTCCTGCATAGACTGCATGGTACAGTACATCACTACAGCCACTGCATGTTTGCTCAAAATTCAGACACATAGGAAAATGTGTGACTGTTTTGTACAAAACTTGTTGGTTGGGCTGGTTCTTAGTCACCTCACCAGAACCACGTGACGGGTGTTCCTCACCTGTTCTGAGGAGGTGGTGCATATGCAGGAAGCTGAGGGTGACCCTCATGATGGCGGCCTTGTCCAGGTGGGCGGAGACTCTGCGTGGGAGGGGCAAAGTGTGCGCCAGCTCATAGAAGACCTCTGTCTCCTGGCTCCGCCTACATCTGGCCGCATCACGGGAACGCACCTTCCTCTGCTCAGAACTGGAGCTGCAGTGAAGAAAGAAAACGAAAGAGAAGAGAGGAAGATTTAAAAACAATAAATACAATATTTTATTATTTTACAGGGACTTCTCATTATCCACCTTATTATTATTTTCACATTACAGTTTTCCAAAAGTATATATCTGCTGAATACATTATTTACAATACAAATGAGTGTCGCGCCTGTCACAGACATGCGCAGAGCAAGTTCTGTCAGGGAACACAGTGCAGTGTTGGTGGCCTACCATTGGACCACATCAGCTCAACATACTCATCCACTCACACTCATTTCATTCTCAGACCGCTCTATTTAAGCTCGAAGGTTGCGCTTCTCATTCTGTTGTTTTTGCTGCACACACACTGTTGCTGCTGCTGCGCTGCTGTTCATTGCTGTTGCTAAAATTGCTGCTCACCCTCCACCACCCCATGCTACCACCTGTTGTTTTGGATCTGCTGTTTATGTACGGGGGATTCTGAGTCCCTGGTTGGGAAATGAGCTTTATCAGAGTACCTAAAAGCAGATCCAAATTCATCGCCAAACCATAATAAATATATTCCTCATTTTATATTTAATAAATATATCTTATCCTTTATGAGTTGTCTTTATCTATTTATGTGTTGTCCTGACAGAAGTGACATTCTTCACTTATGTTTCCATCATAACTATGCAGCTCTGCACACAATCTGAGACAGTTAAACATTCCCTGCTTTGTGACCATATCATAATAAGAAGCCTCTGCAGACTCGTATTATCACTGCCATAACTTTATATAGGGTGTTTATTTGTACAAGGATACAAAATGTACAGATCATCCATTCTATATATGAAAGATCTCAGCTGGCACAGTCTGATTCTATAAACATTCCCTGTCTGTTTTTGTCAATGTGGAAAGAAAACAACATGGATAGTAAAAAAATAGAAGACAGCAGCACAGAACATTTTATTTTGACGGCTGCTAATCGAGACAGCTCCTCCTTCCTTCACTCCTTGCCTTGTCCTTCCTGTCATGCCCCTCCCCCATCCGCAGTCTGTGTCAGAACACTGTGTCCTGATAGGTTCAGGTCAAGTCAGGCAACAACAGTGTTTCTTCCTTCTCTTCATACATACTGTACATACTTTCTCTCTCATCCCTCAAACATTCTACACATGCTGCTGTTTTGCGAGTTCAACCACCCCAGTCCTCTCCTGTCCCCGTTTGCTCAGCTACAAACTAAATACAACCTGATTTAAGTGATAATGACCATGAATCACTGTAAATAATGAGAAACATAATAAGTACAACGTTATAATAATAGTCAAATAAATGCACAACAGCACAGGCATAATCAGCGAAAAAAGCAATTTGATTGCGGTTTGGTGCTGCCAGCTTTCAATAGACACCACTTCTCCAGCAAAGAAAACTTGTCCGTTATTGCATTAAGTTAAATGCTGCCACTTGGGAAGTGGCTTTGAAGCCACAAGGCCACTGGCAATAGGCTTCAAAATAGCTACAGTACTTCCCCCACACAATCAGGTTTATGAACAAACAGACCAGGAAGAAAATCAATAATAAGCTTCAGCATCGGAAATGCTTTGAATTAGTTGATTGCTTGGGGTGAAAGTTAATAATATCTGGTAGCATTACAATAGCCTGTGAGTGAGCTATACTGTATGTTCACCCCAGTGTACAAAACATATACCAGACATAGAGAGTAATGTACAGTAAGGCTCTCCAGACAGACAGACAGACAGACACACACACCAGACAGAGAGTAATGTACAGTACAAGGCTCTCCGCACGCACGCACACACACACACACACACACACACACACACACACACACACACACACACACACACACACACACACACACACACACACACACACACACACACACACACACACACACACACACACACACACACACACACACACACACACACACACACACACACACACACACACACACAGTATTATCTCCCATCAAGGCTATGTGCGTCATTTCAGCTAGACTAAATAAATAGTGGCCTGGACATGTACACATGTACACATGTACACACACACACACACACACACACACACACACACACACACACACACACACACACACACACACGTCATTTCCACCATTACACAAAATTATGTATGCCCCTATGTCTTTCATTTGTGTGTGTGCGTGTGCGTGTGTGTGCGTGTGCGTGTGTGTGTGTGCGAGTGTGTGAGAGTGAATGAATGAATTTGAGTGCACATATACACACATGTCAATCATTAACACGTGGTGTGTGAATTAGCTAGCCTGGTAAACCCTCCCTCCGGAAATCTCATTTCCATTTGATTATGGAAATGAGATTTCCGGAGGGAGGGTTTACCAGGCTATGAATTAGCAGCTAATGCATGTGTCTCTAGGTGTAAAAGTCAGCTAAGGACAAACCATTATGAAACAGCGACGCCACATTGACCCCAGAGTAAACACAAATACCATAATAAGATATGAGCTTCTCTCAGACGAAGTCCAGATCCTAATCCTCTGCTATTTTATCCATGCATCACCAGACCTGTATGTACACTATCTGAGATGTTAAGCTATGGAAAACAAACCATAAGCTATCTGTGACTGAAGTATGCAAGTAGACTATGATAAGCTTTAGCATGTATGACACGCGCGCGCACACACACACACACACACACACACACACACACACACACACACACACACACACACACACACACACACACACACACACACACACACACACACACACACACACACACACACACACACACACACACACACACACACACACACACACACACACACACACACTAGGGATGCCACCGAATATTCGAATTTTCGAATATTCGTTACAGTCTCCATAATCGAAAATGATTTTTAAAATTCGATTTTAATTATATAAATTTTTTATTAATATTTAAAAAAAAAAAAAAAAAATTTTACTTTTTACTTTTTTTTACTTTTTACTTTTGTATGCCTTAGTTTCAATCAAAATATATGCTAATACTAATAATAGTAATATTATAGTCTTAATAATTCTAAATGGCCACAGTTTCAGAGCGTTTCACTGTTTCAGCCCAGCCCAAACATGAACTCTGCAGCCGCACTGAGGCCCCTGCTGGAAAGCATCCCAGCCCAAACATTAACGTAACTAATAATTGGGCCGCGCAACCCGGAAATGACCATAATAATGCTAAAACAGGAGCAAAAAAAAAAAAAAAATGTAAAAAAAAAAAAAAGCCAGGGCTGTCCGAATTTCGAATTGGCTGAAGGTCAGATTGTGGCATCCCTAACACACACACACACACACACACACACACACACACACACACACACACACACACACACACACACACACACACACACACACACACACACACACACACACACACACACACACACACACACACACACACACACACACACACACACACACACACCTTGTGAATTACAATTTACAAATTTACAATTCAGGCATGTACCAGACGCTCTTAATCCAGAGCGATTTACAGTAAGCAAGGTTTACACAAGGTAATACATCAAATGCATAGAATAACTGGTTCATCTCAGTGGCTCGCTATACATGCTCCATGCTTACTGTCAGACAAAACACATACTGTACGTCATCCGCAAAGACATAATAGACACTCATCAACAGAGATAAACAGACAAACAAAACAAACAAAAAACAATGCTAATATACAGACCAATGTAGCAGTGGCGTGCACAGACATTTTGAGGGGCAGGTGCTCAAGTAAATTATACTTTTTTTTGTTTACTTGGTCTGCTCTTTTTTCCCTCTACACCTATACCTCTTTGCCAAAAATAGCCGATCTACAAGCCCACAACGCCTCGCAGCGCGAGGCGTTGTGGGCTTGTAGATCTGCTATTTTTGGCTAAAGTTCTCCTCAGAAAAGGGATGCTAGGTTTCGAGTGGTTATGGTAAAAAGAAAAATCATATCACATAAAGATTTGGCGGACCCCCTGTAGTAACTCTGAGGACCCCCTAGGGGTCCCGGACCCCCTGTTGAAGACCCCTGCTGTAAACTGGGGGAAAAAAAGGAAGTTTTTTCCCCCCTTTTTTTCAAAGGGGCACTTCTGGTCAAGAGGGCAAAGGGCAGGTGCTCTAGCACCACCAAGAGTCTATCTGTGCACGTCCCTGCAATGTAGACATGTACAATCCCTTTTTCACATGTAAACACACAGAGAAGGAAGGAGCTTGCCAGCTGGCTGGAGTATGTGAGAACAGTATGTCCTACTGTAGTCAGCAGAAAAACAGTAGAAGAATGACCTGATATTTCTTTGGCAAAGATGTGCTATTACTCATGTGTGTTATGTTAACAATATGATTGTGTTTCTATGTTTGACAATAATGATAAAGATAAGATAAGCTCCCATCACCTGTTGTGCTCCTATAGTGCTATACAGTTTTTTAGCAATCCTTCTCTGTATTTGAGCGTCTTATTTATTATATAGGGGCATAACTGTATGTATTCCATAATATTATATCCTAAGTATGTCTACACTAAGATTTTATGATTATAACAATTAATGTGTTCATGACACGTGTGTGTGTGTGTGTGTGTGTGTGTGTGTGTGTGTGTGTGTGTGTGTGTGTGTGTGTGTGTGTGTGTGTGTGTGTGTGTGTGTGTGTATGGACGAGCCCATCAGCGTTGTCGCTCATTGTTCTGTGATTGACAGCGAAAGTTGGCCAATCAGGTGGCGAGTTCGAGTGAGCCCGAATGGAAGCCTGAGTGCAGCCGACCAAAAACAAACGGCAGCCATCTTTTTTGACCGCAGTGTTTTCTACTCTCTTTTAAACTTCAAAACGTTCTCAAACTTCTATTTTGAGGCACGGAATTTACTTTTAAGATATCGTTTGGATAGAATTTAGTTGTTTAACTTCATATATGTGGTCAATTAATCATGACAGAGCCTATTTAAAAATAAAAATTCAGAGAACCGGCAGGGGCGGGCAGTGACACGCATGTATCCACTATCCGAATAAGGCAAGCTATTTTGGGCATGGCCGTCTCAAAAGTCCTGTTGCGTCACATTAGTCTGGAGGTGGTAAAAATGCAATGGCTGAAGGGGAACACTGCTGATTGGCTGAAGGGGATGTCAGTCAACGGTATTACTCCCGCCCAACTCCAGCCCACAGCCAAATTGCCGAATGCGCGATCATGCCAGACTCACTCCTGAAATCAAATGGAAATTAGATTTTCCGGAGGGAGGGGCTTTACCAGGCTATGCTGTCCTGGCTATCACACAGTAAAAGAACAAAATGTCCTTAACAGCCAGAGCCAGGAGAACGCAAACAGAAATGACTACAGTATATATATATACAAAATATACAATATACACACAGTACAGTATATACATACATACTAATACAGTATAAACTATACAGGGCAGACAGTGCCTGATATCAAGCATGATCAGTTCATTGATGGTCTGTTTTGTTAGAACCTGGGTTCACCGACACTGTAAGGCAGGCACATGACCTCCTATTCAGCAAGGGGGAAAACTGGGTTTGTTTTCTTCTAAACTAGTAGTTTAGTATTGTATTATTCACTTCTCTGTCCTGCACCTGAATGTCACCATAATTTCATGAATATACAGTCATCCACCAACCCTTTTAACCAGTGGGGGCAGGGGCGAAAATCTGGCTTGAGGCGGGGGAGAAGTTGTGGGAGATGTGTACATCTCCCACAACTTGGTGTTTCTGAGTGGGAATAAGACCAGATTATGAATTGTCCAATGTTTTTCAATTTCTTTCCCAACAGTGGGGGTGTTCTGATGAGGAAAAAAAGATGGTGCTGTATGCACCAGTTTTTATTGTAAGAAACACATTGACGCAGCAGCACAAACGTGGCGCAAAGTTCCAGTTGGCCGATTGGGGAAGCCCACGCGCGATCCCTTTCCCACCGGATCGTAGTAATGTAACTTGGCGACACCCCCTTCTGTGACGCACGCGCCTAGTCATGCGCCACACATCTGTGAAAAGGGTTCATCCAAATCATGTGTGGGATATTATTTTTCTATTAAGTCTCTTCCGTCATCAAATATGGATGACGTCAACTTTCATCGTCTTTATTAACCGCAAAGGCCTATTTTGTACATTCATACTTTCGTACTTTTCATAAATAGCATATCTACAAGCTCACACACATAAGGCTACATGTCTAACACAGTTTTCCAACTCCAGTTGCAGGAACGTAAACTGTTGCTGCTAATTTTCTATTCAACCAGGAAATGACTTGCATTCACTGTGTCCCAGCAGTTGTAATGAGTCCCAAGAAGACTACAGTAGCCTAACCTCACGTCACCAGGCTTTCCACCACAAAGGAAAGCCTGGTATTCATTCTAAAACTGAACAATGTGATCGGGTTTAAAATAACGCCTGATGACGTAAAGTTATTTTCGGCCCAAAATATGTGAAGTGTTTCGTAGAGAGTAGCCAGGGGCAAGGGGGGGGGGGAACTCCATACAATTTGGAGAATGAAAGTGATAGATATATTAAACACTCCCAGTTGCTGATTTGCATATGATGAATAATTGGTCACACCCACAACTTGTGGGCCACAAGGCTAGGTAGTAACCTGCTGTGAGGTCAGGTCAGGTTACTGTCTTATATATCTCTCTGTTAACACTGTTGAGACAACACAGTACCAGTGTTGCCATGTTGACTTATTAAGCTACTTTGGGCTTCTTTTTCTGTAAAGTTGCTTGTAAAAATTCCAAATATTCCACATGTTATTGTAAGAGTTTTCGAAAATAGCAGATCTAAAAGAGCACAACACGTGCTCATGTGGCCTATTGCTTCTTTTGGGCTTGTTTTCCTAGACCTGGTTTCTTGTTTATCTCGCACAATCTGGCAACACTGTACAGTATAGTCAGTCAAGCTCAAAGCAATAGGTTTTGATGACACGTCAGTGAACTGGATGAGATCCTACCTGGAAGGGAGGGAGCAAGTGGTGGAAGTAAACGGCACCCAGTCCCCCCCCCCTCCCAGTGACTTGTGGTGTTCCCCAAGGAAGTATACTAGGACCCTTACTGTTCCTGATATATGTGAATGACATGTCGTCAGCCTGCGACTGCAACCTGTTCCTGTTCGCAGATGACTCGGCCCTGCTAGTCTCGGACAGGGACAGGCTGCAGGTTGAGAAAACTCTCAGCTCTGAACTCAACAAGATCTGCATCTGGCTCTCCGACAACAAGCTCTCATTACACCTGGGCAAAACGGAATGCATCCTCTTTGGGTCCACTCCTAACCTCAGAAAGGCAGAGAGCTTCACGATCAAAGCGGGTGATGATATCATCAAAAGAAAAAACGAAATTACCTACCTGGGCTCTATCTTGGAGGCTGACCTCTCTGGTGACAAAAATGCTGATAAAACGATCAAAACGGTCCACAAAAAAACACGCTATTTGCGGAGTATTGATCGTAAAGTCAGTAAGAAGACTCTGAAGACTCTTGCAGTGGCCCTCATACAAGGTCATTACGATTATGCATGTACTTCGTGGTATCACAACACCTCCAAGGCCTTAAAAACAAGGCTCCAAACATCCCAAAACAAACTTGTAAGGCTACTTCTTGGCCTCAATTACAAAACCCATCTAACCCCTGATCATTTTGATAGGATTGGATGGCTTAGGGTTGCGGACAGAGTACAGCAACTTGCTATGGGCCTGGTCTTCAAGATATACCACAACATTGGGATCCCCCTGTATTTGTCAAAATACTTCCAAAATGTTAATGATGTCCATGATCACAATACCAGAGGCAGCTCCACAAACCTTGTCCAACCCTTTTTTGGCTCAACAAAGGGAAGTAACTCGTTCTCATGCTATTCATCAAAAATGTGGAACGCCCTACCAAAAGGAGTAAAGGAGTGTAAAACCCTACTCTCTTTCAAAACAGCCCTAAAGATACACCTTCAGGAGGCCGCAATTGGAAAATGGCCCCTGTCTAAGTCCTAACCTAACCTACCCCCCTACCCCCCCCCCCTCTCTCCTTCTCCTTTTGTACATATTTCTCACTCTTCATACCAGTAACCTGTAAACTGATTGTATGACATTCTATAGTAGTTGTGTATATCTGTCTGTCTCTTATATGTCATCATGATTTGTGTGCATGGGGAACTCATTTGAAACAAGCTCAGTGCTTTTATGAGTCTTCCAGTTTAGTAGACCTTGTATTGTGAATTTGTACTTCCATGTACTGTTGTTCTCATGTCTTACTAAATAAAGTACATCAATCAATCAGTCTACTGCTGTCTCTATTATTAACAATACATTAACAACATGATTAATAAATTATCAAGTAGCATTCACAACTGCTGGGAAGTGGGAAAAATCTAACCTCAGATCCCAGGCTTGTGGATGCGAGATTTGAGGGCTAATACATCTGTGTATTTTATGCCAACCAACCAGTGGCCACTGGCCACCAATCAATGGTGATTAGCCCTTATCCTTTCAAATGAGAGATTTTAGAATGGAATTAGTCGACGATGAGGCCCGTTGCATTAAGTAGATCAGACTGGCTGTTAGACGTGCATTAACTAACCATAACCAGCGAGCTATTAGAACTAAAGTAGCATCCGACGACTGGTTATTGGAAAATTGGAAAGAAAGACAGCAGCCAGTTTGATACAGCAGACACAAACTCATACAAAGGCCCATCATGCTCTGACAAAACCAAGATATTCCTAATAAAAACTGTATCCACTCTAGCCTTGGTTTAGGATCAAGGCTATCCGTATTTTTTTAATCGACTACATTTGCATAACTAGATACGAAAGTAAAAGTCAAGACTCGATTAAATACATCTATGACAGTCTTGATCCAAGGCTATCCACTCAATCTTTGAATACAGACTTAAGACAAGTTTGAAACTCTGTTGATCAAATGCTCGGTCTTTATAACCAAGTATACCATGTATTATTCCATTGTCAAGGTAAAATTGAGATATATTTTCTTCCTTAACACATAACAGTCTGATTTTTAAAGCACTCAGAAAGTTGAACACAGAGAGCATTCCATGGAACCAGGGGTGCAATGCTCAGTGGACGGGGTTGCACGCCGAGCAACCACTTATTTGGCCAGGGGGACGCGCAGGCACACGCATAGATTTAAAACTACTTTAAATTCACACTTCATCAAAGTTTACAAAGGCTCCCGACTCAATCAATTGTCCATTGTGTGACCTGTACTGTAGGTGTTAAGCGACGTGCGCGTCACGTCATTAAAATAGAGAGCAACCACTTCTCAAATGAGCATAGCATCACTGCATGGAACTTACTCTGCGAAGAACACGATCAAAGACACACTTCTATGCATTCTTACCGTTTGACTGTCTCCTGCTTGGTGTCCATGTCTAAAAGAAAACCTGCATGCAGTCCTTTGCGATGCCTTTATTTATTATTGTCTTATAATAACAAGCATGCCAACACGCAAGAAGTCGGATGGTTTTAAACCACGCCCCATATATCACGCATACGCGTCTTCCTCTACTTACAAGGTATGTTTGTTTGTGTTTATGTATATGTCTCTCTAGCACCATCTATTGACCAGTGGTGGAAAGTAACTACGTACATTCACTGGAGTATTTCCAATGTTCAATACTTTTACATAGGTCTACTCCATTACATCTCAAAGGCAAATATTGTACTTTTACTCCACTTATTTGAAAACTTTAGTTACTAATACTTTGTAGATTTTGATTATTATTACAATTTACAAAACAAAACCACTTCAGACAAGCTCACAACTGTGCTTGTTGTGAGCTTGTTGATCTGCTATTTTCAAAGGATTTGTAAACAGTTTATACATTTGAAAACTTGTAAAATGGGACCTTCTGCATAATGAGTACTTTTACTTTTGGTACTTTAAGTACATTTTGATGCCAATACCTTTGTACTTTTTCTCAAGCCAATTTTAATTACCGGACTTTTGCTTGTAACAGAGTATTTCTTCATTGCAGTATTGATACTTAACCTAAGTAAAGAAATGTAGTACTTTTTCCATCACTGCTATTGACTGGGTGGGCGAGATGTGGAGTTGACTACAGTGGTTCTAAAACTTTATCATTTCAAGGACCTCAATAACTCTCTGAGAGTGTACAGATGGAACCAAATGGATTTGGTTCCATAGGTAGGCCTACACTCTCAGAGTTGCAGACCTGTAAGGGTCCATTTGGTTCCTAACTATCAATAATTTAACTGGGGGCCCACTGGAACCCCCTCAATGACCCCTGGGGGTCTTAAGAGCCACTGGACTATAAAAAATAAAAAGACTCATTCAAGTGCTAAAAGCTTCAACAACAGACCTGTAGGTAGATTACTTCACAGAGTAAGCTATTATTATTAGTGTTGTTATTGTTATTATTATGAATATATAATAATTATTATATATTATTATTATATTATATTATTATGTTATTATTATTGTTATTAATAATAATAATAATAATAATAATAATAATAATATTACTCAGTATGCAAAGATGCAGTATGTAAATAATAATAAAGAGATTAAATCATTGTATGGAGCTCTGTTTATGCTTTGTTCCAAATGTATAATTTACATTTGGAACAGAGCATAAAATAACAAGGTTTAAATGTAAAAGGATATACATAGTATTATTATTCAGATGCCAGTATTTTGTTGGTGGTAGACGTTCTCTGTTGTTGACTAGGACATTGATTGGGGTCAGCAGTTTCAAGATGGTCTTATTATTCCCAGGGGGATTCAGCCAGATGAGCACACACACACACACACACACAGAGATGGGCAGTATTTGAAATACATGTATTTGAAATATGTATTATGCTGTTGTTTATGCTTTGTTTTATGTATAGTTCGACGTTGGTGCATTAAGCCAGAAAGGTGCTTAATAAAACTGTCAGTATGCAGAACCACTGTGTCGTATTATGACTACTGGAGGGAGTGACAGATAGACTACATACATTAAGTGGTGATAGACATATATTCACTGTAAATTTCTACCACTATCTCCTGTGCATCATTCTTAGGCCAACTGCTGGTGCTGTTGTAACGTTTGTTTTTATAACTAATTTTGAAATGTATTGCTAAAGATGATCAATACCATCTTTGGTACTGACACCAAAGTCAAAGGACTGTGCAAACATTGCTCTCTACTGGTTCCTATAGGACATAGCAGCGCACAGGACAAGTCAAGTACCAGGCAGTTATAGCCTGTATCAACTGTGACAACCTTTTTAGAAAAGGAACAAACGTCTTTCATAAATAAAACACCTACATCAATGTTACAGCAAAACACATGTCCTACATGTGTTACTCATTATACCCTCATTCCCTGGTTTTGATATGCCCCAAAGGCTTGGGACAGTATATTCAATTGGGCAGAGGATGTTGCAGTATCACTTGTGCATTGCACACACTTGTAGTATGGGTGGTCTGATTCACTCTACACAGCAAAACCCAGCTATTTTAACTCAAGGGTATACCTTCTCTGGGTTAACGCCACGCCACTACAGTGAAGCGTGGAGTGACATTTAAGATTCTCTGAACATTTAAGATTAATTTAAGATGACATTTAAGATTCTCTTCCCAATAACTGGATGGGGGCGCACTACAAATCCTGAACCTATGCACCTACAGAAGCTTACTAACCTTTCAGTCAAAACAAAAATTCTATGTACAACAAACTCACTGACACATGAAGAGAACTCACAAGAATAGGGTTTAAAGTTTTAATAACAGATCTCAATATACAAACCAGATACAGGGATGTTATTCTGCCATTAACACCCACCAGAACAGGCATATGGGAGAGCATGTGTAGGAAATGTGTGTGTCTGTGTGTAATATGTGATGATGCAGACAAGTATACAAAGAAAAACATTAAATGTTCAATTTCAGCTGTTGCTAAATTATGCTAAATCAATTAATAAGAGCTGTAATGATAATGCTTCTCTTGACAAAAGTGGTCAGCCATTTCATTTATTAATTAATAACTGTTTACAAGGAATTGGCATAAGGGGAAACCAAAGTCTTCAGTCAGTGTATTGCAGCATCAAACCCTTTTTGAGCGTTTGCCAATATGGATTTTTCTGTTCTGTTGAGACACAGCTAGAGTTACATTTATGACAAGTGCTATAATCGCCTCAAAGACACCCAGTACAGAGAAATATTTAGATCACAGCTGAAGCAAAATGGGGAATATACTCAAATTACAACACTCAACTGCATCAAGATACAGCAAATTAACATATCTTCATGTAGTTGTGCAGATCTCTTTGTTCAACAGCACAGTAGAAGAACACAGTAGAGTTGAGTAACAATGCCGCTTTAGTGACACTTGAGTGTAACACTCCATTGGTGGTCTGACATTTAACACACAACATACAGTACTAATTTTCTCCATCTATCTTGGTCCACCCAGCAGGGTTTTGTTAGAGTATCCTGCCTTGTGGTTTGATGGTGGCCCTTTAGGCGAGAACTAGTGTTTTGCTCCAAAACGCAAAAGCTACAATTTGGTTAAGGACACCATGTCTTAACTTACCATTTTTAGATATGGAATTAACTGTGTTCGACGGCATTGGGAAATCTCACAAAGTAAGACTGTCTAAAAAATCAAGTTGTCTGAACGACCAGAAATATCGTAATCTTTTCTTTTTTCCCCCAGGGCATAGGGCATTTGACAGCACTGATTGACCACTTCACATTCAGAAATGGCTATACTTATCAATCATTCACATCCTATAAGTCTGCCCACTCAGCTGTCACATAGGTTGTGTCATTGTATTCCTGAACAAAATTAGTTTTACAAAGGGATATGTGACCTAGCAAAATCAGCCTCAAAATAAAAGCCCTTTAACATTTAAAGAGAGAAAACAGTCGAGTATGAATCTAATGTTAGTTCTAAAGTACTTCTGGGGCGACGTAGACTTATGGAGACTGTTGAAGACAAACTGTTGCTATGGCAGCCAAAGATTAGTATATGACCGACACTGACCTCATATCGGCTCATATCATGCACGCACAATGCTCTAAAACGTGGATGTTGATTCTTGTCTTAATATGGAAACAGAACTGATGAGCTTGTTGAAGATACCCTCAGCTGAGACACATGCCGTTGCTATGACAGCCAAGTAAGGTGGATGAACCGAGTATACACATTCAGATGCAGCAAGAATCCCTTCTGCATCTGGTTGCTTAATTATTGGTGCAAGGGTATCAGCTTCAGCTCCACTATTTTCAGATAAATCATCACAGGTGCTATAACTCAAGACGTGGGTGCTAGCAGAACCTAATGGCTGAAAAATTAATAGTCTTACTAGGCGTTTCAGAATCCACAATAACATGAACACTTGTATCAGGATCAGTAGCTTGCCTTGACCAAAAACAGGAGCCATGATGAGAACAAAAAGGAATAAGCAGAGAGAGAAGGAAACGTAACAGACAAACACTGTTTCAGAAATCAGGCCTTTCCCTCTGGTCGCCAGTTCAGACCTGGATAAGACTGCGTCTGCATGTAAGCGATTTAGTTAGCAGTTTTCTTTCTTTCAAGCGAGTCGAGCTAGTATACACCTATTCAATCGTTTTCGTTACCAAAAAGACATAATGAATGAGGGTTAAAACAGAAGTTGCTTCTGGGAAGAGCTCCGATCAAGCAGGATATCGGTACCTCTAGCATCGTCCAAGTCAACTCACAATGGACAGTCAGTTTATTGTATGTGCAAAATCTCGCAGGAAGCGGCGCAACTGGAATGGGACCCAAGTACAGTATACATGATGCTACACCACTGGGGATTGTGTATGTGTGTGTCTGTCTGTCTGTGCATGGGCAGGTTACAATCTGCTCATGTATGTCTGTGTTTGTGCATGGTTTACCTCTTGAGTGTGTATGTGTGTGAGTTGTTTCACCTGGGAGTGTGCAAAGTGGTGTATGTGTGTGAGTTGTTTCACCTGGGAGTGTGCAAAGTGTGTGTGTGTGTGTGTGTGTGTGTGTGTGTGTGTGCGCGCGCGCGCGGTTATTCAGTTCTTGACACTTGTCCCCATATAATGTTCAAGAAAATTAGCATAACTCTGGCAATTATTGGACAGTCGGCTGAAATGTACAGCTAGCAGCCATTTTGAAGATTGCTCTCTTTGACTGACCAGGCAGTCAGTAGTGTCTTATTGGACCCGAAATGCTTTTCCGTCTCCGTCGACAGATCACGCTAAGCTTGTTATCTAGGGACAAACCAAGAGAAACCTTCACACAAAATTAAAAACACTTGTTTTGACACCTTCAAGTTCCCTAAAACAGCAGACATTCAAATGTTTGTAACTGTGGTCGCTATGTACAATATAAGGATCTTCATATATTAATATTCTTCCCCTTTGCGTTGAGTTTCTTCATTCCCACGTTTTCATTAGTTCCATACATATTTTGTCCTTTGCGTATTTATAGTATTTACAGTATAAATTACTACACAGTCTTGTGATAAAATAAATAACTTAAATACAATGGCCGTGGCTTTCGCAGTGCGTGAGGGAGGTAGGAAGGGGTGGAAGAAAGCAAGGAAGGAGGGGGGTCGAAAGTGGAAGAGAAAAGAGCCTGGCCTGGCATTTTCTCCTCAATGCTCTGGGTATAGAAGGAGGGATGAATCATCCCCATCGCTACTTTGATGCAGTCCTTCTGTGGAGAAATGCCAAAAGGCAAGGTTTAGGACGTGGACAGTAACAACAGTTACACTGACTGAGGATGCAATACTGCAACGGTAGGTATGGGCACTGCCACTGGCTGTGGGCCCCATAGTTGACATTTGGGGGGAGGAATAGTTGGCCCAGCCCCACGCAGAGGAACGTTGGGGTGGGGGAGTCGATATAGGGGGGGGGGGGGGGGGGGGGGGGGGGGCAAAGCTTCTCCTCCAGCTATACCACAGTGCCGCTCGGAGAGTTCCCGTTCTGTGCTGTCAAGTTCTGAATGAGAGAGGTAGAATGACAAATAAAAAACAATTAGGATTACTGATCTGGTCATTAATAATATATATTTCTTTAATTAAGTAGTGTAATTTCTATTTAACAAATAGGCTATATCAGAGTTTCTCGCTTGTGCTGAAGAAAGGTTAAACTGTAGATTTTTTTAAGTTATAAAAATGTAACCAGACACAAATGTATCCAGAGTAGACATATCTGTATCCAGAAACAGCAATACTGTGCACTTTTCTGATGCACTTTTAACATATTTGCATGTTTATTTTACTCCAACCTTTACATATACCCTCTACTTGTACATCCAAACGGTTATGATCAGGCTTTCTCTTCAACTTTAACTTTATTGTCACATCAAAGGTTTACAGCTGTGGAAAAAGTGGGTGAAATGTATTTTTTTCTATAAGCTCCCATCATTTGTAGGTTTCAGGAAAGGGAAGAATAGAGATAGAGATAAGGAACAAGGAAAACAAGTCATATATTCCAAATACTCCTGAGTGAGTATAGAGTAAAATATATACTTTAATGTGTGCACGCATTGAAAGGTGCCTTAAAATATACAATAATAATATTATTATTTTGGTCACATGGTTTCATTACAAGCCAGCTGGAATACAGTAACTCCCTTTTTACTGGATAACTGAGAGAATCTAGTAAAATACAGGTAATTCAGAATGCTGCAGCCAGAATCACATTACTCAAGTTCCGGCTAAACTGTATTGGCTACCTGTAACATTTAGAATTGCATTTAAAGACCTTTTGTTTATAAAGCACTTTTAACCTTATACCATAATATACTACAGATTCTGTTTCATTTTATATTCCAGCCATAAAACATAGGTCTTCCTCAGTCTACCTTCCTTTGAAAAACAGCTGCCAGCTGTGGAATACCTTGCTACTTGAACTAACTTGGTGTTTTTAAAAAGAAACTGGAGCCTATTTTATGTCCATGGCTTTTATGTTCTTGTTTTTAGTTTCATGTGACTTTTCTTTTATTGTACCAATTATTTTATTATTATCATAATTCTTTTCATGTGAAGCACTTTGTGCTGCAACTTGCTGTAAAGAAGATGCTGTACAAATACAGTAATTATTACCACCCGGTTATGCAATACACATTAATAAGATCACAATTTTATTACATACCTGCTGCTTTGTATGTGCTGGATATGTTTTCCAAATGCACAAGAAACATTTCTGCCTTCCATAGTGCCATCTATCCACTGCTAATTGTAATCATGCACCCTTCTGTATGTATACTGCATTTTGTATATTCATTTGACTGTATACCTTTCTTCGCAATTCTCTCTTTCTCTATTCTAACTGAAAAATGTTGAGAGCTTGCACAAAAAAAGAATATCATCTCTTTTACAACTGTAATGGTGTGATGTGACAATAAAGAGAAGCGCATATATATATATATATATATATATATATAATTTATATATATATATATATATATATATATATATATATATATATATATATATATATATATATATATATATATATATATATATATATATATATATATATCTTATATTAAAATTGGCTTGAGATGTATTTTATCGAGATGAACATTTCTAATTGATTTTTTTATAATCAACTAAATCGTTTAGTCTGATTAACCACTTCAGCTGTATTTTATATTTCCTCGGACACCGCGAAAATATCTGATCTGCAAGCTTGCTTGTGAGCCTGTGCAGACTACCTATTTTTCAGTACCTTTGAAAATTATTATTTTAAATAATCCATCAAATCGATTAGTTCGATTAAGTGTTGCACCCCTAATTCTGATTAGTCGACCTACCGCCTTGCCCGGCCGTGCCCAGGTGCAGATGAGACCCTCCTGGCAAGCCGTGATGATGCAGTCGTCCATGAACACCAGCACAGTCAGCCTCTCGTGTGCGATCTTCTTGCACACCAGCGGCTCCAGCAGCGGGACCTCGTGCATGCGCGGGCACAGCGTGGTGCCCAGCACCTTGGCGGCGTCCAGTCGGCTGCTGCGCGGTGCCACGTTGATCTTGTCGTTGCTCTTACTTATGTTACCCAGGCTGTGGTAGCGCTTGTGCTCCTTCTCCACCCCTCCGCTCCCGCCACCGGACTTGTCCGATTTGCGCTCCTGGAGCGACAAGGTGGCAAAACGTCCGATACTAAACGGGGTGGAGTTACCTGCTCCCGATCCGGCGCTGGTACTTCCTCCTCCTCCTCCGCCACTGCCACCGCCTCCACCTTCCGAGGCGCTCTGTCCCTTGGAGGCGTTGGCCACGGCCGGGTGGGGCAGGGAGTTAGAGCGCGAGAGCGAGCGAGGGAGGGGCAGCGGGAGTGTCGGGGGGTTGGAGGGGACTGTGGTGGAACTGTTGGTGCTGGGCGGGTGGTGGTGGCCTTCCACGCCGCCCGTGACTCCACCCCCTACCACGGTGGTGGTACTGTTGATGCCGGAGTTAGAAAGCGAGGGACCGAAGGTGTTGGTGAGCGCCCGCGACAGCGGCAGGCGTGGATAGAGCACGTCGTCAGTCAGGTCCCACAGGCAGAACTGGGTGTCCTGACCCACGGAGCCGAAGCGGTAGGTCACCGATGTCGACCCGCCCCCTTTGGAGCTGTGCCGGGAGAGGCGGGACAATGTGCTGCTGGTTCGAACCCGGCCAAAGTGCATGGAGGAGGGAGGGGGAGGATTGGGCACCCCTCCCACTCCGCCCTGATGCAGGTCCTCCTCGCTGCCACTTAGCTCCATGGGCTCGTCGTCCTCCAGCGAGGTGGTGAAGGGGTCGAAGGCCACCACGTTGACCCACGACTTGTGGCCGTGGCCCCGCGCCACCACGCGGCTCTCTGAGAACGACCACACGGTCACCAGGTCGTCCTCGCCACCCGTGGCCAGGTACTTGCCGTCGGGGCTCCACGACACGCAGAGCAGCCCGCCAAAGTAGCTCTTCATGACACCCTGTAGCTCCATGGAGTCAAAGTGGAAGACCCGCAGGCACCCGTCCTGGCCCACGCATGCCACGTGCACGCCGTCCGGGGAAAATGCAAACTCATTTAGCCCCCCCTCGCCCACGGCCCAGCGGAGCAGCGGGTTGCGTGGCGTCTTGGTCTTGCAGGCATACACGGCGAAGCCCTCACCTTGGCGTAGGAGAGAGTATTGCGGGGCGGTCGTGCCACAAGGGTGGTCCACATTGTAGAGGTAGAGGTGACCACTGGCGTGGGAGGCCAGGAACAGGTTCTCGGACTTGGGGAGCCATTTCAGACACGTAACCTTGGACTTGTCTATCAACCTCTAGATGATGGAGGGTAAAGGTGTGGAGAAGGGAAGGGAAGGAAAAGGAAAGGAAGGAGGATGGGTAACGACAGGGAGGGAAAGAGATAGGGTGAAGGACAGGACGGGGGAATCAGAATAGAGAGGGAGAGGAGAAAAAAGTGTGAGTTCTAGGAGAGAATTGAAGGGGGAAGAGTAAAGTCAGGGAAGGAGAGAGGGCCGTGGAGCAGAGAAATGGAAAAGGATGGAAGATTAAAGGAAGAGAAGAGAGGAGTGAGAGAACACAAGTACTGCATATTAGACACGCTTGTCTATTTCATGCACCTCTTTGATTTATTATTATTTTATGCCTGTATGTGGACCCCAGCTAGGGACCACCAGAAGCGAAACGCACATCGAGGAAGCAAAAAAAGGACAGGAGAAAACAAGTAAGAGAGTGCAGCAGAGATAGAGAGAAACCAAAAAGAGATAAAGAAAAGGAAAAAAGGGGAGATGGGGGATGGAGGAAGAGTAGATTTAGACAAGCAGCACCCAGGGAGCTGAATAATCTCAGAGGAGAGTATCAGACAAAGTCAAACAGGGACACCTTATCCTTTCATACTATCTCTCTCACACACGCACGCACACATGCACGCACGCACGCACGCACGCACGTAGAGGTGCACATGAACACACAAGAAAGAACTACATGAACCCATACATGAGTACACACACCCACACATACTGTACAAATGCGCATTTTTTGGATAATAAATATAAAATGATATCTGAATCAACGCAAAATCAAATAATTCTAATAGTTTTTCATGAATCGACTTAATCAATTGTCAATTAGTCTGCAGCCCTATCTTATAAAATGAACTCAAAGATGCAGCAAAAATACCAAACATAGCTGATCTACAAGCTCACAATGTGTTGGTATTTCGATTAACAACTAGTCTTTGTAATCGATTAAATTGATTAGTCTGATTAACTGTTGCACCCCTACATGCACGTGCAGCACATGCATCCGCACACACCTCCTCATTGAAGAGTTTACTGGTCTCCTTCTTGATGGGGTCTAGGTACTGGACTTGTCCTGCTGAGAAGCCCACTATGAGGGCTACGCTCTCTGCTGTGGCCGAGTACTGGTTAAAGTCATGACACGTCGGCTGGGTGCCCTTATAGATGCGCTTGTCTATGGGTTTACTGAGGTCCACCGCCTGCAGAGAGGAAAAGCAAGAGGAAGGTAGAGAGAGAGAGACGTAGAGAGAGGCAACAAGATGTTAGCAAGATTGCCGTGTAAGCAGAAGGTTCCAAGTTCAATCCAGTGTTGCCATGTCTGCTTATTATAAGCGACCTGTTTTGGCTTGTTCTTCTGTGAAGGTGCTTGTAAATTATTGGTAGCTGCGTGTTGCATTTTTTTGGCCTTTGCTTTGGCTTGTTTCTAAAGTGTAGTTGCTTATTTGGGCTTGTTTCCGAATGTTTAAACCAGTGGTTCTCAAACATTTTCATGTCAAGGACCCCCAAATTAATATGCATTTGTCCACGCCTCCACGGACCCCCCCCCCCCCCCCCCCCCCCCCCATCTAAAAAAATGTTGTGCCAGGGACACCAGTACCAGATTTGTGTTGTTAAAATGTTTCAAAGAATATCCAAAATGTTTAGAAAATACGTTGTGAGCTTGTAGATCAGCTATTTTCAAATAGCTGCTGTACAGTATACAGGTTCAAATTGTTCATGTGGCCGAATAGTCGCTTCTTTTGGGACAAAATCTGGCAACACTGGTTCAATCCCTTATGATGACAAGATTCCACCTAGCAGAAAGCAGCACAGCTCTGGAGCCTCAGCCGACTCTGCACTCTCATCTCCCTCGGGAGGAGGACAAATGGAGAGATGAATTGCCCCCCTCCAGGATCAATAATGTGTCACAAACAGGAAGTAGTGGAAAAACACTGAACCAGAGTGGAAACTGAAGATATAGGATATGGACTTACAACAAGAGATATGTTGACTTTTCAACACTTTTCCACTTAAGGATTTATTATGGAATAAATACACAGAGCACAGCTACCATGTTTGTAAATAAATAAACATGCTCTTTTGCTTAAAGGACAGCTTTGGTTTTTTACAACCAAGGTTTATATTTTAGCTTGTAATTAAAGTAAATAAATGATGAGTGTAATTTTTTTTTCATTTACTGCTTTCTATAGTTTTAGCATTTTTTGCGATATTTTTTACAGTGGGCGGGGGCATTCTGTCCGGTGGCTAAATATGCCTTTTTTACACAATAAAAAAGGTCCGGCTGTCTGAGATGGCCAGATGTGAGTTATTGGGGGCTAGAAGAGCTACTGTAAATGATAATAAAGAAAACGCCGGGTTAATGTGTTAAAAAAATACATATTTAGCCACCGGACAGAATGCCCCCGCCCACTGTGAAAACACTGTAAAAAAGATTGTGAAAATTGCTAAAACTATAGAAAGCAGTAAATTTAATTTTTTTAACACTCATCTTTTATTTACTTTAATTACAATCTAAAACATAAACCTTGGTTGTAAAAAACCAAAGTTGTCCTTTAAGCAGCAGCCAGTGGACAAGTAGCAAAACATTAATAGGTATACACTTGTTCCTCGCCATGGTTTCAATGTTAAGCACTTTTATAAACCTGATGTGTTGTTTTGTCACAGTACATCACCTGAAAAGTTCAGTTAACTGGTTATGAAACTGTAGGCAGACATCATTTGTATTTGTAGTGGGTGGTTTTCATTGTTTTGACATTAAGTAGGCTGGTAGTTTAAAACTCTCCTTATAAGTACTTCATAGGTGTCCTTGCTGTGCATTCACTACTTAGGCTACTTTCACTTTGACACAAACTCCACTAATGAATAATCTATACACTGTAGAGGCGCCTCTCTCAATAAATGAGTGGACATGATGACTTGCTAATATATAGCCTGGACCTAAACATGCAGTTAATGTTTAAGTTACAAACGTAAGAGCTTGGGTCACTTTATGTTTTCACTGATTTACTACACAATGTTTAGTCTTTCCATGGTCATTTACTGCTGTAAATTAAGGACTGTAATTGTGTCTCTTGTAAAGTATGTTATAATCTCAGTGCTTAATTACAAATACAACCATAATTATAAAATTATAAAACCTTTCGCAACTGTTAAGACACTGTTGCATGCCACAACAACCAGCATCATTACATGGATGTTGGCTGCTGTCCACTAGGCTACATGGTGCATTACACAGTATCACATCTGTAATTCCTGCATATGTCGGCTAATAACTGTAGCCAAATCGACAATTTGAAACGATGACGGAATATAATATAGCATTGGTTCTCAAAGTGGGGTCCGGGGACCCCCAGGGGTACTTGAGGGGGTTCCAGGGGGTCCCCAGCTAAATGATGGACAGGAACCAAATGGACCCTTATGGGTCTGTAACTCTGAGTGTACAAATGGAACCAAATGGACCCTTATGGGTCTGTAACTCTGAGAGTGTACAAATGGAACCAAATGGACCCTTATGGGTCTGTAACTCTGAGTGTACAAATGGAACCAAATGGACCCTTATGGGTCTGTAACTCTGAGAGTGTACAAATGGAACCAAATGGACCGTTATGGGTCTGTAACTCTAAGAGTGTACAAATGGAACCATGGTTCCATTTGTACACTCTCAGAGTTAAATTAACATTGGTTTTACAATGTGAATTGGGGTCCCAGAGGTATAAATGGCATTAAATGGGGGTCTGTAGCCCTGCATGTCAAACTGGGGGGTCCTTGAAATTAAAATGGTTGAGAATCACTGCTAGAGAGCCGTACTAAAAACCTTCACTTATGGGGGTCCCTGGCTTATCTTTTCAAATGGGGGTCCGCGGGGTAATTAATAAGTGTCAATTAGGGGGTCCTTGACATGAAAAAGTTTGAGAACCACTGTAATATAGCATCAAATTAGCATGGCAGGCTAGTTGCATTAGCCTCATCATCATCCAAACGTGTCGTCTTCCTCTCCTCCTCCTCCTCACCTTCTTGATGTTGGTGTAGGTGTAAAAATAGAGCTCTCTCCCGATGTTGAAGCACACTCTCTCGGAGTCCTCGCTGGGATCCTCGGGCTGGAGCTTGACCATGGAGACCCGCACGGGAGGGAGGAAGCCCGCCGGAGAGGAGTTGGCTGCGGCATTGGAGGAGGAGGCACCGGCCCCACCGCCGCCGGGCCCCTGCAGCAGACCTACCCCTCCGCCGGGTATGATGGACCCCGGGCCGCCCCCGCCCGCCCCGGGGCCCAGCGTGGCTCCGGCGGACGGACCCCCCCGCGGGAGCCCGCCCCGCTGCTGCGAGTCCGAGAGGGTAAGCAGCTTGTAGAAGCCCTCTCTGGTCCGGAACTGGGATTTAATCTCATTGATATCCTTCAGTGCGCCGCCATCTCCGGCCATCTTTTAGTACAAAAACAAGCCGCACAGGAAACAACCCCGAGGTTTTTTGACCTGGAAATAATAACACGCCGTGTTATTAAAAAACTACAATGGAAATGGGAGCGACGACGAGGAAGGGGAGCTGGGTGGGGGGCGAGCTGCTCGGTCCGGTCCCGCGCCTGCTGCTACACCCACCAGACACCCGGCATCCAGACTGCTGTTTCGCTGTCACACAATCACAACAGAGAGCTAAAACAGTGCACACATACACACATACACACACACATTTTAGCCGTGATTGAAGCCTCTCGCCTCCGTTCATCCAGTGCGCGTGTGTCTGTGTGCGCGTGCGTGTGTCTAGCGTGACCATCATTGAGCGTGATGATGATGATATGGTGCGTCGACCCTTCCGATCCCCGGCCAAGCTAAGCACTGCGCACATTTACTAATGTTCCCACTCCGAGGATGAACATGGCTATTAATACACCAGTGGTTTTCAACCTTTTTCATGCCAAGGACCCGGGACCCCTAAATTGATATACATTTGGCCGCGGACCACCATCTGAAAATGTTTTGTGCCAGGGACCCCCAGAAGCAAAGATTTGAGTTAAAAAAATATAGAAATATTCAAAGATATATCATATGCAGTATGCACACATTTTCAAGATTTTTCAAAAATAGCAGATCTACAAGCTTGTATATCTGTTATTTTTGAATAGCCAAAGCTAAGTGGTTAAAATGATAGTGACGCTATATGTTGTAAGTGATTTTCTTTGGTTAAAAATAAGTGTTAAATAGCTCTATATTCTGATAGTAGGCTACTCGTTGCTATAGAGTGTTTGATAGGGTTAAATTTGAACCCTATGAATAGGGCTGAGAGCCCACGAAAGATGAAAAGATGGTTTGGTACTAAGACCCCCCCAATACCCGTCCAGTCAACACCCCAAGAAATGTGAGTCAGACACCTGGTACGTCCAAAATGATCCATCTGTATTGCTCGAGTGTGTACACGGAGGCAGTACAAGTTACAGACAAGAATATTAATCACACACTAATGATTCAATAACAGGCCATAGTATTTATACACAGTTGGACTTCAATGACATCAGACATAGGTGCATCCTTATGATTGGCTTTAAGACCCTCAGACGTAGGATGGGAGTCGTAGGATGGACAGGCGTCTGGCTGTCTTAATATTAAGTTGTTGTTCATCTTAGGGTGTCCTTGTGTACAATTCTCGGTTCCATAAACAAGTTGTTCCTTCGATATCATAGGACATGTGTATGGTTTTATCTGTGACAGGGTGACAGCTGACAGAGTAAATTAGTGACAATATCCCGGTCATACAGATCATCTTACACAGATACAGGTCATTTGGCATTTAATCACAAAGTGTTGACCAAGACAGGTTTTTACTGATTGGAAACATATGGAGCCAGCACCAGATAGCAAATATGGAGCCAGCACCAGATAGCAAATATGGAGTCAGCTACATGGCCTTGGTAGAGAAAGTATAGTAGAGTTACAAAAGGCATGTTTAAAAGACTGAAGTACAGGCCCAAAAAGACATCACTATATTCATTTGACTGGTTAGATCGATATTTCTAGATCATATCAATCTGGTCCACAAAACATATCTATCAGTGTTTGTTCAGTAGGAGTCTCCATGTCTCTCCAGCTCTTTAAAATGCATTTTGCCATTTTTAGGTCGGGATACCAATGTTCCAGCCAGGATACAGATTAAACAAGTGAAAATGGAAGTGATGACACTTAGAAATGAGCAGACAAAATTGGAACTGGAACACTATAAAAATTAAGCTGATAGATAGGTACTCTCTCCTGATTAGCTGCGAAGTTGTCACCTACCTGAAAATGTATTTTCTGTTTATTAAAGAGCTAGAGAGACGGGGAGACTCCTGTTACTGAACAACGATTACTAACAAAATATAGTGCTTTAACCTTTTAACAAAAAACTTTTAGTTTTATCCAAAAAATATAACTTTACCCTATAGGCCTACCTTTAACTAATTTAGCTGGGGACCCCTGTGTAAAAACTGGTTTGCCTGCTGCTGACAATGCACCAGCAAGCGAATGGCAATTGCAGTGCTGTGCGAGTATGGAAAACTATTGCAGACACTTAAGTCTGTGTCCACCTGGTCAGTGTATGTCATAGAAAGATTGGGTGTTTTCTGTGTTATATACACTCAAGGACGGATTTACTTGGCCTTTTGCACCTAATTCTGGACACAGCACTTAAATAAACATTAAACATTTCATTTAAGATGCAGGCCAATTTGCACTGAGGTATAATGTAAACACTGAAGATCATATTTACCCTCAAAGGCAAACAGTAAAATGTGTGTTGTTTGTGCAACATACTTTCATTTTATTAAAGCTGTTGGATGTCTATATGGCGCTTGCTGTGAGACCTGGTAGGCCTACCAGCTTTTCAGAAGTGCCTGCCTGCACAGAGATCACCTTTTCAACAGCGGACATGGACACCTGGAAAAAAATGTTATTTCAAGCAGAAGTAGGTAGATTTGTTTACAAAATGGTTGACACTTTGTTGAATTAATTAGGTATAGCTCATGTTGGGTGAACCTTTATGAATGAGATAACATGTCAGAATCTCATCACATTTGAGGTACTTGATTTTCTATTTTGATATTGGTAATCTATCTGAATAACATCCTGTCAGTTAATGTACTCACACTATCACAAATAACTTAATCTGGGAGGATGAAGTCATGATTGCACAATGCTGTTTTCATGGACTTCAACAGGTGGGGGGGGTCAGGACAAAAGAACAGGTATACACCACTATCAGCTTGAAGTCCTTTGTCAAGGAGGCCAGGATTGTAGTGAGGACCTTTGTTGACAGGATGTCATTTTTTGTGGGGAAAGGTTACCGCTCCCTTGGTCATACTGCAGTTCCTTCTTGATGGCCATTTCATCAATCTATTAAAAAAAAAACGGGTTAGATGCATTAAAAGCCTAAATTTGCTTTTGAAGCAAAATATATGGGAAAGTAACCTCTTGTCAATAAGTAACATGAGTGTTTAAGTTCAACAGTTTGCAGTGTACAGACTTATCTGTCTGTTCTGTGTTTATGCTGTGTATTATTAATAATTCTAAATTGGTACAAATGGATCTATACAAACTAACTGACTGTACATTTTCAATTTAAGGCACCTTTAGGACAGCAAGACGGCCACTGGGAGGAAGATTCTGCACTTTCGACGCCATCAAATCAAAGATGCCAGGTGCCTGGTGAGTGCTCGGTAACTGGGTATTGGGAATTTCATCTCTAGATTGTGTAAAGATATTTTCGTGAAGTTTGGACTTTGTTTTCCGTCTTTGTCAGTAAGATGCAAATATAAGTGATATAAAAAAAAGAAACAAATCTAGGGCTCATACCTTTTCTTAAATATTCATACCCACTGACCCCTGTGGCAACTCTGACTTTTAAGGACTTGGATATTGTTTCAGATGTCCATTTGCTGATTCTATGTTCAGACTTTGGTGGGTGAAATCTACAGCATAACAGTAAGGGGAATTGAGAGAGAGACTGACAACAAGCATGGGCAGCGACTATCACCCTTATACTACATCCTACCAATCATTCAGCAGTGGCCTGTGTGTGCCGTAAGTCAGCAGTTATGTTTAGAAATTGTAATATTGTATTTTAATCTTTATTTTTTAATTTCTCCTGTCTACACCATTGTTACTGTATTATATGTTTTGACCACTAGATGGTGGTCTTTACCCACTGCTGAAATCACACACAGTGCTAAGGCGTTCCACCAGCCCCTTATGAATTCTTAACCTGAAACACTGATCCTTGTTTGACAACTAATCTAAGTATGGGTGCACCAGCACCAACTGGCACACCGATATATATCAGATATCAGCAGATATCAGGTCAAACATGCTCAAGTACTTCAAGTGTCCATTCAATGCTACAGTAGGATATTGCATAGATGATATTAAGCACTTTAGGCCATCTTTTATGTCTACAAATAGGCCTGCCTTCAGGTTCTGTGAGACCTTTAATGGATTTAGGTATGCCAAGTATGTACAAAATATTTTCTAACATATTCTACTGTCTCTACTATAGGCCTGCCTACATATTTATTTTGTAATATCTGATGTCTTGGCAACCCCTTTAGTGATAGTATTTATAAAAAAACTCAGATATAAAACTCAACAATGTGAGCATTTTTTTTGTATGTCTTCATTAGCATAAGCAACAGGTATTTATTAAATAGTATTTAAATCAATTTAAATACTATTTAAATTGATCCTTAACATGTATCTCTTTTTGTTAACCATTCTCTGTTCCTGTCTTGATATGTCGAATATTAGTCT
Organism: Gymnoscopelus microlampas; assembly: GCF_963454915.1. NCBI lineage: Eukaryota > Metazoa > Chordata > Actinopteri > Myctophiformes > Myctophidae > Gymnoscopelus > Gymnoscopelus microlampas. The sequence goes on along the minus strand of NC_139945.1, from coordinate 20,026,347 downwards.
TTTAATAGTATACTATATTTGTTGCTGTCGGGCAGAAACCAGCTAACTCCATTTTACACTTTTGCATTTTTTTCCATAAATCAGTGCCATTGAACACCCATTACGTCTGTGTGTTGGTAAAAAAATAATATTGAACCAATGAAAAGTATTAAAAAGTGCTTCTTACAAAACCAGCTAACTCCATTGGATCTTCAAACCTTCTGCTAAATCAGCTAACTCCACCGAAGGGGGGTGGAGTTAGCTGGTTTTGCTGACTCCAGGCTCCACACTCTTTTGACCTCCAACCTCATTGAGCTTGGAGGTCCATTCAGCTGTTCTTATCAATGATGAACAAAACCTCCTAACTCCACTTTTTGTTTTGTTTTTTTCATTTCCTGAAAAATTAACATTTTGGAGTTGTCTGCCCGACAGCAGACAACTCCAAGCAGAGATATAATGCTTTTTGCCCAAAATACCAATGCTCCTGGCCACCTTAGAGCACAGATAATTAATGTGGGGTTTCCAGCATAACTTGTGGTCTAACCCAACACCTCAAAACTTGTTTTCACATAAGCTTTCCTATCACTACATTGTCAATTTCCACTTGAACATTTCTATTGATGTCATTTGAAGAAGTGGTTAATTACTACAGCAGCTGATTTGCCCATTATGATTGTGAGTTGAAACATTGTCCTTATTAATTAAGTCCTTATTAAAGTTGTATCGTGTATCCTGCATTGCAGTGTGTGTGTGTGCGCGCGTGTGTGTGTGAGTGTGTGTGTGTGTGTGTGTGTGTGTGTGTGTGTGTGTGTGTGTGTGTGTGTGTGTGTGTGTGTGTGTGTGTGTGTGTGTGTGTGTGTGTGTGTGTGAATTAATGTTTAACTAATACATTTATTTAAGCATGAATTAATCATGAATTCATCATGAATTCATTGTAATTCATCATCAATTAGTAAGTAACTATCATTAGTTAAGCATGCTTTTCCACAGTTACTTAATACATGAATTCATATGCGACCATAATATGGGCTACACGTGGTGCGCTGAGCTGTATTTCTCTGAATGTCCGGAGGTGCCGATCTGAACTTAAGTTCAAAGTTGAATTCTACTCCACCAATATGAAATATTTCCTCAAAAATGATGTTCTTACTTTGGGGAAGAGTAAACATGATCCAATCCAGTGATATATAAAATCCAAACCACATATTTCCGTTTAAGAAACCAACAGAAAACCCCATAGGGCACAGCACCCCATAGGGAATCATTATTGATAATAGCAGTGTTATGCAGGCATCTATATATAGAAAATATTTAGACGAAAATTTAAAACCTTCAATTCCATTAAGTTCAAACTTGTTTGTGTGGCAAGGAAGTTTGGACACCAGGAACATCTTTATGATATGTGATCAAGATTTAAATCCAGTTCAACCAGTTAATTGGCACACAAACAAGATGTTTGTGTGGCAGAGATAAGGGACGGAGCACGGAAGAAGGTGACATTTAAAGGAGGAGTTCACCCAAAAAATGACTTATTTTCTATCAATTACACATCCCATGAAGCCTTGATCTAGGTCAAACAGGGCATGAGTTGTACCTGTTCAAAGTTGCCATTTTCAATTGAGTGCTATAGCGTTTCGTAAAAAGCGACAGCGCGGTTCAGCCAGAACTGTGAAAAGTGGCAGAAGAAACAGAATAAAGCGAATAATAAAACAGGGCCTGCTGCCATGCTGGCAGCCTGGCCCCGTAAATATTTTTGGACCTTTTAACAATGTATACAAAATATTTGCACATCCACTTCGTTCAGATACAGGTGGGTTGGACAGTGACAAATGAAGCAAGCATGAACACAAATCCTGCACTCTGCTCTTACTCAGCAGCATCAGTTTTACTCTGTAGCCTACCCAGAGTATGGAAAATGCACTCGCTCCTTCTGTACTGTAATGACAGCTTTTGGATGTTACTTTAAGTAAGTTAAACAGATCAGGAAGATGCAGGACTGCAATGTCAGGAATCAAACTCCATACTTTATTGTAGATCTCATCACAGCAGAGAGAGACTAGTGTCTTGATTGATGTACTTTATTTAGTAAGACATGAGAAACAGTACATATAGGGAAGTACAATTCACAATACAAGGTTTAAAATGAGTTCTGGAGTCTCCCTCCAGAGCTTCCCCAAACCCCCCAACACCAAAGTCTTACACACATTTATACTGGCAGGATGGACACAGAGGTATGACAACAGATGGTCGGAGGAGTTTGACAGGGAAGAACAGGTTATGATTGTTGCATCTACTAATACATTCAATTAATAAATACCACAATGACTGTTATATGAATTTTATCCACCATAGTACAAAAGTGTAATTCACACAAAAACTGTGAACATGTTTCTATTTAATAATAAGAGGCTATAATCATTGCTTGGTATTTATTGTGATACATATAGCCTCTGTAACTACTCCTAAAGGTTATCTTAACCTGACAATTACCGCTAATCCGATCATTCTCCATGATTTCCTTTCAACTCTATTGCAACCGGGCCGATTTACATTAACCACTTAAGCCTGATGTACTTCATTGACCCGAGTCCCCCAGGGTCTATACCAGCCCTACTCCTTTTTTCCCTCTACACCAGGTCTCTTTACCTAAAATAACCGTTCTACAAGGTCACAACACTACGCTACACAATGCGTTGTGAACTTGTAGATCTGCTTTCACCGAATGTTCGCCCCCCCAGAATAGGGAATCTAGGGTTGATGTGGTTCAGGGAGTAAGATCATGTTGAAGAATTATGTATAAACATTTGACCCAGACATGGCGGCTCACTGTCTTTTGTTTCCCTCAGGTGTTGTAAAAGGAAACGTTACAAACTCCCTCAGACTACAGGAGAAGAAGAAAGCATCAACGAGACATTGTGAAAACAAGACTTCTTCTGCAATACAGTGCATTCAGTTAGGAGCTGTGCTCATATTAGACTCAGATTCATAACATTACTGTATGTTTTTTGGAAAATACTTTTTTAATGTTGTTTATTTTAAAGTAATTAATTGACACATTTCAACCAATACTAGTAAAATAAATGTATGTTTGAAAATATACAGAAATGTACAAACATTAACATTTTGTAGAATTTTGTCGATAGAGATGGGGCACAGATGGGGTCTCATCCTCTGTAATGACGAAACATGCACACTTTATCCTGGCAAAGAAAAGGCATAGGATTAGTGTTGTGTATAAATGCAGATAACTACAAAAGCCCTATATACTTCGTCATGGCAAAAATTGCATAACTTGCAGATGTACAAGCTTGTAGATTGGCTATTCTTGCTATTTTTGGAACATTTACGAAAAAATAATTTCGGCCTAAAAACATGCCCAAAAAATAGGACGAATGTCCTATCTTTATCTCCAAGTTCACCACTGGTAATTCTCAGGAGCATACCTTTCTCTCACATGCATCTGTTGGATAGTTTCAGGCAAAGGTCGACCAAAGGTCTCTGGAAGGAAGAGAGTGGCCAGGGCAGACAGAAGAGCCAGAGAACCCAGCAATAGATATGGTAGATACTTGTAGTATATACCTGCATATGGAGAAGAGCACATTTTAATGACTTAATAGTTTAGTATGCAGCATGTGCATGATAGTTCACAAGTGTTGAAGTACCATACTTGTCAGGAAACGCCTAATTAAGTAACTCATTATTGCATATGGAGATAGCAATTATAGTTTGACTTGGTAATCAAGTATAAGTCAAACTATTCAAGAATCTATGTAGATCTTAAAAATCCCAACCATAGACCTGTGTCATTTGATGGTTGTCTGCACCATCGGTGTGTGAATGGGTGAATGTAATGCACTTTGTAAAGCAACTTGGATAAAGGCGCTATAGAAATGCGAGACCATTTGCTAAGTACTGTGTCAAATTTTTACACTTTTCTGAGCCAGTAACTCACTTCGGAAGTATCTGTTCAGATACAATAGTAGTTATTACTACTAATAGTAATAGTTATTACTCTTTGACAGAGTAGAAGTTGACATTGCATATCTATATAAACATAAACATACTCAGCTGCATGACATAAGGAGCCACGATACCGCCCACTTTGGAAACCATGGAACAGGTGCCAACAGCTGTGTTTCTGATGACAGTTGGGTACAGCTCTCCGGTGTAGGCAAAAATAGTTTGGAAACTGGTGGAAATGCACAATTTACCCAGCATCTCCAGTGCTATGGACAGGTTAGGTAGACCTAAGCAAACAGAAGAATAGAAGAGAATAAAGTAGAATAGATGCATGTATCTATCTATTTAGATATGTTGTATGTGTGTATATATTTATGCATGTATGTAAAGGATGACATTTTGTTTCATCTTTAGACTGAGAAGGAGTAGTCTTGTTGTAACTTCCAACATTCATTAGGTTCCTATGATAAAGTCCCTACAGTCACCTTGTGGCACCAGCCGAATGCAGTTCAGCATTCCTCCTCCGAGAACCAGACAGAGTGCCACAGTCAGCCGCCTGGGAAGATACTGCAGCGCCAGCCAGCTGGAGAAGGACGCTGGCACCCCCACGGCTGCCGAGAAGAAACAGTTGAGAAAGCGGTCGCCGTGAAGACGGGATGTGTTCAGCGACAGAGCAAAGTAGCCAGTGTTTATAGTGAACCTGGGAGGGACACACACACAACAACAGTCTTTGTCCCAGCAGTAAGTACTGATCAATGATTGACAGATGGATGGATGATGGCTAGATGGATAGATATACATATAGGGATTAATGTATATATATATACACGTATGTATGTATGTATGTATATATGAATGTACAATTTCTCCCTATAGATTCAGAACATTCACGAGAATACAGACCAAAACTGTACACTGTTTTGAAGCACACACACTGACTGTTATTACTGAATTTCCACAGATTCCCAATAATGAGACTCTTTGCCAACCCCTTCAGCTTTTGTTTTTAGTTGCAATTATGTGAATTTGCAAAAAAAAAAATGCATTTGTGATACATTTTCGCAGGTCAAACATTCATCCCCACTAGGGTTTAATACCGGGATTCCCGGTATCCAGGGCAGTGTCCCATCGTCCCGTTTTGAACCAATTTGGGACGCACTGAATTACTGAATTTAACAGTAATGAACCAAATAAACGTTTGTCTTAGGAGTCGTAGGACTCAGGTTGGACCTCCTATGCCATATGTTCAGTCTGCGCCGCTAGATCTGTGCTGCTGCGCAGTGTCGGGTGAACGGTAAATGGAAGACTTGCCCCAAAACACGTCACCCCCATTTCTTTCGCAGACAAGCGGTTCTTGTATTCTATTCTTGTATTATATTATATATATTTTAGTGGGCACTTCTTTTTTTTACCCTTTAATGGGAATTCCCGGGAAGCCCGGGAAAAGGTCTGAAAATTCCCGTGAATTAAAATTAGCTATTTCCCGGAAAATATTAAACCCTAATCCCTGACATGCGCTCGCATCTTCACATGGACAAAAGGCACCTTCCCTTTTCCCTTTGCTACCGTCGGTCACAAGAGTGCCTGAATACACACACACGGTGACTCACTCTGAGACAGGTGACACATACTCAGTGGTGGAAAAATACTCAAAATGTGTAACTTAAGTAAACGTATCAAAACTGCAATGTATAAATACTGTGTTACAAGTAAAAGTCCGGAATTAAAAAAGTACAAAAGTATTGGTATCAAAATGTACTTAAATTACCAAAAGTAGAAAGTACCCATTATGCAGAATGTCCCATTTCAAGTTTTCGAAATGTATAAAAATATTTTGAAAATAGCAGACATGCAAAAGAAGCACATACTTATAGACATACCCTTCTACAGTATGTGTGATAAGGTGAGTGCAAAACAACCTGTGGATACTCACCACACTAGGAAGAGTATGAGTGTTGCGGTTCTGATTTTGGTGAACCTTAGCAGGTCTAGAACGCTGTGACGCTCCTCTGGGTCACAGCTGTCCTTTGCCATGTCACTCTGCAGCTGTTAAAAGTAAAAGTCCGGAATTCTAAATTTACTTGAGTAAAAGTACAAAAGTATTGGCATCAAAATGTAATTAAAGTAACAAAAGTAAAAATACTCATTATGCAGACTGTCCCATTTCAAGTTTCAAATCTTTTGAAAATAGCAGATCTACAAGCTCGCATGTAGTCGCATGTAGTCGCATTGCGGCGCATTGCAGCGCCTTGTGAACTTGTAGATTGGCTATTTTCAAATAGCCTAAATATATATTATGGAGCTTAAGTGGTTAATGTTATGTTTAGTAATACAAATCTAAAAATAAAAGTACAATATTTTCCTCAGAGATGTAGTGGAGTAGAAGTAAAAGTATTGAAAATTGGAAATACTCCACTGAAGTAAAAACACCTCAAAATTGTACTTAAGTATGCAGGGCCCTTTATACTGTGTATATTAGGCTTCATGCCTTGCACTCCAAAACGTCAGTGCACAATGCTTTTTGAAGTATTTTTGGTGACACATCTGGTAGCTACGTGGTCATTACAGCATATGTTAGAAATGTGATTCCCAGTGTTGGGGCCAGAACATTGGGATTACAAATAGTATTTTATAGTGTTTAGGGAAGTGTTCACACAACACATGTATGTGAAATGGTTATTGTGAAAATATGCAAGTGAAGAATTATATATAATAGAAATAAATGTAATTGAAAAGGTTAAATAGTATGACTTAAAGTCAACTTACATCATAACCTTTAAGGATGACCTGCGGAGCCTCTACGTTGTTCTTCTTAGCAGCTTCTCTCAGTACGGCCTCAGCCTCCTCTATCCTTCCCTGGGAGATCAGCCACCGAGGAGACTCTGGGATGAACCTGCCTCGCAGGTAGGAGAGAGAAGGTCCACTCTTTGGTTATCGAACACAGTAGAGAGAGGTTCACACTCAAACAGTCAGAAGGGCTTTACCTCAAAAGCAATTCATGGTCCCATACGGGTGATTAGAGCAAACAGAAAATATCATCCTTTTAAAATGTAATCATTTTTAGAGAAAAAAACGAAATAACCTTCAAATCTCTACAGAAAATGTTACATTAGAATTCATTCATAAGTCATTAAGCAGATACTCTTATCCAGAGGAAGTGCGCAAGTCTGTATGCAGTTTCAATGTAGTGCTTCAATGAAGGACAACAGTTAAATGTGACTGATATTGTACTTCTAACGCTTTCATTTTTTTTTTAATAATTGTTTTGGAAAATGAACACATAAATAAGATAACATAAATGAAAAGTAAGTCATTGAAAAAACACGGCCCCTCACACATTAGAAGAACAATCAGTCCCCAGAACCAAGGACAGGTGTTTTCAATGAATCCATCATGGTTGAAATGGAGTTACAATGGGTTTGTATAGGAGGGGGGCGTGTCAGATAAAATGAATATCAAATATCTAAATACTGAATCAAGCAGCTTCTGGGGTGCTCACAAAAGCCTAGATGTAAAAATGACCCCAAACATGTTTGAAAGTGAAATATCCCTTTAAGGATTCAGTACCTGTTCTTTTTCTCCTGTAAAATGAAACATAAAACGTTATAGCATAAATAAACTAAAAACCCTTTAGAATTTGAATTCATAAAAGAACGAAAGAAACTATTAGCATCTATACTACAGTGAGCTGTCACAGGTAAATGAGGTAATAGTGATAAAATTAAGTCCCCGATATTAGGAGTAAAAAAAACTCAGTAGTGCTGGTTCTTCTACAATGACTGCAACTCACCACCAGAGGGGTGCGTAGACCAGGCCTGGCAGAGATAAAGCCAGCAGAAGAGACCTCCAGTCCCTTATGAAATAAGCAAAGAGAGGCAGCGTCATGTAGCCAGAAGTAAAGAACAGATTCATTCCCAGAGACAAAAACAGGTAACGCACGTTTCCTGTTAAGATCTCAGTACCTGGAGGGAAGCATAGGGAAAAAAATACACCAAAATAAAACACGTTTATGGGCTAGAGCTCCTCCGTTCCACAGATTTCCATAAACGTCCTAGACACTGTATTTTGCAATAATATCAATATTATGCACAGTATGTCTAATGTATCATTTCATTGCATTCCTAATGCTGGAGTCGTAGGCCGAAAATAGCAGATCTACAAGCTACTGTGCCGTGTTGTGAGCTTGTTGATCAGTTATTTTCAGCCATGACTCCGTCGCACAACAAAGTATAAATCAGGCTTAAATAGTAGGCTACATGTTACATTCAGCACATTCCCATCCATTCTCAACATGTGAGTAGTTGTTGCATACCTAAGACAAGAGCAGCAATATGGTTGGAGTTCTGGCCCAAAGCAACGATGAAGAAGAGGATAGAGAACACCGTCCACGAGGGAGAGAAGATTTGGACAAAGGTAAAAAACATCTGGACTGCCATGGTTGCAAACATAACAAGCTTTCTTCCAAACCTTCAAAAAAAGGGACAAAATTAGCCAACATGTGTTTTGTTCCATTACATTTTATGAGTATCTGTATCTATGAGTCTTTTTTTGGTAAACTTTTTTGATTACTTTCACTCCATTGCATTTCAAAGACAAATATGTTACTTTTAACTCCACTGCAACTCCAGGAAGGCTGTGAAGTACTCATTAATTTCAGGCCATTTCCCCACAAGCCTGAAGAGACGGAGTGTCATGGTTCATATTAAATAATCATGCCATGGGTAACGGGTTTCAAATACCTGTCTGAGATCTGTCCAGAGAAGAAGCATCCACACAGAACTCCCAGATAGTACACTGAGGAGGTGAACGGTTGCTTCCACTGGTTGCTGCATACCAGGTCAAACTGCAGGTTGAGAATTTACAGTAAAGAAAGATTGACACTTCTGGGTGCACCTTTGGTTAAAATAAAATTGTATTCACTAAAGTTATGGATTGTGTACCACGCACGCACTGACCTCCGTGACGATGGTGGACTGGTAGATGTCTTGGCTGTAGCTCCATCCGTCCACACAGCTCTCCTGTCTCAGTTCAGTGAGGTTCACGTCGCGACCGGGGATGTAGCCCAGAGCAGACAGGTTCCTGACCTCGTCCAGTCTGTACCGGTGGCATCGGCTCTGCTCCTCCTGTCCGTTCACCACCTTGTCAAATATAATAACCTCTATTACAGTGCAATAAGCCGTATGTATGGTACTAGAGGGTCGGGCCGCTACGCGGCCCTCCCGTCTAGTAGCCTGGCCCGCACATCGGAGACAGAGACAGAAGAGCGTATAGACGTTCCTTGCAACACCGGTGCTTGTTTCTCGCACATGATTTGGCAACACGCAAAACGAAAGCGAAACCTAACTGCAGCATGCAAACCGAAAGCGAAACCTAACTGCAACACGCAAACCAAAAGCGAAACCTAACATGCAACTGACAAACACGAAACCTAACAGACAAACAGACAAACACGCAAACACGCACACATCCACTTTGCCAATTGTATATATAGATAGATAGATGTATGGCGACTAGGGATGCACCGATCCGATTCCTTACCAATTCCCTCTTAACATTTCAGTTCCGATTCCCGGTTCCTATAGACATATATATATATATTTACAGATCTGGAGGATTTGAACTTACCATTAACCAAAATCTGTAGAGGGCACTGTGGAGTAAATAAAAATAATTTCCGTCTCGATGACATATTTTCTTTTCTGCCCAAAAAGTGTATTTTACAGAGGAGGTGGGGTGCTGAGAGGCTTCCCACCTCCGAGAATAGACTTTCAATAAACACAAAACAGCCTTTGCTTCGGTGAGTAGCGAAATGGTTTTGTTTATTTTCACTACTCTTGAGCGCTCGCAGGGCAGTGGAATTCCTTGTACAAGCGCAGAGCGAGGGGTCTTCCAGGGCGTTAGAGGGAACTCACTAACGCTCTGAACCAGGGCTAGGGACCCCCTGGGTGGAACCCCCTCAAGTACCCCTAGGGGTCCCCGGACCCTACTTTGAGAACCAATGCACTATACGACTTTTAAAGTGGTCGGGGGGTCATCAGATCGTTAAGCATTTCACACTACAGGAGTCTTATTTCTTGAAATTGGCTGTCATATATTGTTGTTGTTTTCACACTATAGATTGATCTCCGACCAGGGATTAGCCTACACACTGTAGGATAGTTCACTAAAGATGCTATCCAGTCCAGACCGCAAACAGCCTTTTTGCATGTAGTTGAAGCGCAAGGGGGCGGGTGGGGAGAGAGCCTGGCGACGCGAGCTATGTGCACTGACTGGCAGTTGGGGCAAACGCAGTCCCCACAACATCATTTACGATTCTGTGCCTATCGGTACATAACTCGGACGGCACTTAGTCGACTAGCAGACCATCGGCCGGTTGTCGCGGGCACTCGCGCCTGGAGGCGCTCGGGTGCGACTCCTCGGCCTCTAGGTCTGCGCGCCTCCGTCCCCCAGATCCCCAGACCCCGGCCCGATATATACATTTGTTTTCATTTTCAACCGACGTCTCACAAAAACGTGCATGCCTCCCATGATATGCGCTAGACCGAGACAGGACGCTATTGATTGTTGACATTAAATAATTAATTCTCTATTTCTCTGTATGTCAGTGTTGCCATGTCCGCTTATTATAAGCGACTATGGGCTTGTTTTTCTTTAGAGTAAGTTGCTTGTAAATATTGGTTGTTGCGGGTTGCATTTTTTTTTGCCTTATTTCTAAAGTGTAGTTGCTTATTTGGCCTTGTTTCCTAATGTTGTTTAAACCAGTGGTTTAAAGTAAACAACACATATGTATTTGTCCGCAGACCCCCCCCCTTCTGCATGTTGTGCCATATTTGTGTGATTTGGAAAATATTCCAGTTTTCAATTTTTTTCACGATTTTTCTTTGAAAATAGCTGTCAAGCTCATAATGCTCATAGCCGCGCTATGAGCTTGTAGATCTGCTATTTCTTTTTAATCGTGAAAATGTGTGCAAATCTATGAATAAATATGTTTTAAAGTGAAAATGTGTATCTTTCTTGGAATAGTTGCTTCTGGGGGTCCATGGAACAAAATATTTTGAGATGGGGGTCCACGGCCAAATACAATACATATCATTTTGGGGATCCTTGACATGAAAAGGTTTGAGAACCACTGTCGTAAAGAACAATACACTGGCATCAGGTGCTCACCTCTACTGGGATGATGGCCTTGCGCCACTCTGCAGTTAGGTTGACATCTGGAACCAGGCAGTGGTGGCGGGGGGTGTCAGCCAGGAAGATGACAGAGAACGCACTCTGGCCATTGGGAATGGTGCTGGCACAGAGCAGGAAGAACACAATCTGCTGGAAGCGTCCCCACTGTCCAAGGAAGGCTGTGGTCTCCTCGTAGTCCTTCATGGCCAAAGACCCAGGAGTCTGAGAATCAAGAGTCAAGATTCAAGAATCTCCTCTAAATACCTCATCAAGTCAGGTGATGTGTCAGACACGACCGGGAGTAATGGCCCCATGAAATACAAGCAGTCTGTTGGAAATGGTATAAGCGGCTTGAGGCATGAGAGCGGACCCCAAGGGCAGAACTGGTTTACTTAAAAAACAAAGCACGTGTCTGACACCTCTCTAACAGTCCCTGTGTTACTCTAACTCTGTTGCCTAACCAAGAGTGAACACAATTGGCCTGTGTGCTGGATATCTGAATGGGAATTAAGTTTAAGACTAAGACAAAATAAGGCAACGAGTTCACAGTTTGAGAAGAATGAGTGATATATTTTTGATTTCAAAAGGAGTTTCAAGACTTACAATTTCAGCAAAACAGAATTGTATGGGAACAACCTCAGCCCTCGAACTCAGTCACATTCTGAATGCCGGTGACTTATATACACATATATTGTAATCCCACCTCCAACTTCCGTTTGAAAAACATAGATAATCACATGATATACTTCATTATAAATCGATTTGTTTCACCCAGGAGCAGAAACACCTATCCCCCTTCCTGTGACCCCCAGTCAGACATGTTATAAAGGCCTATTCATACTCTACGTAAGACCCTTAAGTAAGCATAAGGAACGGAGGGGGAGACCAATAAGGGGAGGGGGGATGGGGGGTTTGTCCGTCGATTATGTCATCCGTCAGGTTGAGCTCTGAGCTCAACCTGACGTAACTGACGTACATTCACCGCTTCCCTCTGGAGGATGAATAGCCTCTTGGCCCTAATCACGCATAAGAAACGTGCCAATGAATGCACATTTCTTTCTGGTCTGCAGTGTGGTGCATGCTTGGCAAGGTGTTGTAATGGTTCCTGACTGTGTATCTGTCTGTGTGCCTGTAGGGCTGCAAACAAAATAGCCTGAGAATGGATTACTGAATTCTCATGATATTTGGAGGGATCATTGGGTTGACAAGGTCAAAGTCAAAATTACAGAATCCATCCTCATCCAGAAAAGGAGAGGCATAAACAAGAGATGTTAGTGTGGGCTGGGTTTATTTATTATTATTCTCCCTTCATTGTTGCTGTAGCTTGATGAATTAAATACATAGGACCACAATGGAAACAAGTCCCCAGGACCTTTTTGTGTTCCTTTTATCCTTAATGTCTTACAGTACCACACGCTGTTTACATTTCTGACTAATAAAGTATTCAATCAACAGACCTGAACTATATCATTGAGGTTTGTTACTGATCAAAGCATTGCATTGGTCCATTTTATTAACCTGTCATGAAGCAATCAAAGCCTAATTCCCTGTTAAATGCTCTCTGCTCTCGAGTAATTTGTGATATATCAATGAAAACGCTTGCCAACATAGTATATTATGTGTTGATTACACTAGATGTCATATTTATTTATTTATTTTGTATGAGGGATGAGACCTGCTAGGTAATTGACTGGAGGCTTATTCTCATATTCATCCATCTCTTCCCAAGCTGCAGGCATGAAACTCAAGTTCACACAGAACCTTACGTGTTGTCATGTTTTTTGATTGAAAGCTGCATGCGGCTGTTGGAGTGTTGTGTAAAGCTATATATGTGAATTGCTCAGTGTGTTATAATCTGCTGAGCTGCAGTCTATCTAGCACCATGATGACAGTAGCCTAATGGTTTGTCACGCCAGTCTGTTACTGCAAAGTTGTTGGTTTAAAATCCCTGGATTGGACTAGAAATGATTCTGAATGGATAAAATGCTTTCCCTTGAGGGAGGCATTTACCTTCTAACTTAATAATATAATGTGAAACACGTTTTTTGATTGATTGTTTTTATTGAACAGGTATAAATGCAACAAGTCTCCGCCAGGTCAGGTAGGTTATTGTGGCCTCCTGGTGGCGCTGTAATAGGCCAATGTGAAAAGGGTGCCATTTTTTTCTTAGGCCTTGCACGGCAATCGGACACTGCATTCATGATTTGAGGCATTTTGTTCCAAAAATGCGCTTTGCTAAATTAGACCTGCTGGTGGCGCTATAACAGGCCAATGTGAAAAGGGTGGCATTTCTTCCTCGGCCTAGTGGGAATGTGTGTGCAAAATGTCACGGAAATCGCACACTGCGATCATGATTTGAGGAATTTTGTTCAAAACGGACCTATCCTGCAAACTTTGGAATGTTAGCCAAGTAGGATGGAATATGACATTTTGGACACATCCATCTTGATCACATGACTATAGAGATACTGTGTACCAATTTGCGTGATTTTTGGACAGAATCTGAAGGAGTAAGGGCAAAAAATGTGTTTTACAAAACTCAGTCTCCTGGTGGCGCTCTAAAAGGCATATATGAAAAATGCAGGGCAAATGTTTTTCCTTGGCCTCTAGGGAGTGTGCGTGCAAAGTTTCACACAGATTGGTGCAGTTATAGCTAAAAACGTGATTCGGCCTGTTATAGCGCCACCATGAGGCTGATTTGAACGTTTTCAAGTGGCATTTCTTCCTGGGCCAAGTGGGAATCTACGTGGAAAATTTCACGAAAATCGCATGCTGCGTTCATGATTTGAGGCATTTTGTTCGAAATGAACCAATCCTGCAAACTTTGGAAGCCAATTTTAGCCAATCAGGATGGCATATGGAAAATCAGACAGATCCGTGTTGATCACATGGCTATAGAGATACTGTGTACCGATTTGCGTGTTTTTTAGACAAAATCTGTAGGAGTAATATTAAGAAATGTGTTTAGCAAAAGTCAACCTCATGGTGGCACTATGACAGGCTGATCTGAAAAATGTGGGGCAGAGGTTCTGCTGTGGCATCCAGGGAGTGTGTGTGCGCAGTTTCACAGCGACCGGGCCAACGGTGTCGGAGATTAGCTGCTCGCAGACAGAAGGACGGACACACACGGACGGACGGACGGACGGACGGACAGACAGGGGGTAAAACATACTCTCTCGCCATGCCTTTCGGCCTGGCGGAGACAATTAAATCAAATACAAAAGATTGAGGTTGGGGTTACAGGCAGGCAGGCAGGCAGGCAGGCAGGCAGACAGACAGACAGACAGACAGACAGACAGACAGACAGACAGACAGACAGTTTGCATAAAGCTCAAGTGACAAACTTACAGGAGGTCAAGTAATGAGTCTCTATCCATACTTGTGACCCTTTTCTAATCTTTCTCACACTCTTCTTGAAGTGTATCAAGTGTTGCAAGAATAGCAAGGAAATGTTATATTACGAACTTATATAGTGTTTGATCTGACTAGAGTGTCCTATAGGTTGAGAGGTTTTCTGTATAATTAAGAGAGAGAAAAGAACCAACTAGGGGGTCTTTCCATTTAATGAGGGTTGTCCATCTGCATAAGCATATTGTTGCTGCCTGACGGGCAGAAACCTTGTATCTCCATAATTCTTTTATTTTTATTTTTATTAACACATTTAGTGCCAGAGGTTTATTACAACAGGGTACATCTAGTGCTGGCATTCTTACCGTTTACGCTGCGCTGTTTAGTGCTGTAGACGCCATGACGAGGACACGCATGTAAACAAAGGGTGCGTGCACGATGGTCGAGGCAATGGCCGTGGACCCCCATCTGACAAGGTTTGTGCCAGGCACGAAGTGGCGCACTGTGAGCTTGTAGATCTGCTCATTTTGAATATCCAACATATAAATGGATAAAGCAGTTAACATGATTATGATGCTATTAACTACTTTTGGTGGGGACCCCCTGGAATCCCCACAAGGACCCCTGGGGGTCTCCGGACACTTTGAGAACCGATGGTCTATAGAAACCACAGCTCTTCTTCTCATAGTCTATTCTTCACACTTCTGCATATCATGAAGCGCTGTAACCATCTGTGCAACACAATGTCAACATGGTAGATTCAAGTTTTCACATCCCCATCTCAACTTTACATTTAAAATCACAGAGCTTGCTTCCCCATGCCAGGGCCCTATGTCTATTATGATTATCTGGCTATTACTCTGCTTCAGGGGGCTCAGAGATGCTAGTTGTAGTCGCAAAGTAGTTGCAAAGCTACTTCCTTTTGCTTCTGAAAAGTGCTGAAGTTTAGCAGGCCTCACTTCCTTCCTCGGTACTGCAGGGGAAGAATCCTGTAGATCCCCAAACAGAGGGTCACTTGCCATTTTTACCTGACCTTCAATAAACTCAACAATATCTTGAAAGGTGGCTCTGCGATGGAACCTTTCCTGCAAACTGTAGGCGACATCTCTCCACTTATCCCTGAGCTTATAAGGCAACTTCTTAACAACTGTTTGCATGTTAGCAGGTACATCCAGCTCGTGTGTGGACTCGAACTCTCCTAGTGCATTGCAACAAGCCCGCAACAAGAAGCTGTAAGATTGAAGAGCCTTGACGTCCTCAGACTTTAGTGCTGGCCACAAGAAGACCTTGTCCATGTAAGCAGATGTGATCTTCAGAGTGTTGCCAAAGTGCTCTTGCAGTAAGGATTTGGCCTTGGCATAGCCACTTTCAGCAGACATATGCTGACAGCTTCGAACCAGGTCTCTAGGCTGCCCTTTAGTATATTGCTCAAGATAGTATAACCAATCCTTAGCACTGCGAGTCTTCTCTTCGATACAATGCTCAAAGGCTCTCTTGAAAGTTTGGTACTCCAAAGGATCACCATCAAAGATCTGAATATCACGTCGTGGAAGAAAGAATAGTGACTGTTGTTCAGCCAGCAAAGAAGTGATATGGTTTTGTTTCTCCAAGATAGATATCAGCTGACCATGATCGGTGCTGCCTTGCGTTAAAGGTGCAGGTTGGTATGACTGCGACTGAGAACGTGCTTGAGTGTTATGTGTTCCACTTTGTCTAACCCCAACTGTCTCAGGCCTAAGCTGCGGCTGGTCTAATGCCGCTTGAGACTGCAGCCCCACTGATACAGGCACAAACGTCTCAGCATTAACATTAAATGTATGAAGAACCTTCTTTTTCTTGATGTAGGAATTCATGCCATCTGCCCCACTGGCTACAGCACCAGACACCCGAGAGGTGCCGGAGACTTTCAAGACTTGTATTTTAGCTGCTGATGCTGCTATCTCCATTTCCAAATCCAGCTGCTCTCTTTTCTTTCTGACCTGCGCCTCTTGCTCTTCCAAAGCATGTCTCTCTTTAAGTAGCCCCTGACGAGCAAGGAGGGCTGCCATGTCTGCTTCTGCGATTAAGCGTGCTGACAAAGTAGATGAGGCAGTAGACCTACACTTACTCCCGGCTTCATCTGCAATATTAGAAATACTGTCATCTGGGTTAACATCATCTACAACAGAGGTTCCCACCTCATCCTGAGGATGTTCTGAAACACAAATAACATCATCATTATTCACTGCATTAGGCATTTCAACATAAGGTGGGCGTGGCTTAGGTGAAGTAAAAGTAACTTGGCTTTGAATTTGGCCATTAATGTCTGAAAGCCATTTATTTGCATTTTCAATGAATTCAACTATGCGTTTGTGTATGTTTGAAAACCAAATATTTTGCCTTTCTTGTTCCTTTGGAGGAAGCAATGGAATGACTGAGCCATGAAACTGACTTGCATCATCATACAGTGCAGATACATTGTGAAGATGAGATTGAATGGTTTGAGCATTATCAGAATTTTGCATAAGCTCATTAATTACCTTTACAATACCTTCAATTTTGTTAACCTTAGCTTTTCGTTCTGTTTGAAAATGTTCAATTATATTTACTAATGCTTTGCCAGTGAGCTTCGATTGTCTTTTCTGTTCATTTGCACTGACATTAGAACCAGGCCTTGAACTTGAATCCATTTTGTATAAAATGAATGAAGGGCAATACAAAACCCAAAATTAGCAACACAGCCCTAGTATGCGTGTAAAATGTAAAAGTAAAATATAATGAAATTCACAATTAACAGGACACACAGTGGTAACACCTGTGAAATGTCTTCATAATATGGCTGCTCTGAATAGAGCCAATTTCCACTACACAGGATCTACAGGCTATAATTAAAGCCAACAGCACACATTTCACCAAATTCAACCACAAATACGTTTAAGCCACTTCTATTAAGCACATAATAAAAGGCAGTGCACAGTAAAAAAAAAAAAAAAAAAAAAGCCATGTCTTACCTTGTGCCAAGCGTTTCCTTATATTCATTCCTTTGTGTTGCTAATGACACGAACGATGTACTGTGTCTAATCTAGCCGTTTTTAATTAACGGTTTAATTTGGTTATTTAGAAGCCCGTATCAGCTATCCTGTTTTTCAAGCCACCGCGGTGTTTTCAAAAGCTTCCTTGGTTTACGGGTCACAAAGTCGCTTTGATTGGTTGAGATCAGGTTGAGATGCGCAGAGAGTTTCACAGCAGGAAGCCATGCCCATATATGTCTATGGCCAGGCTCTCAAAGCACGTGGTTCTCAACCTGTGGGTCGGGACCCGACACGATTTTGGGGAGTTCCCCAGATCACAGTGAAGTGACAATTTAAGGACTTTTAAGACCTTTTTAAAACCTAAATAAAAGGGGGAAAAGACCATTACTGAATCAAAAGTATCTAACAAACTATACTATAAAAAAAGATCAAACATTGGTCAAATCATCAAATACTATAAGAAGCAAAAGTTGTGAACTTAGCAGATCTAGCTCACAATGCCTTGCAACCCGAGGCGTGGTGAGCTTGTAGATCTGCTATTTTCACAACATTTATGTGTGGAACCGAGTCATACAAAATGTAATGCCTCAACTCCTACATTCCAAGTGCTTGTCAGGGTGGGGGTCCCCAGTTCAAAATTATGATTATTTTAGGGGGTCCCCAGTTCAAATATGATTATTTTGGGGGGTCACGGCCTGAAAAGGTTGAGAACCACTGCTTACACAACTCAGATGTACTGTAGGTTATTGTTTAAAACCATCTGTTAGAACATTTTTATAAATCAAAACCAAGGAAGTATTGTACCTGTACCAAGAGAAGGCTAAGTAATTACCATAGTAGTCACAAATATTTCCTGTGTGATTGTGGTGCAGGAGATATGGCAGGATTTGATATGTAGAAAGTCCCTGGTTCCAATCAACCTTTTGGAACATTTTCACTCTGTATCTGAATGCTAAGTAATCAGTTGTCACAATGACCCTTGCATGTGTAGCAGGATGGGTGTCTGCCACTCCGCCCATGGCCCATCCTCCTCCCACTAATCAGTGGGCTGATTGCCTGCAGTATTTAGGCAGCTTCTGCCTGCTGGAGGTTTTTCCTTTTGTTTGGTGTCTTCGGACTGGTCTCCTCGACCAAAGCTGGCCCGGTGGGCTGTGTGTGTGGGTCCTTCTGACGTGTTTCCTCCAAAAGCTGGCCTGTTGGGCTTCAGTATTTGTTTGCTCACGATGCATCAGCGCAGTCCCTGTGTGTGGCTGTCTGTGAGAGCACCACATTTTTCACATGGGCCTGTTATAGCGCCACCAGGAGGCTGATTTGTGCAAAACCCATTTTTTGACATTACTCCTACAGATTTTATCCAAACGTCATGCAAATTGGTACACAGTATCGCTATAGTCATGTGATCAACCTGGATCTGTCCGATTCCCCATACTCCATCCTGATTGGCTAAGGTTGGCTTCCAAAGTTTACAGGATTGGTCGGTTTTGAACAAAATTCCTCAAATCATGAACGCAGCTTCCAATTTCCGTGAAATTTCACGCGCACATTCCCACTAGGCCGAGGAAGAAATGCCACCCATTTCACATTGGCCTGTTATAGCGCCACCAGCAGGTCTAATTTAGCAAAACAAATCATGAATGCAGTGTCCGATTGCCATGAAAGGCTTAAGAAGAAATGGCACCCTTTTCACTTTGGCCTATTATAGCGCCACCAGGAGGCCACAGTAACGTACCTGACCTGGCGGAGACCTGTGCTCCGAGGAGCACTTTTTCTAGTTATATTATTCTTTAGCTCTGAAATCATGAAAATGATCTTTTCCCTTAAAGGGACCTGAAAAATATCCACACATAGTCAAACACACACACACGCACGCACGCACGCACGCACGCACGCACGCACGCACGCACGCACGCACACACACACGCACACACACACACACATACACACACCTCCCATTTAGTTTAGTTATTTTTTTATTAGGTGCATTTGTTATCAATGATTTACACACAAACCCGTCATCACTCAACATACCGTATATTATGCATTGCACCCCGAATAGTCCTTAGTTTGGTTGAATGTTTATGTGTTGGTGAAGGTTTCTGTAGACACATTGTTTGATATCACATTGCAGACAACCACTGCTACTGCCTACAGTATTCTGAGTAAGAGTAGGTGCAAGAAAAGTCTTAACTTTTGACATTAGTTTTCAAAGGAGGAGCTTAGGCCTGGGCTTTCCACTCAGACCTGTAATGTTGGTCATAGATATTAAACTGTTTCTCACAAACCAATTCCCCGTTAACACTATATGAAGGCACTTCACACTATGGTTTGTGCTGCTTTTAGAGCAAAGGAGGGATATTACGTTGTTGTTGTTTTTAAATGCTTGGTCCAAACTTCCATGTTCGATGCAAAATGAAGGACCACTGTAGGGCTCACACATATCCATAGATGTTAAAGGCAACTATTATAATAGGGAATCCTAGTGGGTCAGCTGGTTAGTGTGCATATACAACATAGGCACAGGTATAGAGGTATACAGGTACGGGTACTGTATACACACAACGTCATGGATATGAATCTTGTTCATGAACTGTAGCACGTCATACTACTTCTCTGCCTTATACTAAAGGCAGCGATTCCTTGAAATAGTCTTCCGAAAAAAGGTAACTTATTACTACGGACAAGCCGGACAGCAGGTCCAAATATTTGTGGCCCGTCTCCTCATTTCCATAATGATTTGGATAGAGGTGCTCAGTGGAAGAGGAGCTGTGAGTTTCCCATGGTGCCCTCTGCCGCTGCCTGGGGTCCGAGGGGTCATGGCAAGAGGACGCATTTCTCAGCAATTTCCAGGATGTACAGGTTAGACATCCCTGATTGGTCCTCGGTGTTACGCGTCTCCATGACAACCGCCCTAAGTTGGAAGGATCAGAGAAAAGTGAATTAGTGGATGGCACAGCCAGTTTATTATGCTGATGCCGGGATTAACGTAGTTAAACTCTAATAGACAGATCATACACCAGTCTTGATTTGACAGCAAATTTTGATTTAGTTTTAGTCATAGTCTTTTGAATAAAATTCCATTTAGTTTTGTCATATTTGAGTCATCTGAAAAGTTTTAGTTTTTGTCTAGTTTTAGTCGACGAAATATCATGTTGATTTAGTCGACTAAAATGTATTTTTGCTGGCCTTGATGGCGTGGTAATGGTTGATGTTACACTAGGTTGCATGCTGTAAATAGCCGATCTACAAGCTCACAACGCGTCGCAGCGCGACACGTTGTGAGCTTGTAGATCTTCTATTTTCAGAGCGCAGCACCTGAGCGCAACCAAACATAAAATGTATTTTAGTTCTACTGGATCTCTTCTCCACGAGTTCCCTCCCTGACATCTTAGTCTAGTTTTTATTTGACGAAATTCTCAATATATTTAGTCTTAGTTTTAGGCATCGTAGCTTAGTTTATATTTCGGTTTTATTTTGTTTTCGTCAGTGAAAAAAGGTAGTCGACGAACATTTTTCGCCATAGTTTTAGTTGACAAAATCAACACTGGTATACACTATCAAATCCTGAGTGTTGACCCATCAAAACCGAGAAAGCATATTTGTTTTGCATTGTTTAATCAAAAATAGCAGATGCACAAGCTCACAGCGCGTCACTTTGTGCCACGTTGCGAGCTTGTACATCTGCTATTTTTGAAAAAATAAATACAAATCTTTAAACTGTGAGAACTACTGATTTTAGAAGGCATTTGTAGAATCGCCTCAGGTCTTAATGGGTTAATTTAACTCAGAGAGTAAAAGACCTGTAAGGGTGTATATGCCAACCTGTCTGTCCCCACCAGCCTGTAGATCTTCCTGGGGTCTTTTGTTTCCTGGATGACTTCACTGAAGTCCTCCGCTCTCCTCTGCCAACCATGACGCCACACTGCCAGCAGAGAGTCCTCAACATACACTACAGAGAGACAGAATGAATGGGGGGGGGGGCAGTGAATGGCCTGAATATTTAACTGAGTTTGGTGGAGAGCTACAATGCATGATTGATAGATGAATAGATGGATACAGATACATACGTACATACTTACTGTGAATACGTACGTACGTACATACATACATACATGCTCGCTTGTATGTATGTATGTATGTATGTATGTATGTATGTATGTATGTATGTATGTATGTATGTATGTATGTATGTATGAATGTATGTATGTATGTATGTATGTATGTATGTATGTATGTATGTATGTATGTATGTATGTATGTATGTATGTATGAATGTATGTATGTATGTATGTATGTATGTATGTATGTATGTATGTATGTATGTATGTATGAATGACAGTAGAGTAGTGTAGAGTAGAGTAGAGTAGAGTAGAGTACAGTACAGTACAGTACAGTACAGTACAGTACAGTAGAGTAGAGTAGAGTAGAGTAGAGTAGAGTAGAGTAGAGTAGAGTAGAGTAGAGTAGAGTACAGTACAGTACAGTACAGTACTACGGCCGCATGTCGTACATAATCTCAGTCTTAGTTCTCACCTACAGCCTCCACATCAAAGGAGAAAGTAGCCTCCTGCGGCAGACTCCTGCTGCTCTTCAGCTCCCCCTCTAGGCCAACTATGTGTGCAGAGTCTGGAGGAAAGGAGGGGAGGCCTGTATTAGCCTAGTGTAGTTTAAAAGGTATAGGAAACAACTCACTCAATACTGTATACTAGTTTAAAGCTAGAAGTTGCTAGTAGATACAGTTTATATGCAGGATGAAATCTGCTCACGAAAACATATTTTTTAATATGCATGAAATGTGGATATTAAAAATCATATCATCATATACGGACCTTTTCATGTGTATTTATTTACCACTCCAAGTTATGGTGTCATTATAAGCTTAATAATCTTACCTTTACAATAGGCTCTATGCACAGCAGCCATATTATCACTTCCTTCACAGGTGTTACCAATGATACTAATGAAGGCTCTGTTCCATTTAGTGTAGCACAGTGGTTTCCACGAGCCCCATAACTCTGAGAGTGTACAAATGGAACCAAATGGACCCGTAAGTTCCATTTGTACACTCTCAGAGTTACACACCTGTAAGGGGCCATTTGGAAGCCCATGAGGGTCCCTGGACCCCAACTATAAACCCACAGAGTGTTTCCAGTGGGCCAACATGCACAATATCAGCACCCTGACTCTGTTTGACCAGAATGGAACAGAGCCTTCATTAGTATCATTGGTAACACCTGTGAATTTCTTCATAATATGGCTGCTGTGAATAGAGCCTATTAACCTTTTTGACAGGTACAGTAACTGCAGTTGAAGATACTAATGTTAATTGTGGGTAATTGTAGGAGATGTTCAGGCTGGCACAACAGCTGTCTGAAATCCTTCACTTAGCTACTCCCTAAATAATAGACATGAATTCTATTATATTCAATACATTGAGCTATGTTTACCAGCTCAATGTAGATATTTGTTGGACTGTTTGAATGAGGCAGTTCCTGCTCTTGTAAAATGACTGACTTGAAGAACTGGGAAAAAACACTGCTTAAAGGGTAGTACGTATACATTGAAGCCTTGGATAAAATAAACATAGCAGCAATATAGAAGAATGTTCTAATGAATTTGAAATCAGGCATTTGAGATCGCGTTTACCAGATTTGTGCCTTGTCTGAGTCATATAATAGAGATGTTTGTGATGAATAACACACTTTGTTCTGGATTGTTATAATGGCAAAGTTATAATGGCAAAATATTTCATTAGCTTATTTTTGAGTCTATCAGAAGCTGACAAGTGAATTAGCATTTCAGATTCTGATAGACTCCAGAATAACCTAATGAAATATTTTCTGAATACAACTCTTTCACATTGGGTTAAATAGACAACAAATGTACAAACGTATATTTACTTACTTTCTAAGAGAACGAGCAAAGAGCTATTGTCCAACTGGATCACCTGCACTACATCTGTGCATCGATTCTCTGTGCACGCACACACGCCCACACACACACACACACACACACACACACACACACACACACACACACACACACAAACTTATAATATTATATGGGTATACTTTTTATGATGAAACCACAGGCCAGCCATGAGATTAGACTTTTAAATCATACAGAAACGCAGCTGGTTGCTGAAACGGAGCATTAACAATAAAAGATAACCCGCACTCTGCCACTTGCAAGCTTGCGAGCATTGAAATTGTGACATAGCTGCATACTCTAGCTACCACTAATAGATTCATAATTTATAAATCAATCATTCAAAATCTGCTTACCCAAGCCAGTGCTGGTGAACCAGGAAGTGTTGGAGTTAAGGTTAATGTTGTCTATGGTGATTGGCTGGTTGGGACCAGGCCCCCGGGACACAGCGATACAGACCAGAGGGTACTCCTCCTTGGGGACCACCAGCATCTGGAACACTCGCAGGGGGCTGGGCAATGGGAAGTCAAAATTCTGGGACCGGAGGACATGAATATGAATATGACAACCATCCACACATCCCCTAAAGTTTAGGGCCTAAACCTAAGCCCTCAATGCTTAATCCTAATCCTGACCCAACATGAATCTTTTCCCAATTGTGATCTAAAAAGCTTTGTTAACCATGAAAATGACATTTGTGTGGGGTCCAGGACAATGGTCCTCACAAGGTCGCATTCTGAAATTCTACCATACTTGTGGGGACATCCGGCACTTTAAGTATAGCAATACCTGGTACATACATGCACGCACGTTCGCATGCACAAGCGCAAGCGCGCGCGCGCACACACACTGAAGTCAAAGTCATGAAGTAGAGGGCATTCTGTATAGAGCCTCACTGGGTGCAAAGATTAACCCCAAAATGAATGAACACTGATTATTTCACTGTGTACCTTGATGAGCATGAACTTGTGCATGGGCTCATACCACTGCAGGAGCACCACACTGGACTCCAGAGCACAGCACAGGAACACACAGGCTCGCTGCACGTTACCAACTATAGGAGGGAGGAGAGAACTCAGGGGGATTATCTCAAATTCATCACAAGAACATTTTTTAAAGAACATATCAGATGCATTAGCTCATCTTACCTGCTGAGCAGGTCTTGCACCCTTTGGTGTCAGGTATTTTACATGTCACCGCATGTTTCCTGAAAATAGGGAAAATGTATTAAAGGTAATTTGTACTGAAGAAGTTAATAAAAAATACTGTCTGTCAAAATCCCAGAAGCGGAGTCATATGGAAAAAAATATAAAAAATGGATGGTCAAGATTTTAATACAAATATCACCTTATACTGCATATATTAACACTCATTCAAGTCTTGCCCATGTACGTTTTTTGTATTCTTTTGCAACAGGTCTTTCAGTAACAAATCACATTGAGTTTTAATTCTACATCAAACTTCTACAAAGCCTGATTCACTCTCTGGTGACAAAATGTTTTTTAGAAAATGCATTATTTTTGTTGCATACAGCATCACATCAGAGTGACAGAGAGAAAAGAGTGAGTCAGTTTGGTAAAGTAGCTTGTTCCCGATCAGTGGTTAAAGTATTACCTAGGTAACAATCTGTGCGTTGGCAAGGCAACCATCCTCTGATCTCGACGTGCCTGCTCATACAACTCCTTCAAGGAATGTGAGTAGAGCTGAGATGACTTCCCTGGACACAAAAATATTTCATATCGCATGCACCCTATACCACTATGCATGTTTAGATGAAGGCATCAAAATAATGCCCCTCCTTTATTTAATCAGGGTGTACAGTAAAATCTGTGCTAATTTAACTCTGAGAGTTAAGGTAACACTATTACTTAAGAAATACAGTTGAACTGAAAATGTTGGAATTATTATGTTGCAGTGGCCAATGATATACTGCATAATTTTCAGGTCAATCATTTGGGATTTTAATATAATTGATTGCAATGAGATGGCTCAAATGGCTTTACTGAGACACAGAGAGCATGGTTAACGATGATGCAACTATGGTTAACTTCTCTTTGCCCTTTAACCACTTTCATTGATTGAATATTGAATACTTTATTAGTCAGAAATGTAAACAGCACATGGTACAGTCAGACATTAAAGCTTCAAACCTCAAATATTAATAGCCATGTCATTATAGGCATTGGGCAAAGAATGTCAAAATGGTCAAAAAGTGTAAAACAAAAAAACAAAAACAAAACAAACGTTCAAGATAGCTGATCTACAAGCTGTTTATAGATTGGCTATTTTGTCTCTTCGTCGTACGATGAAGTAAATAGTGGTAAGACTTACCAGAAACAGACATGAGGACATTATTAATGATGTACACCCAGGTACACTTCCCTGGATACAACTGAGAGAGACAGAAAGAAGACATCAATCAATCAAAGTCTATCAGTCCGTCTATCCATCCATCCATTCACCCATCCATCCAACCAACCAACCAACCAACCAACCACCAAAGGTTTTCATGTCTCCTTTCACCTTAATTTGTCAAAAAATCCAAACATTTTAACTGTGAACCCAAACTTTCAAAGGGTTAAGGTTACGGTTTCTGCTTGGACACACGGCAGAAACCTGTAAGGGTACAAATATTTTCAATCTATTCTATATAATAATCTATTCACCTTGGAAAACCACTCAATCTGTACAGTATACATGGAATTACACACTAGACTGAAATAAACACTGACTATGCAAAGCTCTATTACTTCTATAGATGGAAACTTAATCAAGGTTACTTACTAGCTCCATTGTGGCCTCTGAGCCATTGAGGTTGAGGGTGTAGATTCCTTCCTCCGCACCCAGGATCAGATGCTGATCTAAGGAGAGAGCAGAAACAGTTACAAATTATTTGGTATGTACAGACAAAGATCAAAACAGCAGACAGAACGACAGACAGTCGAAACAAGTAGACAGAAAGAGAGAGTCAGCAAAACAAGCAGACAGAAAGACGGTCAGCAAAACAAGCAGACAGAAAGACAGACAGTTGGATGCAACAGGGAGACAGAAAAACAGACAGACAGTTGGCAAAACAAGCAGATAAAAAGCCACTGTAACCCTATACTTAGTTGACCGGATTCCCAAGGGCTCTATACTAGGCCCCCTCCTGTACACTCTACAATAAATGTCTTCGCCGAAAATAACCGATCTACAAGATCACAATGTCTTGCAACGTGACGGACTGTGAGCTTGTATATTGGCTATTTTTGCTCAAATGATCCCCCCATAATAGGGAGCGACGCTATGGTTCATTTGGTTATTAATTTGTGTACAGTTTACCTACCTTTGGTAGCTGGATTTTCCCAGGTGGTTGAACAGCTGACTTTGAGAGGGCAGCCATGGAATACCTTCTTAAAATACACCTGGAATAATGGTTGAAACCATTACTGTATATTACAACATCTTACATAGTTGATGATACAACACTACGCAACTGAATGTAGAACAAGGTTAGATTTGATTTAATTAGATTTTAATTACAAAAAGAAATAAACACCATAAAAACAATGTACTCATGCTTTTACCAAAATCATTTCGGTTTTAGACAATGTACCTAATGTAATGGCATATTTTAAAAGGATCCCTGGCTAATAAGCCTTATAAGCCTTAACACATAATAATCGTCTTCTATAACTAAATCTTAATTTATGGAATGCATGTGCAAATGAAAACCAACTTAATACTTTCTAAGGTAATATGAGCATCAAATCAATGTTTTAAATATGTTTTATTTGCACATGCATTCCATACATTCCATAGGGCTGGACCACACATGGATGTCCCTCTTAAGTAAAAGATGAACTGTTTCTAAAATAAAATTTAAAAAAAAATGTTATAGAGGGCAATTATGTATTATGTATTGTAATGTATTAAGGCATATAAGCCTTAAGGCTTAAAGCTGTGTGTGTGTGTGTGTGTGTGTGTGTGTGTGTGTGTGTGTGTGTGTGTGTGTGTGTGTGTGTGTGTGTGTGTGTGTGTGTGTGTGTGTGTGTGTGTGTGTATAAGATATATATTATATAATTTATAATGATGCTACTCTGCATCTCTCCCAGTAGGGTAATAAGCGATAATGGTTGTGCATCTTTTGCTGGAGCTAACATTAGGGGCAAGCAGGCAATAACACATGTGTTCTTATCCCATACAGAATGCTGATAGGAAGCGATGTAACGATGAAACGATGTAAGATCAATTCAACTCACTGGGGGTTTCTTTGCGACAGGGCTGACACATTCCACTGGCTCCTGGGACATGGCGGAGGTAAACATAATAAGAGACAATTTGAGAAGACACTTATAGTACATTCTGCACAAATTCAATTTAGCTGCAGTATAGTGGGATTTTGTGTTTGTTTTGACTGTAACAACTATCTCATTATGTCCAAAACTGTTACTTATCAGGATTCAAATTGAAAAATAGCTAAAGTAGCAGATCTACAAGCTCAAAACGCGTCGCTTCGTGCACCGTTTTGAGCTTGCAAATCTGCTACTTTTGATACTTTTGTGTGACGCAGTAGTATGATCAAGTAGGGCGTTAATTTACAAAAACACAAAAAGTTTAAATATGTTTAAATATATCAATATCATTATCAGAATTTTATTGTCACATCACAGGTTTACAGAAGTAAAAATGTGGGTGAAATTTGTTTTTGTGCATAATTCCCATCGTATCGTTATTTCCACAATAAGATAATAAGAGGTTTCTGTTCGACAGCAACGATACTGTAATACAATATTATAATTTGCAGTGTCTTTCACAGTTACAATACAGTACCTTTGTATGTTGATGATGTTGTCTTCTTCTGGGATCTTTAGGAGGAAGCTGTGGAGGGAGGAGCTCTGCTGCACCATCAGTGTGCTGGACCTGGAAGGACACAGGGTCTGTAACACACACACATACACACACACACACACACACACACACACGCACACACACGCGCGCACGTACGCACGCACGCACGTACGCACGCACGCACGCACACACACACACACACACAGTTTTTCTATATTCAATTCACAACAAGTTGGATTGCATTAGAATGAAGTATACGGTAATTCAGTCAAATTTGGTAAAACAACTCATGTTACTGGAAAGCAGCAAAGGTGAAAGTAAACAAAATAGTTGATTCTGTAAGTGCGGCACGCTGTGAGCTTGTGGATTGGCTATTTTACGGCGAAGAGATTTGGTGTAGCCAGAAAAAGTGTTCCAAGTACAGTTGTAACTCAGGTCTGTTTTACTAAGAATAGAGGGTTTATGTCGTTAAAGAAATATCATCGGCCCGGACGGTTGGCGTAACCTAAGGCTGGGCAGCGTGCCTGACAGCGTGTCGCAGGTTCGACTCCTAATCCCGACGACCTTTGTGCGTGTCACCCCCCGCCATCTCTCCCCCCATTTCCTGTCAGCCTACTGCAGTGTTGATTTCGTCGACTAAAACAATGACGGAAAATGTTTGTCGACTATCTCTTTTTTACTGACGAAAACGCGAAAAATAAAACTAAACAAAAACTAAGCTACGATGAACTAGAACTATGACTAAATATTTTGACAATTTCGTCAACAAATCAAAACTAGACTAAAATGTTAGTGAGGGACGAGTGGAGAAGAGATCCAGTAGAAGTCATTTTATCTTTGAATGCGCTCAGGTGTTGCGCTTTGAAAATAGCCGATCTCCAGTTGTTTACAATTAACGTAAAACTAACTTTTTACAGATACATAATAACACATATATTCTTTTAGTTTTTAATTAAAATATTTCTCTCCAGCTGGCACACAGTATTTAGAAAATTTACACGCAACATTTTCGTCAACTAAATCAACTGTAGATTTAGTCGACTATTATATTTAGTCGACTAAAACTAGACAAAAACTAAAACATTTCAGATGACTAAAATATAAAATATAAAACTAAATGGAATTTTATTCAAAAGACTATGACTAAAACTAAATCAAAGTTGGCTGTCAAAATCAACACTAGCCTACTGTAATCTATATAAAGGCAAAAAGCCAAAAATATATCTTTAAAAAATATATATATATATATATATCATAATCGACGGCACACCTGAGTTGATATGCCTTGTGGAGCGCGGTCTGGGCTTGGGTCGAGTGTGCGTGCCACTGGAGGTCCTCAGGAGAGGGGAGGGGGCGTACAGGGAACAGGGGGTCCGTGCTCGCTCCTCTTCCCCAGCCATACTCTCCTCTGAGCTGGTGCGGGCCTTGGGCTGCAGGTGCACAAACAACAACAAATAATAATACTCTATGTCTGGGGTACTCAAATACAAATGTTAAAGACTGTTAAAGTCAAGTAAGGCCAGTCATAAGCAATGGAGGAAAAAGTACTCAAATGTTTTACTTGAGTAAAAGTATCAATACCACAATGCAGAAATACTCTGTAAGTAAAAGTCCAGTTTTCAAAATGTACTTGACTAAAAGTAACAAAGTTTTGGCATCAAAACAAACTTAAAGTACCAAAATTAAAAGTAGAAAAATGTTTGAAAATAGCAGATCTACAAGCTCACAACGAATCGCAATGCGACGCGTTGTGAGCTTGTAGATCAACTATTTTCAAATAGCCTATGTAGAAAATAATAATGATTTATAGTTATAGTTTTAGTTTTATAATATAATAATGTATATCTACAAAGTAGTAACTAAAGTTTTCAAATAATTGTAGTGGAGTAAAAGTACAATATTTGCCTCTGAGATGTAGTGGAGTAGAAGTAAAAGTACTGAAAATTGAAAATACTCCAGTAAAGTAAAGATTCCTCAAATTAGTACTTAAGTACATTACTTGAGTACATGTACTTAGTTACTTTACACCACTGGTCATAAGGCACATACATGTTTGTATAACTACAACTAACATTGTGTTAAACACTCAGGTTCAATGTCATTTGAACCCTTGAGATTTGATTAGGCTAAGTGTGTCCATTGGAGGGGAGCTTCCCCGGGTCCATTTGGTTCCATTTATTTTGTACACTTACTTTGTAATCTTTGTAAATATTAGAACCGCCTGTTCTGTCCTTTTAAATGGACTGACTCTTTATGTCCAGCTTAATACTTTGGACATTTATCTATTACATCAACTGCAGTCATAAAGAGGAGCTGTAGATGAGTGCTTCATATGGCTGCTTTGTAGTATTAGAGATACTAGAGTGCTTTTAGAAGAGTACCTTTGGAGGAAGTGGGGGTGGGATGTCATCGGCTGGTATCGTCTCACTGTTAAGATACAGAGATGGGGTTGTCTTCATAATGTCAAAAGAAAAACATGAATATGTATGAGATGCCGCTTTGTGGCTGAAGGAGCTTACCTGGAGGCATGCAATGTCGGTCTGAAGAGAGGAGAGGAGTGAAAACAAAGCCTCAAGTCAGTCGTGAAGTCCAAACACTTGTACTCTCAACCGATGTACATACAATGACATACAATCTACTGTATACATACACGTACATACAGTAGATTGTATGTAAATTGTATTTCATGTCAAGGACCCCCAAATGGACACTTATTAGCCCGCGGACCCCCATTTGAAAAGATACATTTTAAGGACCCCCAGTTTGACATGCATTATCTCTGGGACCCCATTCATGTTGTAAAATCAATGTTATCTTAACTCTGAGAGTGTACAAATGGAACCAAATGGACCCGTTAGGGTCCATTTGGTTCCATTTGAACACTCTCAGAGTTACAGACCCATAAGGGTCCATTTGGTTCCTATCCATCATTTAGCTGGGGACCCCCTGGAATCCCCTCAAGTACCCCATATGCCATGCTCTTACTAACTGTTATTAAGTGAAGAGTTGTGTATATAATAGTATAGCATCCTTACACGTCTACGTCATCATAGTCATCATCAGTATCTGTGTCCTGGTCTCTGGGGGAGAGAGAGAGAAAGAGAGAGAGAGAGAGAGAGAGAGAGAGAGAGAGAGAGAGAGAGAGAGAGAGAGAGAGAGAGAGAGAGAGAGAGAGGCAGAGTGATCCAGTCGGAGACAGAGACAGCAGACAAAGGAGAAAAAGCAAATGTTCAGATTGTTCATTCTATTCATGCTGATTATGAATTATTATTAATTACTTTCATTAGACTGTGATATTATGTAAGCAGAAAAGAGAGTTAGTTACCTCACAGGACTTTTGTCAGACCTGGCAGATCTAGATGATGGTAGTAACTGCAGAAAACAAGGGGAGTGTAAAAACACTATAAGACTTACTGATCTTTTAATATAATTTGCATGCATTTTTTTATCTACTTCATGTGTATGAAAGGCACACTGCAAATACATTTTAATTTACTTTTGTCTGATAAGTCTGATAAAAACTGATATGACGAAGAATATGCACTTTTAACATTGAAACATTCTGTTTGCTCCAGCAATGCCCAGTCCTCAACATAAACGTACTGTTGCCTCTGGTGAATCCTTCTTCACTGGCCTTTGGGTGTAGATCTGTTCCACTGAGCACCAAATAGAAAGAATACCCAATGATTAATACACAAAAACTATAAATATCTCTTTCATATAACATAATATATAGATAATTTTGGTTGAAGAAACCATTAAATATAGACAAACTGTATCTCCCTACTTGGTGAGTGAAATCAAATGTACTCTCAGTCAAGGACAATATGAGTGCAACATTGTGTACTGTGTCTGGTTATGTGTGAGATAATACTCAAGACAAATGAGCTTGGTTAGTTCACACAGATGTAATAGGAACTGTTCATCATGGTTAGTAAAGTATCTGCATATCTCTTGTCTTACAGCTGATGTCAGAGTTGGTCCTCTCTGCCTGGTTGTGTTTATTGATAGACTGGATTCTCCTCAGATAGCCTGTGAGTACCACCTAGGAACAACAACAGGAACAAAATGTCCATTTTATGTTGAGCTAAACCCATAAGACAAAGTACACACAGGTTTGCACAGGTGCTGGATGCCCTCGAATATACATACATTTCTCGAGTTTTGTATGAGCTACTGGAAAAGGTCAGGTTAAGATAAGAAGTAAGATAATTCGAGAAAAACGAGAGTTTCAACCTAATTATATATTTTGTTTACTTAACCCATTAAGACCGGGAGCGCATCTTTGTAATTTTAGATTTTAGCTATAGCCGTTATTTTATACTTTGGCTATTTTTGAAAAATCATGATAATTTGTGCAAATCTTTGAATATATATATATTTTGAACATAATCTAGAGTTGATTTTTGAACATCGTAACTCAAATCTTTGCTTCTGGGGGTCCCTGGAACAACATATTTTGAGATGGGGGTCCGTGGCCAAATACATATCATTTTAGGGGTCCTTGACATGAAAAAGGTTTGAGAACCACTGATATTATAGCAACATAAGTGTTTCAGAAACTGTTAGGATTTAATAGACATTTTGTAGAATCCCCCAGAAGCAAAGATTTGAGTTACAAATGTTTGCTTTAAAAAAAAAATATATATATATATTTATATATATATTCAAAGATTTGCAAAAGTGTTCAATATTTTTCTAAAATAGCAGATCTACAAGCTCATAGCGTGGCACTCGGTGCCACGCTATGAGCTTGTAGATCTGCTATTAAATGCTTTCCCGATCTTAATGGGTTAAACCCCTGAAGCATGTTGTTATTGGACAATGAGGTGATGTTGAGACAAAAAGATAATTACATTTCTATTCTATTCTATTCTGATGAGTATTTGCTTGGAATCTAGTGAGTACCTCCTCGTCTTCCTCCGGGACCATACAGCCCTTCAATTTCTCTGGGTGTCTCAACTTCTCCAGCAGGTCCAGAGTAAGCTCCTGGCTCAGACGCTGTTGAGTCATAAACATGTGCTGTGGGGAGGGAGTGGATGAGAGAGAGTTTTTTTAACATACCATAATCATTCTGAGAACTGCGAGGAAGCAGAGGAAAGTTTTATAATAATGTTGACATTGAAGAAGTACTGACTGAGAGCATCTTGGAGGCGCTAGGCCTCTTCTTAGGGTTCCTCACCAACATGGCCTTCACAAAGTTATAGAACATGGTAGACCTAAAAGATAAACCACAATGGTTCACAATGTAGCAAAAAGATCTTTACTGCCTTATAGGCTCTATGCACAGCAGCCATATTGGCAATGAATTGGGCCCCTTCCTTACTTCCTTCACAGGTGTTACCAATGATACTAATTAAGGCTCTGTTCCATTTAGTGTGGCATAGTGGTTGTCTTATTTTCAAGAACCCCCATAACTCTGAGAGTGTACAAATGGAACCAAATGCACCCGTAAGGGTACATTTGGTTCCATTTGTACACTCTCAGAGTTACACACCCACCATAAGGGGCCATTTGGGAACCAAAATGGAGTGTTTCTAGTGAGCCAACATGCATGATATCAGCACCCTGACCAGAATGGAACAGAGCCTTCATTAGTATCATTGGTAACACCTGTGAAGGAAGTAAGAAGAGGCCCAATTTCTTTCCAATATGGCTGCTGTGCATAGAGCCTATTAGACTGCAATCTTCAGATTTCATAGTTGAGCTTGCAACAACAATAGTCTGGCAATGACATTCATTTCTTTCTGGGGAAAACATGTATTAGTGAAATCTTTTGATTTTTGTCTGTCATTTAATTTATTTGTATTTCTTCTTCTGTAATGCATACTGTACAGGTATGTATAACCCCTCAAACGTAGACCAATCACAGCTCATGCTGCTACGTGCATGACAGGCCCTATCACCAAATAGAACAACCTCCATAAACGAATGCAGCATGAACAGTCTGCACAACCAGGCAATGCCTGGTGAAGTGAAATTGAAACTTTTAGGTGTAAAAATTGGACTGCAGATGATTATCTATGCATGCTTATTTTTCTGTGAATCTCTTTCATTTTTCGAACCGACATTGTTCTTGTGAAGCACAAGAATGAATGAATGAGGTAGCAGCTGGTTGACACGTCGGCCACACAGTGGTGTGCTTGCATGTAAACCTCTCGAGTATATTTGAACTAGCTCATAGGCTACGCATCATTTGTGTGACTTCACTCATAAACTGCACACATCGTAGATGACTATTGATAGCTAAAGATGCACATCATGGAGACATGGACATGGAGGCCGCAATTGTTTCAGACAGTGTATTGTTATCATCTGCTAGCATTTCCGTAGCAACAAGCGTAAGAATAAAAACAATACAAAAACAACTAAGATCCAGCCCTGGGATAATAAATGCAGGTGAAGTGAATTGACATTGAATCCAACTGATTGACAGATATCGTAGGAACTTAATATAGGCTTAGTTTGCAACTATACAGTTCGCAATAACGTGTACTCTGATATTTTGACTTCATTTACCATTTGGATTTGTCCTTCAGTTTAGGAGGCTGGTAGCCACTCTTGGACATGAGAAACAGGACACTGGAAAAAGATGCACAAGAACCATATGAATGATAAACAACGAGTGTGTGTGTGTGCGTGTGCGTGTGCGTGTGCGTGTGCGTGTGCGTGTGCGTGTGCGTGTGCGTGCGTGCGTGCGTGTGTGTGTGTGTGTGCGACTGTGCGTGTGTGTGTGAGTGAGTGTGAGTGACACACTGAACATGGGTGCGACACATAGGCCTGTTTGTGTTGGCTGGTTTGTTTCAATTTTTCCTTTTTTCTTTTTCTTGATGTACACCAAGCCATATTGTGCAGAAAATAACAGATCTACAAGCTCACAACCCATCACAGTGCGACGCGTTGTGAGCTTGCAGACACCGGCGTGCAACTAAGTAATAAGAACCCTTTAACCACTTAAACCCCTGCAGCATCCGTTTTGCGGACAAGCTCACAACCAACGCGTTGTGAGCTTGTCGATCGGCTATTTTCAGTGAAAGCTTTCCCCACAATAACAGAAAACAGAAAATACACTATAGAGCCCTGGGCCCTGATGGACTCAGAGTTCAACCATATAGGTTTAAGTCAGTGGGTTTCAACCCTTTTCATGCCAAGGACCCCTAAATGTATATGCATTTGGCCGTGGACCCCCATCTGAAAATGTTTTGTGCAAGGGACCCCCAGAAGCAAAGATTTGAGTTTGCTTTAAAAAATAGAAATATTCAAAGATACTGTATGCACACATTTTCAAGATTTTTCAAAAATAGCAGATATACAAGCTCATAGCCCCGGACCACTGGTTGAGAACCGCTGGTTTAAGTGGTTAATGATCAGATGGAGCAAGCGTGTGTTGTGTATGACTGCATGCATGAACGTACAGAGTGACGCCCCACCAGTGGGTGGTGGAAAGTTGTGCAATTTTCCAGAGGGGCCCGAAGACAGAACGCCTCGCGGTTTTCTGGCAATGGTGTGACCCCTGTCCGCCGGGTGGGGCTTCCCACGCTCCGAGCGACAAATGGACACTTCTGAACGCTTGGGTGTGTGTGTGCGTGTGTCCATGCGCAGAATCAATCGGGCACACATTAAGGCAAAGTCTGACATGATGTACTGGAAATAAGAGGATGGGGATTTATGTGTACATTTGTGTGTGTGTGTGTGTGTGTGTGTGTGTGTGTGTGTGTGTGTGTGTGTGTGTGTGTGTGTGTGTGTGTGTGTGTGTGTTCATGTATACCGTAGTGGGTGGACGTCAAACAGTGGGGGCTGCAGCTCTGCTAACTCTATAGCTGTGATCCCCACAGACCAGATGTCACACAGCTCATTATAACCTCCCTTTATCTCCACTGCTGCCACTTCTGGTGCCATCCTGAGGATAGGGGGGGGGGGGACACATCAAATGACGTTTAGAATCTGATCACTCAGAGCATGTGCGTATACACACACTTTCATACATAACTTACTGTCAGAGTGACTCTCAAATAAGCTGTTGCTCATTATTATCAAATATCATCTTAGACGAAGCACAATAATCACCTATATGTACTGTGCATGTAGCTCTGGTCCATAGCCTAGCCCTAGAAGGAGTTCTATGGGACTTTCGAGCCTTTGCGCACGCACCACAGGCTGCATAGCTGCGCCCTCTACAGTTCTTGTCAATAGAAAAATTCCATTGACCGGATCTGTAACTAAATAATGTTTTCTTTCCTGTGAAATATTTAACATTTTGGCCAAAAAGTGTATTTTAGATGTGAGGTGGGGGGCTCAGAGTGTTCCCACCCACTAGAGTTGGCTTTCAACTCCATAAAACCGTCTTTGTTTTGGTGAGTAGCGAAAGTGCATTTTTAGCGGCACTAGCCGCTCCTGCTCTATACCTGGCGCCGCTACCTTCACACAGGGTGTGATTTTTTATTTTTACTGCAGACGAGAGGCTATGCAGCCTGTGGTGCGTGCGCAAAGGCTCGAAAAATCTGTGAATGCATGGTGAGTTATTAGATTGATTTCTTACATTTTCATTCTGAATTTAGCTTATATCATAAAGGCTGGCAGTATGTGATGTCTAAAAAAAAATTGTGTGCATGTTTTGACCTCACCAATATGGCGTCCCAATGAAGGACTTCCTCCGTGCCAGAGTGGCTGTGATTTGGGCTGAGATTCCAAAGTCGGCTACACAACGGAGAGAGCACACCACGATACAGAAATCACATTATTAGGCCCTCAAAATAAAATGTCAGTGGTGCCACAAATGAAATACGTTGTGGTGCGTTTAGTAGAAAACGTAATTCTTAGTCGACAACAGATATGCAGACCCTTTACATTATAGGAGTACTTAATGATGATGTTCAGATGATGACTTGTTTGGATGTAAAGCATTTTGTCCATTTCAACACCTACCTAGTTTGACCTGTCCCTGATCGTTGACGAGGATGTTGGCACCCTGTGGGAGAGTAAAGAAGGAGAGAGAACAGTAAGACTACAGTAAGACTGCTACATATACTGTATGCTGAGACTAATGTCTACATAAGTGGCAGTGGTGAAATCTCTAAGGCATACATGGGCAACTGGCAGCCTGGGGGCCACATGCGGCCCCCACCTTCACTTAATGCGGCCCGCAGGTTAATATCGGAATACTGATAGTGTGATGGCTGACTCAGCAGCCACACATAGAGACTATAATGTATGGTAACTCTTCCTTTTGCTTTATATATTTAGTGTGTTTATTTTCAGTTCATTATTAACCAGTTGAAATGACATAATTTATTGTTTAGTTGTTTTCTATGAGTTCATTTATGAGTTTTCTTTGAGATACCAGTTTTGTGGGAGGCTGCTGATATAAATGGACATTATGGGCTGGCCAAAGGAATGGGGATCAGCTGCTCCAGATCTGCAGCTAATCTGGACAATTGGACTGCACCACAGTCCCTCTGCACTATGGGGTGGGGCAGGGGTTCTTAGAGTGTGTGTGTGTGTGTGTCAATGGTAGTCTTTGTCTTTTCCCCCTTTTGTATTAACAGTGGTCTGACCCGTCCCTATATATGTCCACCACCTGTGTCTTTCTGGTTAGTTAAGTTTTCAGTTGTGTTGTTCAGTCCCAGTTTGTTTTCTTATTTAGTTTAATTTCCTTTGTGTTGAGCACATTTGTTTTGTTAAACCATTTATTTTCAACAACGAAAAAAGAAAAGAAAGAAAAATAAATAAAAAAAGAGAACAATGTTTTAAAACCAACAAAGTTTTCCCTGTGTCTCTCCTTCCGACCAACTCGGTCCCTGACAGATAGATATATTATTGATTTCAGCTGTTACAATTCCAAACATGCAAACATGACCCGCTTGAATTACTTCAGTCTATATTAGTAGCTTAATGACTAGTATTAACATTGTATGTTTTTTTTTATGTCCAATGTATTTGTATTTAAGTTCATAAAGTTAACAAGTATAAATAAAAATGTTACTTTTCAGGATTCCAAAAAAATAAATAAATAAATAAAAATCAGGATTGCAATTCAAAAATGGCAAAAATAGCAGATCAACAAGCTCAAAACGCGTCACACTGCGATGCCTTTTGAGCTTGTAGATCGGCTATTTTTTCTACTTTTGTGTGATATAGAATGGCGAATGAGAAAAAAAGTTAAAATACGGAGATAAGAAGTGTCTGCCCGACAGTATATGCAATGTGGCCCTCTGGAGTGAGTTAATGAAATATAGTGGCCCTCTCCATCCTCAAGGTTGCCCACCCCTGCTCTAAGGTGTCTCTGTCTAAAGCAACATTAAAGGTGCTGCAAGGGATATTATTTTTTTGTAAAAAATAGGTGTTAAATAGCTCTATATTCCCATAGCATTCATTGCTATAGTATTTGTTCAATAACAGCGGTCTCTCACTCTCTCCATCTCTCCACCTCTTTAGTAATACATATTCAGGTCAGGATACCAATTTCATCCAATCAGGATTGAGAACTCATATAGGATACAGGATATAGTGAGTGAAATTCATAGAGATGAAACAGATAAATGAGCAGACAAAAATTGGAAATGGGACACAAGCTGATTATATTATCTTTGTAGGGCTTTCTCTCTTGGCTGGATGAAATTTGTAACGCACCAGAAAGTCTATTTTCTGTTTACTATTAGCTCTAGAGGCGTGAGGTGAGACCCCTGTTACACCTTACATTTATCAAGTATTATAT
Organism: Gymnoscopelus microlampas; assembly: GCF_963454915.1. Classification (NCBI taxonomy): domain Eukaryota; kingdom Metazoa; phylum Chordata; class Actinopteri; order Myctophiformes; family Myctophidae; genus Gymnoscopelus; species Gymnoscopelus microlampas. The sequence goes on along the minus strand of NC_139945.1, from coordinate 19,987,410 downwards.
AATTGTCTCCGCCAGGCCGAAAGGCATGGCGAGAGAGTATGTTTTGCACCCCGTCCGTCCATCCGTGTGTCCTGTCCGTGAGCAGCTAATCTCCGGCACCGTTGGCCTGGTCGCTGCGAAACTGTGCACACACACTCCCTCGATGCCAATTGAGAACCTCTGCCACAAACTTTTTCACATGGGCCTGTTATAGCGCCACCAGGAGGCCGATTTGTGCAAAACCCATTTTTTTAATATTACTCCTACAGATTTTATCCAAACGTCATGCAAATTGGTACACAGTATCTCTATACGTGATGTCTCACCTTGATGTCTCTGTGGATCTTCTTCTGTCCATGGAGGTAGTCCAGACCCTGTACAAACATACATCAACCACTTAAGCCCTATTTTATAGTGAGAATAGACGATCTACAAGCTTGCAAATCGACTATTTCTGCAATTTATGAAAACGTTTGGAAACTTTTGAAAGGTTTTGTCTATAATGACATGGCCAAATTGAGGACACCAGTACACATGCACTGAATGTGCTTCTCCTGAAATATATTGACCGAGTGAAATCCAACCGAATCCCCTAAGCTGAGCCTTTATAGATCTCACCATAATAATCTAAATCTATCTCCGTTATGAAATAGGTGCTCAGAGGGGAAGAAAGGAAATGAAGGATGAATTTGCAGTCTTGAGACCACTGAGATGTGGATTCATATGTATAATTTGATAGAGCTTAAAGGCGTAGTTCACCAAAACATGACTATCAACATTCTATCAATTGCACATCCTATGAAGCCTTCATTTGCTACTATTGTTATTGCTACTACTTGTATCTCTCTCTCTGTCTCTCCTCTGTCTCTCCCTCTCTCTCTCTTCTTTCCCCCCCGACACGGTCGAGGCAGATGGCCTCCCACCCTAGAGCATTGGTCTGCCTGTTCTTCCAGTTAAGCGGGAGTTTTTCGTTGCCACTGTCGCAACATTGCTTGCTCAGGGTGGGACTGTTGGGTCTCTGCTCTACATGTAAAGTGTCTTGAGACAACTTGTTGGGATTTGACACTTAAATAAAATTGAATTGAATTGAATTGAATTGAATTGAATTGAATTGAATTGAATTGAATTGAATTGAATTGAATTGAATTGAATTGAATTGAATTGAATTTAGATAGATTTTTTTGTCGCATTCCTAAGCCAATAAATAATGCGACAAAGACAAAAAAAATCTCCATGAATTCAAGGTTTCATGGGGTGTGAAATTAATAGAAAATACGTCTTTTTTTGGGTGAACTACTCCTTTAATACAGATAAAGTGTGTTTCTAGTCATATTTTGTACCATGTACTAACGTTAGTCATTGGTGTAAACATACCTGCAGCATCTCCCTGCATATGTAGGCTATCTGTGGCTCAGTCGGGGGACCCGTCACTGTGGGAGGGGGGGGGGGGGGCACATAAAGAGAGAGATGGCATGGTTCATAGAGATTCATGGTCCACACAAACGCACACACACACACACACACACACACACACACACACACACACACACACACACACACACACACACACACACACACACACACACACACACACACACACACACACACACACACACACACACACACACACACACACACACACACACACACACACACACACACACACACTCACACACACACACACACACACACTCACCATGGTAAATGTCCTGAAGGGAGCCTCCGCCACAGAACTCCATGCAAATCCACAGCTTATTGGCCCTGGAGACACAAGGAGGCAGAGTGTGTGCTGTGCAGTGGTGGAGGAAGGGCTCAGATATTTCACTTAAGTAAAAGTATCAATACTGCAAAAGTAAAAGTCCAGTAATCAAAATTTACTTGAGTAAAAGTACCAAAGTATTGGCATCAAAATATACTTAAAGTACCAAAAGTGAAAGTACTCATTATGCAGAATGTGCAAGTTATCATATGTCAAAAATGTATAAAAATCTTTTGAAAATAGCATATCTACAAGCTCACAACGCAACGCGTTGTGAGCTTGTAGATATGCTATCGGTTATTTTCAAACCGTTTAAATATTTCTTTTGTTTAATTAGAGTTAATTCAACCAAAATCTACAACGTAACTAGTATAACTAAAGTTTTCAAATAATTGTAGTGAAATAAAAAGTACAATATTTGCCTCTGAGATGTAGTGCAGTAGAAGTAAAAGTATTGAAAACTCCAGTAAAGTAAAAGTACCTCAAAATTGTACTTAAGTACAGTACTTGAGTAAATGTACATAGTTACTTTCCACCACTGCTTGTAATATAAAACTAGGGAGTGAAGGGAGAGTGACAGAGAAGCTAAAGAGAGAAGCAGATAAAGCAAAGCGAGAGAGCAGCATATATATGCTTACCGTATATAGCTGCCGTAATATGCCACTATGTTGTGGTGTTTGCAGCTTTTTACTATGACAATCTCCTGTTGGATGATTGAGAAATCATCCTCTGTGTCGGAGGGGGGAGAGAGACAGAGGGCGAGAGAGGGAGATGGAGAGAGAGAGAGAGAGAGAGAGAGAGAGAGAGAGAGAGGGGGGGGGAGAAAGAGAGAGAGAGAAAGATATGTTTACTGTACTGTTTATACAGTACTGTACACTGTTTTCAAACCAAATACCTAACCAGAACATTGTATTCTGTGTGTCAATCCTCCTGCTAGAACAACCAACCTTTTTCCAAGTTGATGCACATTCTTTCTAGGTCAAGGTTATATATGCACTATTATTACGGTTAAGTTCATGCATAGGTTTGGAGTGTTTAGGCATTAGTATGGTTATGTTTATGCATGGGTTTGGTGTGGTTAAAATTAGGCTACATATCCGAGGAGGGCATTGAACGAGAGAATTAAGTCAGGCCAAAGGTTAGCTCCCATCTAGTCATGATCCCATGACAGGCATGACAGTGTTCACATCCTGTATGATGTTGAAAAGTGAAGTCTCACCTGGTTCCATTTTAATGACCTTGATGGCTGCCAGTTCTCCATTCTGCTTGTTACGAGCCTGGAAGCATAAACAATAATATTAAAGTCCCGTTCCCCACATAATAATCCATAGTAACAATCATTCCTATTCCCTATAATTAATTCTCCAGAATTTGTGAAAATCAAAACAGAAACACTGATTAGGGCAAACACCAAACGAGCAGTCAGGTCCTCATTGACCATTGCGTGTCTGTCTATATAGTGAGGTTCTGATTGGCGTTCAGCCTGTGACATCACACCCTGTTTGAATTGTGTTTTAAAATTCTATGTAAATGTTAAAATTCTAACACGATCATTTACAACCAGAAACAATGTAAAAAGTTGTTTTCCTGATCTCACTGTAAAGACATGGTTTAGGTCTCAATGTAAAACCAAACAGTACTGCATTAGAATACATAGCAGTGGACCAACCAATAGAGAGTTCAGCCTAGGACCACGGTGCTCAATTCCTGGTCAAGCTGCAAACGTCATCCTTGAACATGATCATTGATTATCTCCATTTAAAGGCAGGGTTAGGTTTAAATTCTCTGTTAATGTTGAATTTAGGGTTTTTGCCAAGTTGAAACAAAATGAAGGTGTGATTTGGTCAGAAGCAGCATTATAACAGCTTGAGGGTGTTAGCTGTTGCTTAGGCAATATGGCACCTGGCAATATAACAATGTAATCTGAGTCTTAAGAAACAGTCTGCACTCACAAAATATTTACACAGCAGCAGTCTGACAAACGGACACATTTCCGCCCCTCAGGCCTTCGTCAGCATTCTGCTGACAATCAGGTAAACACCGATGAAGGCCTGTCTGTCAGACTGCTGCTGTGGTAAATTAAAAGAACAATTATTTTTCTGATAGTTAATTAAGTTCATGTAGTAGTTCATGACAGTGCTTTCAATGGAAAAATACAAATCTATTATTTTGTGAAAAAAATTGTAGAGACGCAAGTCAGTCCTCAACTTACAGTGGCAACAACAGATTTAAATCAATTTGCCTACCCAAAATGAATAAAATACATAAATAAGTGTGTAGACAATCATTGTAAATGTAGAGAGAGGGAGAGAGAGAAAGAGCGAGCAAACGAGAGAAAGGGAAAGAGTGAAATTATGTTATGAAGTGAATTTATGTTGAATTATCTTTTTAACAACAACTTAGTGGGTAATACAACTTTACTCGCACTTATTATTTGGAAAACAGCCTGTCATCCTAAAAAGAATAGCAGTGGTGTAAAGTAACTAAGTACATGTACTCAAGTACTGTACTTAAGTACAATTTTGAGGTATTTTTACTTTACTGGAGTATTTTCAATTGTCAGTACTTTTATTTCTACTATACTACATCTCAGAGGCAAATATTGTACTTTTACTCCACTGCAATTATTTGAACATTTGCCTACGATCTACAAGCTCACAACACCGTGCGCCGCGTTGTAAGCTTGTAGATTGGCTATTTTCAAACATTCTAGTACTTTTACTTTTGGTACTTTAAGTACATTTTGATACCAATACTTCTGCACTTTTATTCAAGTAAATGTTAGATGTCGGACTCTTACTTGTAACAGAGTACTTCTACATTGCAGTATTGATACTTTTACTTAAGTAAAACATTTGAGTACTTTTTCCACCACTGAAGAATAGTGAACTCTAGATGCTGATGTTGTGACATCATGGCTCTTTTTGCAAAGAAATGCCGCCATGCCATGTAAAAGCACACATGGACCTGGTGCCTTTGTTTGGTTCTGTGTAAAAAGCAACGCTGGCATTAGTGACGGCTCTTCCTTTGAAAAGCATACCATTAAATGGATTAGGGCCAAAACACATTCTGGATCTTGTGCTACATTATGAACCATCCTGACCAGGGGTCTTCAACAGGGGGTCCGGGACCCCTAGGGGGTCCTTAGAGTTACTACAGGGGGTCCGCCAAATCTTTGTGTGATATGATTATTTGTTTTACCTTAACCACTTGAACCCTAGCATCCCATTTCTGACGAGAACTTTAGCCAAAAATAGCAGATATAGCAGATCTACAAGCTCACAACGCCCACAACGCCTCGCGGCTATTTTTGGCAAAGAGGTGTAGAGGGAAAAAAGACCAAGTGAACAAAAAAAGTTGAATCTGAAACACAATTGTAAACAATAAACAGGGGGTCCCTGCTTCATCTCTCTCTCAGCTACGGGGTCCTTGGGCTGAAAACGTTGAAGACCCCTGATCCAGACTGTTCATCTGGGACAGGTCTGCTTTCTGAACCCAGAGTCTGAACTAAATGCAGAGAATTGGCATTCATTGTTTTAGGCACCATCTGGAACAAACTCAGATTCAATCTAGATTACTGTATATCAATTATATTATACATGTATAGATAAGAGTAGGTATGGTTAATATTGATTATTATTGTTATACCATTATTATTATTATCATAATTATTATTAGCATTATTATGGCCAAATGCATATCAATTTGGGGGTCCATGACATTCAAATATTTGAAAACCACTGCCGTAGATTGTTTGATATTTGAGGAAGCCACTGGACTCCATTCATTTCAGCATTGTGTAAAAATTAACTTTCAGATTTGAAATTTTCCTGAGATAACCTACAGCATTAAAACACAGTGGACTTTATGCGATAATTGCATTACTGCCTGCTTTAATGCATTTTAAAGTATGGATTGGGGGGAAAAAAGGTTGACTTGAAAATCGAAATGACATGCCGACACTGACTCAACATGAGATCTAAAAGTAAATGAAACATTTAGACAAAGGTACTGTATTTGACGGTGGTATGGTCCCTTAAGTAAGTGACCTGATGCCGATTCTAAAAACACCTAATAAATTGAAGGTTTTCTGAAAGACTTTAAAAAAATAATTATGGTGCTATATAGCAATAACCTATGTAACACAGATGCTGTCCTCGATTGAAAGTTGTAACAACGTATAGTCTAAATGGGTTAAGTCACGGGTCTACAACAGGCATTTTCAAACTGTAGTCACACAAAGCCTGCATTACAAGCTATTATAGAGAACTTTTGCTGTTCTCAAGGGTGGTGACTCTAAAATAGCACACAATCATTAGAGATCTGACTGTAAGGGAGTGTCAACAATGAAATGTTCTGAAGCGGAGGAAAATATCGGCCCAATGTGTACATGTGAGACAGCAAATACAGTCATACTGCAACTACTAGGCTATACTACACACACACAAGCTGTCTGTTGTCTGAAGAGTGGCCAAGATCGTAAATAACCATGGCAAGAATGACAACGGAAACTCCATTGAATCAAAGGAGCAGTTAGTAGGGGTGATGCATGTCTGAGTCTGACTCTGTCACTGTGACTATGCCTGTTTCTACACAGGGGTCACTGAAGCCCCCGCACAAACAATCAAGCAAAAACACTCTCATGGGAGATGGAAATGTCTGGTTTCCACACACAGTGATGTCACTCTAAAAGTTAGGCTCAGACAGATCTGTTTATTATATCACATAGAATATATGTGCATACCCCCCCCCCACCACACACACACGCACACGCACACGCACACGCACACGCACACGCACACACACACACACACACAGTAGTTCAAAGTCAGTGACCTCACGTACTGCTATTAAAACGCACACGGTCTGCCTGTGTACAAAAAGCCTAGTGTGGGACAAGCTAGAGGAAGTGAAGATATGAACAGCTCATCTGTTGTTGTGTAAACGGTAGACCAGTGAAAACAACAATGTCAACGTGGCCGTGGGAATACATTTCAAGTGTGGGGTGCTGTGGGGATGACCAATAATGCATAGTTACAAGTAAAGTCCAGAATTCCAAATTTACTTGAGTAAAAGTACAAAAGTACTATGCACTCATTATCTGGTTGGCAATAGCAAGTCTTCTTCTACATCCATTAAAGCATCCACCATTCAAATTGATCACAAAAAAATAAATGTTTTGTGTTATACAATATTATCACTGGCAATGAAAGCAAAGCATGTGACATGCTAACATTAAATTAAATTCTTCTCGCAAAATCTGAATTGTACAGGAAGACAAGATGATCTGTGTTCAATTAAAGATGTGATGTCAGTACGGTTTCTCCCAGTCTGTATAGTCTGTACAAACCAGGGTTACTGCAGTTATGACATAATTTATCTTGACACAAAGAGAACGAGAGGTGGACTGGAGCCCTATATATTTCCTTTAGCAAATCACTCTCATGTCTCCTAATTCACTCTGGTCTAATCTGTGATGTGGAAGGACACACGAAGAGGTGTACAAGTATAACGGGGGAGGGGTTTTCAGCTGTGTCATTGAAAAGTAGGATTGCATTTGATAAAGCCGAACGACATAATTTATTGTTTAGTATCACTCCCTACTGGACACTGAACCTCAGACACGGTTATAAAAATAAAAAAAAGTTCAACGCAACAAAGTCAGCTTAATTTTATAAAAACAGCCACTTAAATGTACAGCAGAGGAAACAGCCTTTATTATAACAAGGTTTTTGACCTATACTGTAGGTCAAAACAGGCTTATTAGGGCAAAATGACCATGAGTCAAAACATGTTGGCATTTGCCTTGTTATAATAAACTAGACCATACCCGGTGAAGGGCGCCCTTCACCATACCCGGTGAAGGGCGCGCGTCCCCTCGTATATATATAAAAATTTGCTATATAAAAGAGCAAAATAGGCTTGCTATTTTTTGTTGCCCTGCAGCAGGCTTGAGTTTTGATGGCATTTTACACCACTAACAACATTAATCAGAGAATCACACGTCTTTGTCACAACTCGTGTTTTGTCTTTTTTAACCAACACAGTACAAAGTACTGGACACACAGATGACACACAGGTCATAGATGACTCAGGTCATAAACCTGGAAATACAGGAAAATAAACATTGTATTACCATATATTCATAGCATATATGATTCACAATTAAACAGCAGGTAATGTAGCACAGTCTATCACAGTAGAACCGAAATAGCAGAAAATGACTACAATACCCATGAGGCATTCTGAACCATGAGCCAACAACGCGTCGCCCCAGCTACCATTAAGTTAGTGTCCAAGTTACAATACACAAAATACACCAAAATAATACTTTTCAATGGACTACTTGGGTAGCACTGATAATATTAACCACAGTAAGGTTCATAAAGTGTGTTGATGAAACGTTTACATTGTTGATTAAGTCACGATGACGATGTTAGCATTAGCGTTAGCCGCATGCTAGCGCCAAACGTCCGTTAGCTTAGCATCACGCTAACGGCTCATAGTAACTTGGTTTGGCTAATAAACATTAATCCCAACTAACGCCAACACAGTAATGGATGTAAACATACACAGACATGCTTTGGACATTATTATCAGGTTGCATGTTGGTGGTATGGGGTTCGTTTGGTTTGGCCTCGTTTTCATAGACCTCGTTGCTTGTTTCTCTCGCGAAACCTGTGGCCATGTTTCCCATTGAACCCGGAAAAAAAACCTACGTCCGCTGCCACTACTGCTCCCGGTTTGGCTACAATGGGAAACATGGCCACAGGCTGACTAAATAAGCGATTTAAACGGGTAGTTTCGCTGGCGACCTAAAATATTATGCAGCCGACCAAACCTTAAACATCCGTGCGGTTTAGAATCTACCATTAGTTTTGGGATACGATGTATACAAAAGGGTAAACAGCGGAGCCTTGGCGGACGTTCGCCCGATCCTGGAAGAGAACGACATAGAACCGTTCTTTATGGAGCTAATGTGCATCGTGTGTGGGGAAACAAATCTGGAGTGTTTACTTTCCACAGCAGAGAGTGGGCGGGGTCTATGGTGTAGAGTCGGTGTTGCCATGTCCGCCGATTGTAAGCGCTTTAGGGCCAATGTTGGTGTTATAGGGTTCGTTTGGTTTGGCCTCGTTTTCATAGACCTCGCTGCTTGTTTCTCTCGCGAAACCTGGCAACGACGCATGTGCAGTTTGATCGGAGACCCAAGACCCCATCCACCCACCCACCCACCGTCAGCTTACTAGAATTATAGTAGGATGCTGTTTTGTTCTCTGTACATTTGAGTGTCCGGTGATCCTGTTTTTATCTCATGTTCTTGAAAACGCCAAAACTATTTTTTTGCAATAATAATAATGCAAAAACATGTATGTGTATGCATTTGCTCCCCCCCCATATATTTTCATAAGCTCCCCCCCCCCCCCATATATTTTCATAATAAAAAAGTGCCACGCACACACGCACGCACGCACGCACGCACGCACACACACACACACACACACACACACAAACACACACACACACACACACACAGCATTCATAAAAACTTTCTCTTCCTCTTTCTTGCACAAAGAATCGGTTTAGCCTCAAAATATGAGCTCTTCACACCCTGCACAGCAGCTTGTCGCCATGCACTCACAGCCAGAAACTATTGCCCACAACATTAACACCTACCAATAAAGAGAGGTCGAATGAATCAAATCATACCCAAGAACTGGCAGTTTAGCTAGAGGGAGGATTCAAATGTACTTCATGTAAAGAGCTCACACGCACGCACGCACGCACGCACGCACGCACACACACACGCACACACACACACACACACACACTGTACTCATAACAATAAATAGCAGACCGGCATAAAGTGACATCTTGACTCTATAATATTCAGATTGTCAGAACATGCCATATAGGGCCACGGGCCAAGGGCCAAGGGCCAAGGGCAAAGACAGTAAGGCTTTGCCTAACACCAATATATTTCACTTCTTCATTTCATATCTAAGACTACAGTGCATGCACCTGCCACCAACCCACACCTTCTCTGTGGCTTATGCTACCAAAACTAGAGTGTCTAAAAAGCAGCTTGATAGCATAGCTCACCACAGATCAGATAAGAACATCTGAGCTTTTTACTGGAAAAGATGGAGGAGCTCACCTCACATGGTTGTAGTAGAAAACACACAGAGGAGCTGAGTCAGCTTGGGGTAGTTTGATTTGATTGGATTTGATTTTGAGCTTGGGGTAGTAATACTAAAACTGCAATGACTTAAAAAGCATAAAAGGTAAAGTAAAGCTGCTCTGTAACTTTCAGGATTTCATCACTTGCATGGGCTGAATGGTCTGATGACATCAATAACGAGTTTCTGAGGAATATCCGAAATATGAGATGATCGATGCTATTTATGTAAATGTTTCCAAAATGTTTTCACCTACTGTATAATGAAGGTAATAGCGAAGATAGTTGAAATAGTTAACAAGGGCAAGATATATATATGACAAAATATGACATGTTCATGAGAATAAATACAGTATATAACTGGATACAGAAGATACAGAACTGGCTATGCAGTCATAACAGATATTTGATTGATTGATTGATTTATTGATTGATTGATCACTTGAATACTTTATTAACACGATTATTAACAGTACAGGAAGTACAGTCAAAGGGCATACCTTATGCCCCACACTATGGGGCAATAAAACATTTAAAACAAGTTTTAAACCTTGTTTGAGGTGACCAAACCTGCCTACCGATAATGTCACTGGTAGGCCTCAGGCGGGTTTCTGAAGACCACAGCCCTCCTCTGAGACACAGAGAGCAGACAGAAATGGTGCCATCTTATGATGCGCATCAGCAAGGACCAATTATGTAAAAGCTGTGGGTATCCACCCTTTATTATATGTTGTTGTCCAACAGGTAAAACCAGCATTCATGCAAGTTACAGTAGTGCACCGACAATATATCAACCAGTTGATTCCATTCCAGCCAAAGCCACGTGTCTTCTCCTATGTCTATCTCAGCCTCCTGACCCTCTTTGTCCTCCTATATAAATAAAGCCATAATAACCTAATAAAACGTACAGGACTAAAATACAAATAAATACAACTAAATAAACCTGTGCTGGGTGAACTTTTGACATGGCCAGTCAATGCCACTGCTATTCTCGTTTACTTGTTTCTCACTGCTGTGACGTCAGTGTATGCACCTGTCAGAAACCAGGCCTGTTGACCATTCCCACTAAAAACAAGGGTAGCATTCTCAACAAACCTGTTCTTTCTCTCCACCTCGCCTCATTTTACCTCACATGTCTGCATTCTGATGGCTCAAGGTGTTTATTGTCACATACAGTACAGCTGGTAGCAACATGGCAGGCAGTAAAATTCTTGCACTCCAAGTGCAAACAGAGTACAACAGAGAACTATATATACATGTTCCTTTAGTATCACATTGGCATTTTAATTAGTTTTTGACTGATGAGTGTCAGTTGTTGTTTGTATGTATATTGTGTTGTTTTATGTTGTGACGTTTCATGTGGACCCCAGGAAGACTAGCGACCGCGGCAGCGGAAGCTAATGGGGATCCGAATAAAGAATAAAGAATACACCATGTATATTGACAGTATACACTCGAGCCTATTTTCTGCCCCTACTGTGGTGGTGCAAAGTGCCTTGATAGATAAGTCTGGGTGATTTGACACAAAGGCTGATGGTGGTGTGTGTGTGTGTGTGTGTGTGTGTGTGTGTGTGTGTGTGTGTGTGTGTGTGTGTGTGTGTGTGTGTGTGTGTGTGTGTGTGTGTGTGTGTGTGTGTGTGTGTGTGTGTGTGTGTGTGTGCGTGTGTGCGGGTGCGCGTGCGTGTGCGTGTGAAAGCACATGCAAATCTCCCTGTGTGAGAAAACAGCAGGTCTGGTGGCCATGTGTTGAGAGGAAGTGTGCTCCACTCCACAGCCTCCATGCTTTGCATCACATGCAAGCCCAGTACCGTAAACTGGGTTCAGACCAGTACAGTCATCATCCTCGCCAGGGGGCCGAGGATAGCGCACACTGATTTGCTTCCAGTGTGACCTTTTCCCCATCAGTCTACTACTCCTCAGTAGGTTTATATTATAATCAATTGCAACACCGAAACATTGATGACTCACTCTGCTCTGAATAATTACCGTAGAGAGTGAATCAATATTTTACAAAGGCTGTAGCTGTCTACACAGTACCATGTATGCAGCGGAAAGTACCAAGGTATCCAGACTTAAACCATTCACTTTACAACTACATGGAATTCATTATTCATTTATCCATTTGTGTCCCTGACAACCTCAACATGGGGAAGCAAAAGGTTACCAAGCTACGGCCTGTCTAATACTGTGATCAGAAACACAATGAATTCTAATTCAACTTCAGCCAAAGATCCCAAGACGTTCTAATGATCAAAAAGCTGTATGTTTATATTATTATATTGTATATTCCTCTTTTACTTCTGCGCACAGCCACACACACGCACGCACGTGCGCACACACACACACACACACACACACACACACACACACACACACACACACACACACACACACACACACACACACACACACACACACACACACACACACACGCACGAACACCATACATACATACAGGCCTATAGTGTACCACAAGGTATACATTGTTTCCCATGTATAGATTGTATATTCATCATTATACACTGTAGATTTCTATACCTATCAGACAACATGTTCATTGTGGGCAGTCCAAGTGCAGAGGGCCAAGCAAGACCCTAGATCTCCTTTGGGTTTTGGTACTTTCATCCCTGTGACTGACAAACACGTGATGCTGCCACTGGTATGGCAAATTCACGATGCCATACACCCCTACAGGATTTGTTTTACACTTAACCACAACCCTCAGTGGCCTTCTTGTCTGGGACGCTTAGTGGCCCACCATGACCTATGGGCCACATGGTTCGGGAAACAGTGGTTCTTGAGGTTACTTAATTATATAGTCTGTGGACTCTAGCAAACCTACTCTGGGCTGGGCATGTACTCGTAAACATTTGGTCAAAATAGGCAAACAATCGTCGAAACATACAACGCGTCATGTTGCGATGCGTTGTGAGCTTATAGATCAGCTATTTTTGGTGAAGAGATTTGGTGTAGTGGGAGAAAAAGGAGGGGGCCAAGTACAGACCCATGGGGGACCCCTGTCAACAAAGTTTACAGGGTTTAAGTATAACTGAGCATCAGGCCACATGGCAGATGTGTTAGGAGTCATGAACCTCAGACTTGACTGACCTAATATTTAAACTAGGCCAGCATCCACACTTAAAGACAGACCATGTCAAATGGATGCAATTCTTTTACAGTATTTATGTTTATTTAACCTTTATTTATTCCAACTAGTTGAAATAAACTAGTTAGATGTAGAAATTACACGTCTTTATTTCCTGAACAGGCCTGGCCAAGAAAGCGGCATTGTGACAAACAAATGTTGAGCTACAGACATGTAGTGGAGGATGTCTAATATCTATGTGACAATCAGAGATACCATCTTATTTAACCCTGTTCCTTTTTACAAAAACTCTTAGCGTGCCCTGATATTTGTACACTTTCAGTTCTTCATATTTGGTGTTTGGGGTATGGAGCATCTCTCAATTAGAAATGGTTTGTGAAACACACTTTGCATAATATGTTGTTAGAGTAAGGCACTGACCTCAGTCCTTACCATACATATATACAACAAGAAGCAATCAATGAAACTGGAAAACACCAAGACAACTTTCTCAGGAATAATTTGTTAAAGCGTTTCAGGGGTTTTGTTGAGCAGGGTTTGGCGATAAATGCATAAAGCAGTATTTAGTGCACTTTCACTTCTAAAAACCACTTCCTCCAACAGGCCTCTCGGCTGCATGACATTTCTGACTTCACTTACTGTAACCGTACTGCAAATCCAACACAATCTGAGCAATGGTAGCTAGTGGGTAGAACTAAATGGGTGTAAAAGAACTAAAAGAAGAAAAAATGATCTACCATACTACATAGGCCTTTATAGGGGGCAACATTAAGGTATATATATTAGAAGTGTATGTCATGGTTAGCTTCTTCTTTTTTAAAGGAAGGAAAAATAACAATTTGATTATAGTTCCCCAGTAACAAATCAATACATTTTACAGTGAGCATTTTCAACAACAACAAAAAAGCACACTCTTACAAAAAGAACAGATGATAGCTCTGACCTTATAAACATCTCCATATGTTCCTCCTCCGACCCTCAGCATGATCTCAAAGTCATCTTGAGGGTTCCTGGTGGAAATGTCAAGAGCTGCCCGGTGTTGGGAATCCATCTCCAATGATACTAACGATATGGCAGCATGGGCATGGTAGGTACCCACTCACAAATACACAATCACTCTGTCTCACACACACACAAAACAGTAACCTGCTATACATGTATTCAGGCAATCTCCAATACACAATGAAGGTAGGCAGAAAACTCCTACAGACACTCACTCCTATATGCACCCCTCATGCGCGCACACACACACACACACACACACACACACACACACACACACACACACACACACACACACACACACACACACTCAGTCACGCACAAATTGCTCTACAACTAACCTCATTTAACGTACAACTGCTGAGAACATTAACTGAAAGAGAGACTTTCTTTCTCCTGTAAGTCCTTTCTTGTTTCTGTCGGATTAACGCATGCCTCCCCAACTGCACTCCCTACCTCCCTCCCTCACTCACTCACTCACTCACTCACTCACTCACTCACTCAAACACCTTCCTACTGCCTCTCACCCTAGCTGTTACCACTCCTCTTCCACGCCTCCATCATTATTCTGTTCTCTCAAACGTTTTACAGTTCATTTACTTAAGCCAGTTTTGTTTCCTGTGTGTGTGTGTGTGTGTGTGTGTGTGTGTGTGTGTGTGCGTGCGTGTGCGTGTGCGTGCGCGCGTGCGCGTGCGCGCGTGTGTGTGTGTGTGTGTGTGTGTGTGTGTGTGTGTGTGTGTGTGTGTCTCTCTCTCTCTCTCTCTCTCTCTCTCTGTGTGTGTGTGTGTGTGTGTGTGTGTGTGTGTGTGTGTGTGTGTGTGTGTGTGTGTGTGTGTGTGTGTGTGTGTGTGTGTGTGTGTGTGTGTGTGTGTGTGACTATGTGGTTTGCCTAAGTGATTAGCTGTAGTTGTGCTGTTTGAGGTTTTCATTATGGGGTTTCTTTCTCTCTCTCTGTCATGCGCTGCAGATGTGTGTATGTGCATGTATGCATGCGCTCGTGTGTGCACTCTGCAGAACTGCTCATGCTTGGAGCTCCCTTTTAGTTTCCTGTTCAGCCACATTGACATAATAATGGCTACCAATTGCTTAATTTTATCAATTGTGTGTGCCCTGTGAACACATCAATGGCACATCTTTCACGTGTAAAATGTGTTTGTCTTGCTTCAGGAAACTTCAAGGAACTTCTAAGAACTTCTAACATATACACTAAATAGATATTTCTGTTATTATCTTAGTATTATGCTGTGCTTTTCAAGGAATGGAACTAAGGTGTAACACGTCAAACATTACCCATGAAATTATAGTTACAGAAACCTGTGTGTATCCATGATGACCATGAATAATTATACAATTTTTGAAGAACTGGCTGGATGCACCAGAGCTTAAAGAATAAACTGCAAAAAAATGCAAAAAAAATGTGAGAGCGATTATTATCTCAATCTCTGCTACCTTATCATACCATCTCTTCACATTTTACATTTCTACCTGCAGCTGCCATCTCGCACCCACGGTCTCAGGTCTGCCCTCTCACAAACACCCACATGTGACAGATTCATAACATAGGTCAGCCAACCACAAGCAACTGAACTGTCTCATACACATCTGAGCCACATGAGGCCATGTCAGAGACTAAATAGTCCTGATGGCTCAATGAGTAGAACAAGGGAATATCACTACCATGGTTAAGGGATTACTTTAAGGACTCACTCTCATCACATTCCCCACACATACTTATACATAGACCTGTTACAATACAAAATATATGTTCTATATTAAAAATAAAGGCCTAGTTGAAAGAAGAAGAAGAAGAAGAAGAAGAAGAAGAACAAGAAGAAGAACAAGAAGAAGAAGAAGTGTAAAGTAACTGAGTACATTTACTCAAGTACTGTACTTTAGTACAGTTTTGATGTATTTTTTACTTTACTGGAGTGTTTCCAGTTTTCTGTACTTTTACTTTTCTCCATTACATCTCAGAGGCAAATATTATACTTTTACTCCACTACAATTATTTGAAAACTTTAGTTACTAGTTACTTTGTAGATTTTGATTATTATTACAAAACATACAAACCACATCAGCCCTATTTGAACTTTGGCTATTTGAAAATAGACGATCTACAAGCTTGTAGATCTACGTGCTTGTAGATATGCTATTTTATAAATATCTTTTTTTTAAATTAGACAAATGATAACTTGTGAAACGAGACATTCTGCATAAAGAGTACTTTTACTTTTGGTACTTTAAGTACATTTTGATGCCAATACTTTTGTACTTTTCTGAAGTAATTTTTTAATTCCAGACATTTACCTGTAACAGAATATTTCTATACCTTGCAGTATTGATACTTTTAGTTAGTAAAGAATGTTAGTACTTTTTCCACCACTGAGAAGAAGACAACATAATACTGTATATGATATAAGTGATGCTATCTATTTACAGGAAGAGGCTATAGGTCATGTGTGAAGTATTCAGTTTACACATTGCATTTTGCATTAATAAATAATGCGTCGGGTGCTCTAACGCAGTCCCATTAATACACCAATAGGGTGCTCTAACGCAGTGCCATTAATACACCAGTAGGGGGCTCTCACATAGACCCAGTACAACAGTTTCAGGTAGTTATTTGCAGTTTGTTGTTTATTCACATACTGTAGTTGAACAAAGAGGTGAACATACCATGTTATTGTGTTATACATATAGTGTGTTGCTGTTGCTCTGTACTGATCTGGTGAAAAACTGTTTCCCAAACAGTGGGTCGGGACCGGTTTTTGGGTGACGAGTAAACATCCCTTTTAGTTTCCTAATGTTTTTTTTGTATTATATTATTGCAAAAATATTAATCAGAAATTGAATTTTATATTCAACAAACATATCAAAGAAATTCCATAAAGATATATATAGTATTTTCTCAAACTTAATTCAACTAATCAAAGAGGATCTGTGATCATAATACAGCACTCTTTGAGAAACTAGTTGAAAACGTTATAGCCATAATTGTTTAACGTAACAGTCCAAAGTGAGAACAGGAAATGTACTTGATAAAAAAAGTTCTGGTTGATTAAAACTGCTATAGTTTTGATCTAAAGTGAAAAATCAATACATGAGAAAAACTGCATACATTTTAATGACATTACTTAGGCTAAAATGAAACATCTCTGCTTGCTTTTGGGAAAATCTGCATGCAGAGTGAACATGTTCTAAATTATGGTAATTAATTGACACATTTCAACCAATACTAGTAAAATAAATGTTTGTTTGAAAATATAAAGAAATGTACAAACATTAATATTTTGTAGAATTTTGTCGTAGATGGGGCACAGATGGGGTCTCATCCTCTGTAATGACGAAACATGTGTAACAGAGTGGTTCACAACCTCAGCCTGATAGCCTGAAAGTCTAACATCTCCCCTGAGCCATCGGGAATTCCCTTTGGCTTAGTGGTGAAGATGTTGGCTTTCTACGTGGGAATCCCGGGTGTTACAATGGTGCCGTGCCTTGGTTGGGTTTCCCCGTGGGAGGAGGTCAAAAGGGGGTGAATGTAACAGAGTGGTTGATAGCTTTATTTTTTCGAAATACCGGTCCATATCTATCGGTCAGATAATAATTAATTACATCAATAAACGGAGGAAGGAAACATGTTAATAATAGTATTTGGGTTTATTCCAGAGAAGAGATCTTACAAGCGTCGAAATGCATGGTTCCAGATATATTCTTCTGACGTTAAAACAGAGATACAGAGTAATTATACAGTACACATAGCGTCTAATATTGTTGACATACCAGAAGGAGCCCATCAGACCAAAACAATGTTGCAGGCTGCCTGAGAGGCACTGACACTTTTAACCATATTAACACATACAAATGGAAAATGGTACACTTTAGATTCAAGTAAATGGTACAAAATTAGACCCATCAGTGGTTCACAACCTCAGCCTGATGGCCTGAAAGTCTAATATGTCCCCCAAGACATGGGGAATTCTCTTTGGCTTGGTGGTTAAGATGTTGGCTTTCCATGTGGGAGACCCGGGTTCGAATTCCAGGCGTTACACATGCACACTTTATCCTGGCAAAGAAAAGGCATAGGATTAGTGTTGTATATAAATGCAAACCACTAAAGCCCTATATACTAGTTATTGCATAACTTGCAGATGTACAAGCTTGTAGATTGGCTATTCTTGCTACTTTTTGAACATTTAGGAAAAAATAATTTTCCGGCCTAAAACATGCCCAAAAAAAGTAGGACAAATGTCCTATCTTTATCTTCGAGATCACAACTAGTAATTCTCCCAGGAGCATACCTTTCTCTCACAGGCATCTGCTGGAAAGTTTCAGGCAAAGGTCGACCAAAGGTCTCTGGAAGGAAGAGAGTGACCAGGGCAGACAGAAGAGCCAGAGAACCCAGCACTAGATATGGTAGATACTTGTAGTATATACCTGCATATGGAGAAGAGCACATTTTAATGACTTAATAGTTTAGTATGCAGCATGTGCATGGGAGTTCACAAGTGTTGAAGTACAATACTTCTGTCAGGAAACGACCAATTAATTAACTAATTATTGCCTATGGAGATAGCAATTATAGTTTGACTTGGTGGTACGCTTCTACTCTTGGGAATACTCCCTGCAGCAGCACTACACAGGGTTCCCACACATTTATATCAATACATTTTCGCACCCCGCACTTTATTGTGCACTTGATATTTTATTATTGTGAGTTTAATGTGGATTGTTATTTATTTAAGAAAGAGTAAAGGGTGCCAACATTCTAAAAAGAAGTCGCATGTCACATGTGACAACCTGGCCACCGTCACATATACAAGAATCTATGTAGATCTTAAAAATCGCAACCGTAGATCTGTGTCATTTGATGGTTGTCTGCACTATCGGTGTGTGAATGGGTGAATGTAACACACTTTGTCAAGCGATTTGGATAAAGGCACTATAGCAATGCGAGACCATTTGCCAAGTACTGTGCCAAATTGGTACACTTTTCTGTGCCAGTAACTCACTTCAGAAGTATCTGTTCAGATGCAATAGTAGTTATTACTACTAATAGTAATAGTTATTACTCTTTGACAGAGTAAAAGTTGACATTGCAGATATATATGGACAGAAACGTACTCAGCTGCATGACATAAGGAGCAACGATACCGCCCACTTTGGAAAACATGGCACAGGTGCCAACAGCTGTGTTTCTGATGACTGTTGGGTAGAGCTCTCCGGTGTAGGCAAAAATCGTTTGGAAACTGGTGGAAATGCACAATTTACCCAGCATCTCCAGTGTTATGGACAGGTACGGTAGACCTAAGCAAACGGAAGAATAGAAGAGAATGAAGTAGAATAGATGCATGTATCTATCTATTTAGTGTTGTATGTGTGTATATATTTATGCATGTATGTACGGTATTTGTGTACATATGTGCATGCAAGTGCTTCACACACACACACACACACACACACACACACACACACACACACACACACACACACACACACACACACACACACACACACACACACACACACACACACACACACACACACACAATTCTGACTGGCATTGGTTTTATTTGCCATTAATGCCAAGTTAGCCACTCTTGGAGCCTGGCCTTCCTCTTTTAGATAAGATTACGTCCCAAAGCTGTATGGAATGCTGTTAAGGATGACATTTTGTTTCATCTTTAGACTGAGAAGGAGTAGTCTTGTTGTAACTTCCAACATTCATTAGGTTCCTATGATAAAGTCCCTATACAGTCACCTTGTGGCACCAGCTGAATGCAGTACAGCATTCCTCCTCCGAGAGCCATACAGTGCGCCACAGTCAGCCGCCTGGGAAGATACTGCAGCGCCAGCCAGCTGGAGACGGACGCCGGCACCCCCAGGGCTGCCGAGATGAAACAGTTGAAAAAGCGGTCGCCGTGAAGACGAGATGTGTTCAGGGACAGAGCAAAGTAGCCAGTGTTTATAGTGAACCTGGGAGGGACACACACACAACAACAGTCTCTGTCCCAGCAGTACAACTGATCAATGACTGACAGATAGATGGATGGTGGCTAGATGGATGGGCAGATTGATAGATTGATATATGCATGCATATAGGGATAATATATATATATATATATAGTATATACAATTTCTCCCTAGTATAGAACATTCACTAGAATACAGACCAAAACTATACACTGTTTTGAAGCACACACTGACTGTTATTACTGAATTTCCACAGATTCACAATAATGAGACTCTTTGCCAACCCCTTCAGCTTTTGTTTTTAGTGTGCTATTTTGTGAATTTGCAGTCTTTTAACTTTAAAAAAGTAAAATTGGTGAACCTTTATGCAGGTCACTTTTCCCTTCCCGTCGGTCACAAAACTGCCTGCATACACACTAGGGATCGACCGATTATCGAAACGGCCGATTATCGGGCCGATATTCATGAAAAAAAAGGGGGGGGCAACCTTTGGGGAACTGTTTTATAATGTTTTATTTATAGTTCAGTTAATAAGAAATGCTGCTACAAGAGGGAGCTAATTATAATGCTGCATTTGACAGAACAAAACATTTCAGCTTGTAGATCGGCTATTTTCAAATGGCCGAAATTGATATAGGGCTGTGGGTAATGTATGTTTTTTAAATAATAATCTAAATCTAAAAAGTAACTAGAAACTAAAGTTTTCAAATAATTGTATTGGCGTAAAAAGTACAATACTTGCCTCTGAGATGTAGTGAAGTAGAAAGTAAAAGTACTGAAAATTTGAAATACTCCAGTAAAGTAAAAGTACCTCAAAATTGTACTTAAGTACTGTACTTGAGTAAATGTACTTAGTTACTTTACACCACTGCATATACTAAGTCTATTTGTCTTAAGACATGCAAAAGAAGCACATACTAAGACATACCCTTCTAGTATGTGTGATAAGGTGAGTGCAAAACAACCTGTGGATACTCACCACACTAGGAAGAGTATGAGTGTTGCGTTTCTGGTTTTGGTGAACCTTAGCAGGTCTAGAACGCTGTGACGCTCCTCTGGGTCGCATTTGTCCTTTGCCATGTCACTCTGCAGCAGTGGTGGAAAAAGTACTCAAATGTTTTACTTAAGTAAAAGTATCAATACTGCAATGTAGAAATACTCTGTTATGAGTAAAAGTCCGGAATTCTAAATTTACTTGAGTAAAAGTACAAAAGTATTGGCATCAAAATGTTCTTAAAGTACCAAAAGTGAAAATACTCATTATTCAGAATGTCCCATTTCAAGTTTTCAAAATGTATATAAATCTTTTGAAAATAGTAGCTATACAAGCTCACTTGTGAGCCTTTAGAGCTGTAAATGTTATGTTTAGTAATAAAAATCTAAATCTAAAAAGCAACTTGTAACAAAAGTTTTCAAATGATTGTAACTGAGTAAAAGTAAAATATTTTCATCTGAGATGTAGTGGAGTAGAAGTAAAAGTATTTAAAATTGCAAATACTCCACTAAAGTAAAAAATCGTCAAAACTGTACTTAAGTACAGTACTTAAGTAAATGTACTAGTTACTTTACACCACTGCTCTTCAGGACAAAAAGCATCAGCCGCCCTCTCAGTTCATTGTGTATTCTCCCTCCATGTCAAAATGTTATGTGTCTACGCTGTCATCAAAGACACATTTGAAGTCAATTATAATGGTCGCTGTCTATTTCTGAACATAATGTTAGATGTAGCAGGGCCCTTTATACTGTGTAAAGGGCCAGGAAGATGACAGAGTATATTAGGCTTCATGCCTTGCCCTCCAAAACGTCTGTGCAAAATGTTTTTTTTTGGTGATTTTGGTGACAGACACCTCTTGTAGCTACTTGGTCATTACAGCATCATTAGAATGTGATTCCCAGTGTTGGGGCCAGAAAATAGGGATTACAAATAGTATTTTATAGTGTTTAGGGAAGTGTTCACACAACACATGTATGTGAAATGGTTATTGTGGGAAAATATGCAAGTGAAGAATGATATATATATTAGAAATAAATGTCATTGAAAAGGCTAAACAGTATGACTTAAAGTTAACTTACATCATAACCTTTAAGGATGACCTGCGGAGCCTCTACGTTGTTCTTCTTAGCAGCTTCTCTCAGTATGGCCTCAGCCTCCTCTATCCTTCCCTGGGAGATCAGCCACCGAGGAGACTCTGGGATGAACCTGCCTCGCAGGTAGGAGAGAGAAGGTTCGCGCTTTGGTTATGGAACACAGTAGAGAGAGGTTCACGCTCAAACAGTCGGAAGGGCTTTACCTCAAAAGCAATTCATGGTCCCATACGGGTGATTACAGCGAACAGAAAATATCATCCTTTTAAAGCGTAATAATTTTAAGAGAAATAGACGTCACCAAAAAACTAAAATAACCTTCAAATAGTGAAAATGCTACATTATAATTTAGTCGTTAAGCAGATGCTCTTATCCAGAGGAAGTACACACGTGTGTATGCAGTTTCAATGTAGTGCTTCAAAGAAGGATACCAGTTAAACGTGACTATATTGTACTTTTTTTTTTCTGTAATAATTGTTTTGGAAAATGAAAAAATGAATGAAATAAAATAAAATAAATGAAAAGTAAGTAATTGAAAAAACACGCCCCCCTCAAACATTAGAAGGACAATCAGTCACCAGAACCAAGGAATCCATCATCTTTAAAATTGAATTACAGTGGGTTTGTATAGGAAGGTGGCGTGTCAGATCAAATAGATATTAAATATCTAAATACTGAATCAAGCTACTTCTGGGGTGCTCACAAAAGCCAGAGTAGACGTAAAAATGACCCCAAACATGTTTGAAAGTGAAATCTCCCTTTAAGGATTCAGTACCTGTTCTTCTTCTCCTGTAAAATGAAATAAAAAGTTATAAAAGAAAAAAAAGAAAAACCCTTTAGAATTTAAATTCATAAAAGAATGAAAGAAACTATTAGCATCTATACTACAGTGAGCTGTCACAGGTAATAGTGATAATTAATATTATGAGCAAAAAAAAATGGCTCAGTAGTGATGGTTCTTCTACAATGACTGCAACTCACCACCAGAGGGGTGTGTAGATCAGGCCTGGCAGAGATAAAGCCAGCAGAAGAGACCTCCAGTCCCTTATGAAATAAGCAAAGAGAGGCAGCATCATGTAGCCAACACCAAAGAACAGATTCATTCCCAGAGACAAAAACAGGTAACGCACGTTTCCTGTCAAGATCTCAGTACCTGGAGGGATGCAGAGGGAGAGAAATACACCAAAATAAAACACGTTTATCGGCAAGTGCTCCTCTGTTCCACAGATTTCCATAAACCTAGGCCTAGACACTGTATTTTGCAATAATATCGATATGCACAGTCTAATGTATCATTTCATTGCATTCCTAATGCTGGAGTCGCAGGCCGAATATAGCAGATCTACAAGCTACCGTGCCGTGTTGTGAGCTTGTTGATCAGTTATTTTCAGCCATGACTCCGTCGCACAACAAAGTATAAATCAGGCTTAAATAGTAGGCTACATGTTACATTCAGCACATTCCCATCCATTCTCAACATGTGAGTAGTTGTTGCATACCTAAGACAAAAGCAGCAATATGGTTGGAGTTCTGGCCCAAAGCAACGATGAAGAAGAGGATAGAGAACACCGTCCACGAGGGAGAGAAGATTTGGACAAAGGTAAAAAACATCTGGACTGCCATGGTTGCAAACATAACGGGCTTTCTTCCAAACCTTAAAAAAAAAAAAAAAATTAGACAAAATTAGCCAACATGTGTTTTGTTTCTCTTTCCTTTGCAATTTACAATTTACATGTTAGCAGTGGTGGAAAAAGTACTCAAATGTTTTATTTAAGTAAAAGTATCAATACCACAATATAAAAATACTCTGTTACAAGTAAAAGGCCTGTGTTCAAAATGTTACTTGAGTACAAAAGTATTGGCATCAAAATATACTTACCAAAGTACCAAAAGTAAAAGTACTAAAAAGTTTGAAAATAGCACATCTAGACAAAGGGTCAAACTGTTAGTTATTATTGGTGGATAGACCAACGACAACACAGGTTAACTGACCCTCCTTATGACCCTCCTTACATGACCATGACCATGAATCCTTATGTCACACATGACCATGACCATGAATCCTTATGTCACACATGGGCAGTGGAGGACAGTAACGGTGTACATTTACTTGAGTACTGCACTTAAGTACATTTTATGAGTATCTGTATCTATGAGTCTTTTTTTGGTATACTTTATTGATTACTTTCACTCCGCAACATTTCAAAGACAAATATTTGACTTTTAACTCCACTGCAACTCTAGGGAGGCTGTGAAGTACTCATTCACTTCAGGCCATTTCCCCACAAGACTAAGAGACGGAGCGTCATGGCTCATGGGTCATTATTAAATAATCATGCCATGGGTAACGGGTTTCAAATACCTGTCTGAGATCTGTCCAGAGAAGAAGGATCCACACAAAACTCCCAGGAAGTACACTGAGGAGGTGAACGGTTGCTTCCACTGGTTGCTGCATACCAGGTCAAACTGCAGGTTGAGAATTTACAGTAAAGAAAGATTGACACTTCCGGGTGCAAGAATTTGAGTACTTTTTCCACCACTGACGCACGCACGCACTGACCTCCGTGACGATGGTGGACTGGTAGATGTCTTGGCTGTAGCTCCATCCGTCCACACAGCTCTCCTGTCTCAGTTCAGTGAGGTTCACGTCCCGACCGGGGATGTAGCCCAGAGCAGACAGGTTCCTGACCTCGTCCAGTCTGTACCGGTGGCATCGGCTCTGCTCCTCCTGTCCGTTCACCACCTTTTCAAACATAATAACCTCTATTACAGTGCAATAAGCCGTATGTATGATATTTATGGCAACTAGGGATGCACCGATATGGAATAGCCAATACCGATTTTGTTTTGGTTATTAATTCAAATTTAAAAAAGCAAATACATCTTCATGATGAAAAAAATTACAAATTCCATTTTGTATACTCTCAGAGTTACAGACCCGTAAGTGTCCTTTTGCTTCATAGCCATCATTTAGCTGGGGACCCCCGGAACCCCCTCAAGGACCCCTGGATTTCAACAAACCCCTCCCTTGAGAACCAATGCATTAAGCCATACTGTATATTAACATATGGAAGCATATCGTAAAGAACAATACACTGGCGTCAGGTGCTCACCTCTACTGGGATGATGGCCTTGCGCCACTCTGCAGTTAGGTTGACATCTGGAACCAGGCAGTGGTGGCGGGGGGTGTCAGCCAGGAAGATGACAGAGAATGCACTGAAGCCATTGGGAATGGTGCTGGCACAGAGCAGGAAGAACACAATCTGCTGGAAGCGTCCCCACTGTCCAAGGAAGGCTGTGGTTTCCTCGTAGTCCTTCATGGCCAAAGACCCAGGAGTCTGAGAATGAAGAGAATAAAGATTCAAGAACCTCCTCTTCTTGCTGACACTAAATACCTCATCAAGTCAGGTGATGTGTCAGACATGTCCGGGTTTAATGCAAGGAAGATTTTGAAAGGAAAGGACAGAAAGTCCCTTCCGTTCTCTAGATATATGACGGGTGGCAAAACTCGCACCGGACGTTGGTGAATAACATTGCAGTGGATGGAGCCGGCTGGAGCAGCTCATGAACAAACATTATTTCTGAATGATTGAGACCATTGTAAAATAATCGCTTCAGGAAAATAAAAGAAAACATATCACACATTTTTTTCTGCTCTCTTGTTTTTCCATGTACACTCTACATACATTTATTTAGGTATCCAAAGAGCAGAGAGAGTAAGATTCTCACATGGGCAGCCAGACTGATTGACAGTCACTGATTGACAGCTGTCTGCCAATCAATCAGTCAACACCTGTTGACAGCTCACACACATGCCCCCCCCCCCTCCCCCTGCAACCCCCTCCCCCCTGAAACCGCCTCCCCCTGCCCCCCCCCCCCCCCCCAAATGCATTGTGACCTTGTAGATCGGCTATCTTCTTACTGTATGTTTTGTAATAATAATCAAAATCTACAAAGTGGTCCGGACCAGGCTAACAGCCAAGCTTAATTAATCCAGTGCCTTGTTCTTCAAGTTTTGTGATATAGCTGTTAGTCCATTTTGTTTTATATGGACTCATTTTAATGACCCTGCATTCAAATAAAATGAAATAAATACAATAAGATATAATCAATTTAATTATATTACTGAAATAGTGTGTGACCATGAATCATAATTGTTTCACAATGACTCATGTGATATGTCATTGGTCATTGTCACTCTGTTAACACTATAGTTCACATTGTAGATGTTTGATAATATATTCGGGTTTTTTTTATTATAAAAAATGTCTGACATACATACATACATACATACATACATACATACATACATACATACATACATACAATACATTTATGTTTCAAATAATTGTAGTGTAGTAAAAGTATGAGATGTAGTGGAGTAGAAGTAAAAGTATTGGAAATTGGAAATACTCGAGTACTAATGCCTCAAAATTGTACTTAAATACAGTACTTGAGTACATGTACTTAATTACTTTTTTGATTATTATTTGATTATTGAGTATTACATTGATTTGATTATTATTACAAAACATACAGTAAGAAAATAGCTGATCTACAAGCTCACAATGCATCACAAATCACGATTTGATGCATTGTGAGCTTGTAGATCTGCTATTTTCAAAAGATTTGTATACATTTGAAAACTTGAATTGGGACATTTTGTATAATGAGTACTTTTACTTTTGGTATTTTCGTGTGTGAGCTGTCAACAGGTGTTGACTGATTGATTGGCAGACAGCTGTCAATCAGTGACTGTCAATCAGTCTGGCTGCCCATGTGAGAATCTTACTCTCTCTGCTCTTTGGATACCTAAATAAATGTATGTAGAGTGTACATGGAAAAACAAGAGAGCAGAAAAAAATGTGTGATATGTTTTCTTTTATTTTCCTGAAGCGATTATTTTACAATGGTCTCAATCATTCAGAAATAATGTTTGTTCATGAGCTGCTCCAGCCGGCTCCATCCACTGCAATGTTATTCATCGAACCTCCGGTGAGATTTTGCCACCCGTGAGTGTCACGTCATATATCTAGAGAACGGACGGACTCTGTCCTTTCCTTTCAAAATCTTCCTTGGTTTAATGGTACTTTGACTTAGACCGGAGTAAAGGTCAATCTAAAAGGTCAATGGTAGCTAGAATGGTCAAGAGTGACTGGCATGTAATCAGTGGTGTAAAGCAACTAAGTACATTTACTCAAGTACAGTGCTTAAGTACATTTTTTTTTTAACATACATTACCCACAGCCCTATATCAATTTTGGCCATTTGAAAATAGCCGATCTACAAGCCGATTCATTGTGAGCTTGTAAATCTGCTTTTTTCAAAAGATTTTTATACATTTTGAAAACTTGAAATGGGACATTCTGCATAATGCGTACTTTCTACTTTTGGTAATTTAAGTGCATTTTGATACCAATACTTTTGTACTTGTACTAAAGTAAATGTTTTATTCCGGACTTTTACTTGTAACAGAGTATTTAGACATTGCAGTATTGATACTTTTACTTAAATAACACATTTAGAGTATTTTTCCACCACTGCATGTAGTGATCTATCTGTGTTCTCTTCAGCAATGGATACCAGATGTGTGGAAGTGAAATGTATGCCTCTCTGACTGTGGATGGACATTAACACTTTTACTAACCCAGACAGGCCTGTCGTAATAAACCAATCCGCAATCTTAATGTTCCAATACAGCCATACAAGATGTAATTTCTGCTGTGGTCCCTGATTAGAACTTTATGTGCTAAATATGGTATACTAATTGTTGTGAGCTCCTAGACAGAAAGAGATAGAAAGAGGGGAAGGTATGCGAGGGCTGAAAATAAATAGAGACAGTAGTTAAAAGAGCCCTGTCAAGAAGTTGATGAAAACAGGCCTAATACACATACAATCCTATTGCCGTTGCACATCAGACGATGGGAACAGACCTTTGATTGACAGGGGTCACTTCTTCAAGTAGCGTTCTGCGGCTGTTGGTCGCCTGCCTGCCCGCCTTCGACACTCCTCAAGTGCCAGCAAGTCTTCACTGTTAACAACAGCCGTCTTTAGAGTCTATATTCTTCTCTTTTCACTGTTGTGTTGAAAGGCACAACTTTGATTCCTTTGCAGTAGATGAACGCAATATTGAATGACTGGAAAATGTCAATGAATCTTGGATTTCCCATTCAAATTGAACAAAACTAAAATACACCTAACTCACACGAAAACAAGGAAATGGGAGGATTTGGCATACAAACGTAAATAAGACCAGACCAGGCAAGACTGGGTCTTGGGTATGAGGAGATGGTCATTTATTCTCCATCATAAATACCATGTGAAACTCATTCCTCTCCCTGTCATTGGCTGAAACACAGAAAGGTACAGTATGTTTACAAAGAGAGGGGGGAAGAAGAGAGAAATCTGAGCCCACAACACTAACTCCACAACACTAACTAATTAGCTCAACCTAAAGTTAATTCCTTACAAGGAGTTATTCAGTTACTCAGTTTCACACATCTGGTTCCTATTTAGAAAGAATATTGGAAATATAATGAATCATGAATAATGAATGGTAAATAATAATAATCAAATGATAATGAAAATGTACCTTCATGCATAAGTGAGAGTACGATAAACAGTTATACTTAATCATACTTGAATTAAACAAATATAACAGCAAGCTTACACAGTAGGACACGTAATAACCACTTGTTTAAGTCCTGTTAAGAACTGACAAAGATCTATCATCGCCACGATGCAACGCGTTGTGGAAAGCTTGTACAGTAGATCGGCTATTTCACCATTTTTACTGAGCTTGTTGAATCTCGACCCTGACTAAAACTAATAAAACCCAAACTAAAACTAAGCCTTTTTTAAAAAAAAATAAACAAATTAAAACTAAACTGAAAACAAAGTCAGAACAAAATAAAAAATCACACCCAGTGTGAAGAGAGTGGTGCCTTGATGAGTTAATTTAGCCTGGTAAAGCTCCTCCCTCCGGGGCTTTACCAGGCTTAATTAATGTAACTTTTTTTTTCGTTTTTCGTTTTTCTGACACAGAACCCAAGATATCGTGATCCGAAGATTTGCTGCTCCATTCACTTCTTGGTTAACTCATTACTTAAAAGGCTGTATCTTGCCTCCTGTGTATTCTTTTTTTTTACTATGTATTTTTGGTCCAGACACGCTATTTTCAAAGGCAGACAACAAATGTCAACGAGGTCGCGATGACCTCGTTGACATTGTGAAACCATACAGTGCAACCCTCAGTGATTAGCAACCACAAGGGGATCGATCATACTGGAGATATATATTCTGTGACTACTTGAAAAAGGTAAGAAAATCGAAAAATCGCTGGCAGTGGGCAAACGCGGCCAGAAATAAGTCTGGCAGTGAATTAAGGGCATGCAAAAAAGTGAGTCAGATTGTCTCAGAGGGCAACAAAACAAAACAAACAAAAAAATAGAGCTAATGAGAGCTTGAGCTAAAGGACAATAGCTCTGAGTTTAAGATTTGAATGTCTTGCTTATGTCACATGTTGCGTAAGAGAATATTCAAATCGTCATAGAGAGGAGTTGATCTGTTATGCCTGTGGGTACATTACATTCCTCCTATACCACCTATGGGCACCATTAGTGCCAACATTTCTTCATGGAGATACAATTTCTGTCAACAGCTCAGTAGCTAACCTTTGATTATTATATCCCATATTGCAGTGTTTTACATCATATTGTACTTTATAAACAGTCTGGGGAGTATCAATCAATCACTATTTATTCATTTTAAGAATGGCTTTTTTGTTGCAAATTAACTATTATTCCCCACAGTTTCCCCACAGAATATTGTCACAGTTTTTGCATGAACGGTGTGTTGAATTATTATGAAGATAATAATCATAATTATTACTATCATGCGCTGTATTATTACTATCATGTATAAATTGTAATAATAGAATCATGTTTGATTCTTATAACACTAATGTAGATGTTAAAGTTTCAAACATTGTATGCAACTATGCAAGTCTCTTTCATTATGAATGGAGCAGCTCCAGGCTATATAGCAATACAGCATCAGAGTTTATATTCTATGCTCTCTGTTTTCCAGATTTGGGAGGGTTATGAATGTCCATAAATACTAATTAGGTTGCCCCTGGTCATAAGACTAACATACTGTAAGTCAGTCTTCTAATTGAGCAGTATGCCCTTTTCGGTACTGAAAGTTTGTATCCATTGACAGAAAAACGTAAACTCTCTGTAACATTGTTTCTCTACAGAGAGAATTCACGCCACCTCAGAGGTTACATGACAATGGATGGCATTGGGAAATCAAGCTGGTGTTCATTGTCTCCGCCAGGCCGAAAGGCATGGCGAGAGAGTATGTTTTTCCCCCTGTCCGTCCGTGTGTGTGTCCGTCCGTCCGTGTGTCCGTCTGTGAACAGCTAATCTCCGGCACCGTTGGCTTGATCGCAGCGAAACTGTGCACACACACTCCCTGGATGCCAATTCAGAACCTCTGCCCCAAATCTTTCACATGGGCCTGTTATAGCGCCACCAGGAGGCCGCTTTTTGCAAAACACATTTTTTGACTACTCCTACAGATTTTGTCCAAACGTCACACAAATCGGTACACAGTATCTCTATAGTCATTAAACAAAACAGGTTTTTCAGATTTTTTAAATTCCATCCTGATTGGCTCAAAATGGCTTCCAAAGTTTGCAGAAGTGCTCCGTATTGAACAAAATGCCTCAAATCATGAACACAGCATGCAATTTCCGTGAAACTTTGCACGTACATTCCCACTAGGCCGAGGAAGAAATGCCACTTCAATTTTTTCAAATCAGCCTCATGGTGGCGCTATAACAGGCCAATTCGTGTTTTTACCCTTAACTGCACCGATCTGTTTACAACTTTGTATGACTGATCTGTTTGATTTTTCATAAACCATCCTGATTGGCTACGATTGACATCTAAAGTTTGCAAGAATGGCCCGTATTGAACTAAATGCCGCAAATCATGAACGCAGTGTCCGATTGCCGTGAAACTTTGCACGCACATTCACACTACGTTGAGGAACAAATGCCACCCTTTCAACATTGCCCTATTACAGCGCCAACAGGAGGCCGATTTTTACAAAACTTTATTCATCACGCAAGGTACACATTATCTCTATAGTCAAGTGATCAAGACGGATCCGTCCGATTTTTCACATTCCATCCTGATTGGCGAATTCAGAACATTGCTGGTCCACACTCACCTACCTGACCTGGCGGAGACCTGTGCTCCGAGAAGCACTTTTTCTAGTTTACTTATGTTTCTTTGCTCTGTGCCTGAATGGAGGATATTGGTCTATACCAGGGGTGGGCAACTTTGTATGGACTGTTTGTGTTCTGCCCTCTAATAGCAAGTGTTGCCAGAGCAACCTACTGGTCATTCAATTTATTTTATACAACAGGTGTACTGTATTGTCCTGATTAGGAGAAGCACACAGGTGTAAATGTGCTCTTGATTATGTGTGTACTCTGATATTCCTCATGTCACCATATGTTGTTGAGCCGTTGACATCATTGTCTGTAAGTGGGATCTGTACCTTTTCTTATGACAGGAGACTAGTTTCTGATTTGTAGGCAACTTTGTAGAGTGTATTTCATGCATAATTGATTTATTTAACATTCTCTGTGTGTAGATTAGCTGTGTTCACCTGCTTGCTTGTTTGTTTGTTACAGCCTGTCTTTTTCTTTCTTTTTCATAGTTTTATTCCATTTCTTGATGTACAAGTGTGACAATAAAACACAGGAGCTTGGACGCTATTTCCTGACTCCCATGTCATTTTTGAAAGGAGTTTGACTGACTGTCTACAGTAACTGTGTACACTAAATGTACACATAGCGAGGACAGTACAGTTTGTCATTCATTATTTTGGTACAGTGTGAAGCACATCATTGACTACAGTCTTTGAATGACTCAATACAAGTGTGACAAGACGCTATTTCCATGACTCCCATGTCATTTTTGAAAGGGGTTTGGCTGACTGTCTAACTATGACAAATTGTACTGTCCTCGCTATGTGTACATTTACACATTCATTATTTTTGGTACAGTGTGAAGGACACCATTGACTACAGTCTTTGAATGACTCAATGTCCATGCCAATGAAAACATATACCACAGTCATAGTTCAGTTCATCAAGGCAAAGCAAGGCATGTTCATTTGTGTAGAATATTGCAACAACAACAAGGCAATTCAAAGTGCTTCACACAAAACATTAAGAGCCTTTAGACAGTGCAAAAATAAACACAAAGGACATTTGAATAAGAATGAAGAGAATAGAAAACCCTAACCCTACATACACTTGTCAGTATTGGCTAAAACTGATCTTGTAATTGCACCACCTGATCTAATCCAAGTGCGCTTGTGCCATGGTCTCTCGAGACTGACGGCCGCTACTACTTGGCAGAAGTAACTTTTTACTTACTTATTTAGAGTGTATTTTTCTAATCTTTTGTTGTTACGTTAAAACATAAATTTAACCTTTTTCTCAAACCTTTTCATTTCATTTAAAATATATAAGTACTGTAGCCTTATCATATGAATCATCTGCATGGTAGTTTTCTCACTACCATCTCCACTGGGGATATTATGTTTCATCATGGCCTAATGAGTATATCATTATCTAATCCCAGGTGTAGGTTCAAGGTTGCATCATGGTTGCATTACATAATAGTCTATGTCATTGTCCTTACATGACAATATCTAAGTTAAGTCCTTAGATGACTCAATATTATATTTGCTAAATTCAATAATCATACAACTACTGCCATGTCACACTCAATGTAATAAAACAATGTATTCTATCATGAAAAGAATGGAGATGTTCTCAATAGTTTCATTCCATTTTCCTCCACAGGAAGGCACTGTGGAACTAGTATCTCAGAATAGAACAGATAGCACTCTTAGGTGTGTTGTTTTTCAAATTATTTTAAAAAGATTAACCAGATTTCAGGGATTGTGACTTGATAAAGATGGCAAAACATTAGTATTTTATGAACAGATACATTGAATATTGTATTGTATAAAACTCCCCATTCAGTGTATTAAGTGAGGAATGTAATGACTTTCACTCAATAGAGATCCAAGCCATTGTTATCCCTTCATTAACAGTTACATTTTCTCTGTCATTGTTGAGTAAGTGTGTGTGTGTGTGTGTGTGTGTGTGTGTGTGTGTGTGTGTGTGTGTGTGTGTGTGTGTGTGTGTGTGTGTGTGTGTGTGTGTGTGTGTGTGTGTGTGTGTGTGTGTGTGTGTGTGTGTGTGTGTGTGTGTGTGTGTGCTGGTGCAGTCATCTGTATTGATCTCAGGTAATTGGACGCGGAGAGAATGGGAGACTAAAGTCAATGGACCATGTATAACAGATCCAACAACAAGTGGATTGTCTAGCAGTATAAGAACACAACAATTTGACTACTCTGAGAAGAGAGGGAAAAGCATAAGTCCAGATCATCTGCACTCACATCTGTCTCTTAACTTTTCATTTATTCTTCAAGACAGAGTAGGTCTGTGTGATTATACGTAATCTGCCTGTGGTGAGTTAAACTCTGAAGATCCATCTATACAAACTCTCCCTGCGGGAATGCAATCCGAGGAGCTTCTTCGTGCAATGCTCTATCTGTCCCTCACGGTGGTAGGAGTCCCAGGGAACTTAGCTGTGATCTTGGCCTTCCTCCTGGTGTTGCACCAGGAGAGCCGACTCGTCCCGGCCGACGCCATCATGCTGCACCTCGCCTGCATCAACCTGTTGGTGGTGTGCGTTGGCTGCTTGACGGAGACCCTGGTCTCCTTCCGCCTGGCCGATGTCTTCGGGGACGCCGGCTGCAAGTCGGTGATGTTTGTCTACAGCGCGTCGCGCTCTCTTTCCATCTGGCTCACCTTCGTCCTGAGCGCCTACCAGTGCCTGAGCATCGCCCCTCCAGGATCCCGCTGGGCCTCTGTCCGCGCCCTGGTGTCCCGCTACCTGGGGCTGGTCTTCCTCTCCCTCTGGATCCTCACCTGCATGTACGGCACCACTGCCGTCCTCTTCGCCCAAGGCAGCCGCAACGACTCCAGCCTCGGAAGCCACGTCATCAAGGCGCAGTTCTGCTACTTGCACTTCCCGTCCAAGTACTCCATGCAAGCCAGCGGTGCGGCCCTAGTGGTCAGGGACACGGTGCCCATGATCCTCATGATCCTGGCCAGTTTCATCCTCCTGGTCTTCCTCTGCAGACACAGTCAGCAGGCGACAGGGCACCGGCACCGGAGCAGCGGTGGAAGCGGCGGGGCAGAGCAACGGGCCACCAAGATCGTGGTAGCGCTTGTGACCCTGTATGTGGTCCTGTATGGAGTCGATAACAGCCTTTGGCTGTACACGATTACTGGGAGAAAGACCATGCTTTCCTCATTGATCGCGGACCTCAGTATATTTTTCTCCTCGCTCTATTCAGTACTCAGTCCCATGCTCATCATCGCCTCCAACAGGAAGGTGAATAGCAGGTTGAGGTGTGTAGTGCGGTAGTTAAGCCTGTTCAAGATAAAGCAATGGCTATGTCTGCTAGGCTTATAGAAGACACATCAAACTATTGCAGCAGCAGAAAGGAATAGGTACATATAAAGTATGGACACAGCAAAAGATTAAATAGAAGAATATAACACCCAAAGCATATTATGTAGAACGCTATTCACCATGTCAGATTATTATATACTCTAGGAGAGCCCATGTAATTCACTATATTAATATTATTGATATATCTATAACGTAAAAGAGGTGGTGCCATGATTTTGCACTTTTTCTGTTTTTCATGTGTCTATGAGGTTGATAGAACTTCATTAAGCCCCCTGCTGGTGTTTTTATGGTGTTTTATGTCTTCTCTGACTACTTTGAGTTTCTTCCTGGAGGACGCAGTAAAAAATATACCCTCCCCGGGCTCCCCCTCATTGTCATAACACAACTGTGGGCTTGGCTAAGAAAAAGCACATGTAGCAACGTAGCAACATGAGGGGAGGGGGGGGCGTCAGGCAAAGTAAACACAGAGAGACAGAGGGAGGGAGAGAGAGAGAGAGAGAGAGAGAGAGAGAGAGAGAGAGAGAGAGAGAGAGAGAGAGAGAGAGAGAGAGAGAGAGAGAGAACAGAACAAAACTCACTATCATTGCAACAGATGATTGAAAGATCAACTTCCATAATGCATGGTGTTCACGTTGGTAAAAAGGTTAATATGAGCGATCCAAAAACGTAATCCATTCATTCATGTCCAAAGCAGTAGCAACAATTAGCCAGTGATTCACTATCAGACTTCCTGTAGTTGCTTTTCAAAATATGACTCACTGAATAGTAGAAAGCTTGTACTGTGGTTATTGAAAACAGGTTTTAATTTGAAGTTCATACTGGTAAGTTCCTTTCTTTCTCTTACTTAAAATCGGCAAAGAAAAAATAATCCATTCTGTTCTCAATAATAAATAAATAAATGCATTTGCTCAACTCAGAGCAAAATGATTGATAGTAAGGAACCAAATGTACCCTTACATTGCCTATATCTGTAACTGTATATATATTTATATATATATATATATATATATATATATATATATATATATATATATATATATATATATATATATATATATATACATATATATATATATAAATGAAACCAAATGGACCCTAGCAGATCTACAAAATCACAACGTGTCGCAATGCGATACGCTGTGAGCTTGTAGATCTGCTATTTTGGCCAATGTATAGGTTTCAACTGGTTACACTGATTTTGATACTAAACCAATTTTGCTGTGGACCCTCTGGAACCCCCTCAATGACCCCTGGGGGTCCCCAGACCCCAGTTTGACAACCACTGCTCTAGAGCATTTTATAAACAACTGGGAATAGTCCAGGGGCCAAGCCATATTTTGGTACCACCTAAGGTGACCGTAAAGTTTTTGTATTTTTGGGCATCAAATTATTGCGACAAAAAACAAAATATATCCATGTATTCAAGGCTTCATGGGGTGTGCAATTGATAGAAAATAAATCATTTTTTGGGGTGAACTCCTCCTTTAAGTTTCCCAGGGGGACTCTCTACCCATTCAGCTATGACCACCCTAGACCGAAGGAGGGTCAACTTTTACAAGCTTATGGAAAGCAGTCTTTTTGCAAACACCAAAAATCTGAGAAGTTATCAATTGCACACCCCATGAAGCCTTGAATACATGGATATATTTTGTTTTTTTGTCGCAATAATTTGATGCCCGGGTGTATTTCCGGTAGGAGACACAAAGATTCTACTTTGTGTCTCCTACCGGATACATTAGCCGGTAGGTAGTGATAACTGCCATTAAGCTACAAGATTGGAAGGGTTATCATACCAAAATATAAACTAGAGACATGTATGAAGACAAAAATACAAAAACTTTACGGTCACTTTAGGTGGTACCAATTTGTGAAAATATCAGTGTTGGCCCCTGGACTAGAAGGGCCATGGGCCATGGTCCTTTCATGAGGAGGAGGAGGGACTAGGACAGGTGGGTGGTCTTGTAGGAGGAGGCGGAGGGACTGGTTCAGTGGGAGGTGCTAAGGTGAGAACCAGGTATACTTATTGAACTGGAGGCGTGTCCACATAAAAACATAATATTAACACTTTCTGTACACTTTTTTGAAAAAATCTTCCTCCTAGTATAACCATAATACCTGATGATCATGTTTTAGGGGGGGGGGGATCACTGAAAATCACTGCACCCCGTCTTTAAGTAAATAGATTTGGTATGGCGACGGTGTTGTTTCAAAAGTATGTTGAGGGATATAAATTATATTTGGGTGATAAATATATTAACCACATAAACTCTATAAACTTAGTTGACCGGGGTCCCCCCGACTGGGACACAAATAAAAGTTGAACACAATATATTAAATAACAGAATATTCTTTATATATTAATATGAATATATTATAATATTCTTAATATTTTTGTCCCTGACCATGTCAGAACAACTTTCTACATAGGCTATTTGTGTACTTTCTTGTTTATCCTAAATGTAATGTATTATGCTAACGTGTAATAACAATAACAGGTAACATAACAGTAAGAATTTGAAATGTTTATTGTATGCACAGTGATAAATGTTTTGCTGAGACCATGGATCTGTTTTATGATTTAAAATTATTTAATAAAAGGAAGAAAAAGTTTTGAACAAGAGGATGCTGTTCTGTCATAAAAACATTATTGCTCAATGCTGCATGAATCTCTGCTGATGCTGGCCACATATTGTTTTGCTTGTTCATTCATTAAGCACCCTCGTTCTTAATTGGGTGGAAGAATTGTAACTGGATGAAGGCTCACAGTCGCTGTCAAATGACTTCCTGTCTTCCAGTCACCTATTTAGTTAGAGCGTATTTTTCTAATCTTTTGTTGTTACATTAAAACATAAATGTCACCTTTTTCTCATACCTTTTCATTTCATTTAAAATATAGAAGTAGCCTTATCATATGAATCATCTGTAGGCTATGGTAGTTTTCTCACTACCATCTCCACTGGGGATATTATGTTTCCTCATGGCCTAATGAGTATCATTATCTAATCCCAGGTGTAGGATGCATCATGGCTGCATTACATAATAGTCTATGTCCTTACATGACAATATCCAAGTTAAGTCCTTAGATGACTCAATATTATATTTGCTAAATTCAATAATCATACAACTACTGCCATGTCACACTCAATGTAATAAAACAATGTATTCTATCATGAAAAGAATGGAGATGTTCTCAATAGTGTAATTCCATTTTCCTCCACAGAAAGACACCGTGGGACTAGTATCTCCGAATAGAACAGATAGAAATCTTAGGTGTGTTGTTTTTTAAATTATTTCAAAAACATTAAACAGATTTCAGGGATTGTGACTTGATAAAGATGGCGAAACAGTAGTATTTTATTAACAGATAAACATTGAATATTGTATTGTATAAAACTCCCCATTCAGTGTATTAAGTGAGGAATGTAATGACTTTGATTGATTGATTGATTGATTGATTGATTGATGTACTTTATTTAGTAAGACATGAGAACAACAGTACATGGAAGCACAAATTCACAATACACGGTCTACTAAACTGGAAGACTCATTAAGCACTGAGCTTGTTTAAGATGAGATCCCCATGCACACAAATCATGATGAAAATAGAGGTCCACTCAATAGAGGTCCAAGCCATTGTTATTCCTTCATTAACAGTTACATTTTCTCTGTCATTGTTGAGCAAGCTGGACCTTGGAGTCAGCTGATTGATGAAAATAACTCTGGGAAAATGGTTTGTTGAAGGATAACATTAAGTCTAATAATGACATACTGTGCATGTTCACATCATGTATACTTTAAAATTGTACATCGAGGTGCCCAGATGTCCCTTGTGCGGCGCCCACCTATCCTGTATCTGATTTGAACATGCTTGCAGCTTGTAGAACATTTCACATTTAAGGCCTCATTTGAACAATTGCTATAAAACCTGTGGATGTCATTATGGCATAAACAATAAGTTGAAGGGTACATTTTGGAGGTTCAAATAATGTACAGCCTACTTATTTCATACCCCTTTCCAAAACATACTTTTATTATTAACTTTTTCACATTTTGCAAACAACTGCCAATGTCAAACTGCAAAAACATACATACATTCACAATACGTATCTGGTGTATGGCTGAAGCTTGATTTTACTTTCCTTGTGATTATGGCCTGAATAGAACTTCTTACAACCATGTTACAGTAACTGCAATCTGGGAACCCATCGTCAAATAAAAAGGAAAAACAGCGCCCTCTGCTGTTTTTCACTTGCTATGAATCTGTTCTTGGGAGATTACAGTAAGTGACGTGTGATGTAGTAGCCTAATGCAGGTGCAAGACCATTGTGTTTGTGTTGTGTTATAGGTATATTGCATAGTTTTCTATGCATTTCGGGGGTTTTGGGGGGTTCGACCCCCAAACAAATGTTCTGCCGCGTGGCGCCCAGGATGTATCTCTTATTTCAATCTCTGGGTGTTGGCAACCAAACACACACACGCACGCACGCACGCACGCACGCACGCACGCACGCACACACACACACACACACACACACACACACACACACACACACACACACACACACACACACACACACACACTCACTCACTCACTCACTCACTCACTCACTCACTCACTCACTCTTTCAAATATTGAAAGAATATTGTACTTTTACTCCACTACAATTATTAGATAAAAACTTGTGTGTGTGTATATATATATATATATATATATATATATATATATATATATATATATATATATATATATATATATATATATATATATATATATAGGTATAAGGGTCCTCACGTTTAATCGGTCCGTCTACTTTCCTGTCCGGTGTTTTGTCGTCATGTCGTTCCTTCCGTTCCGAGCATTATCTCCTTCCGCCTGGTCCTTTCTCGGTGTCTCTCATGCTCTCTGGTCCACGTGTGGATTTCTCTCCTCATTTCATCACAAAGACCAACAGTCACTCTGGATCAAATGGCGTCGCCGTTCGAGCAGATGAGGGCCAACGTAGGGAAGCTCTTACGTGGCATCGACAGGTAAGATGCCTGGGAAACCGACTGATACCCGGGTTAGCTTCCTAGCTCGCTAACTAGCAGCTAGTAAGCTAATGGACTGATGCTAGCTTAGTAGTGTTTGCTGTGTATCCTCAGTGATGTTAATGGGATACGCTGCTGGGGATGATGACGATGAGCATCAAGATCTAGCATACGAGCAGTTTGGTGTGTGTGTGTGTGTGTGTGTGTGTGTGTGTGTGTGTGTGTGTGTGTGTGTGTGTGTGTGTGTGTGTGTGTGTGTGTGTGTGTGTGTGGAAGCAATAGTATTATGCAAAGTCTGCTAACAATAATGACCAACCACAGCCAGCTTCTGTGTCTGTCATCCACTGATGGATGGATCCATTTTTTGTACTTACTTTTACTAAGTAAAAGTATCAATTCTGCAAAATACTGTTACAAGTAAAAGTGCAAAAGTATGTACTTTTACTCAAGTAAAAAATGTACCTAAAGCACCAAAAGTAAAAGTACTCATTGTGCAGAATGTTCCATTGCACAAGTTCAAAATGTATAAAGAAATCTTTTGAAAATAGCCGCTTCTATTCTCAAATGGCTTATATATAATATTATATATATATATATATATATATATATATATATATATATATATATATATATATATATATATATATATATGGCTGAAGTGGTCAGTGTGTTTTGTAATAATAATCAAAATCGACAAAGTTATTAAAGTTTTCATATAATTGTAGTGGAGTAAAAGTACAATGTTTTCTTCTGAGATGTAGTGGAGCAGAAGTAAAAGTACTGAATATTGAAAATAGTCCAGTAAAGTAAAATAATACCTCAGAATTGTACTTAAGTACAGTACTTGAGTATATGTACTTAGTTACTTTCCACCACTGCTGTCATCCACTGTTGAAGTTAAGTGTTATCATCCTTTTGACAGCTGTGCCTCTCTGATGTCGAGTACCAACATTCCCTAGTCAATTACTTTACCAATGTTGTTAATAATTGTGTTGTGTTAATGCATACGGATGCACAAACAAAACATCATCTCTTTTCCCAGGTACAACCCAGAAAACCTGGCTACACTGGAGCGCTATGTGGAGACACAAGCTAAAGAGAATGCTTATGACCTGGAGGCTAACTTGGCTGTTCTCAAACTGTGAGTCTGGTAGCCAATTAGCTTCCCTTCATAAATAAAGTATAGAAATGTGT
The DNA here is from genome assembly GCF_963454915.1 of Gymnoscopelus microlampas. Classification (NCBI taxonomy): domain Eukaryota; kingdom Metazoa; phylum Chordata; class Actinopteri; order Myctophiformes; family Myctophidae; genus Gymnoscopelus; species Gymnoscopelus microlampas. The sequence continues at coordinate 19,946,536 of NC_139945.1, read as the reverse complement.
AATTATGTCAATGCTCTGCCTACCGATGTGGTAGTAGACTAGGTATCGTCATAACCTTTTGTTTTGGCACTTTAAGCCATTCCTATATATTTAAATTGAGTGGAGGAAAAAGCGTACCGTTTTATCTTAGCCTAGATCAGGACTATCATATATGCTTTTTATCGAGTCTGACATTTGCTTATTAGATACGTAAGCAAATGTCAGACGCGATCAAATAAATCTATGATAGACTTGATCCCAGGCTGGTTTTATCCTGAGATGATTGATGCCTTTATTAATACCAAACAATAACTCCAACATGTGGTTCTACTACCAGTCTTTAATACAATGTCGGTAGAATTTCACTGTTCCCCAAAACCAACCATCTTGGTACGATACCAAGCATAGTTTGTATTGCAAATCATTGTTTCGTTATAAAACTTAACCTGTGGTGTTAGTTTCCATCCCTCAACAAAAAAAAACTTAAGTGTTGATGTCTTGCAGGTACCAGTTCAACCCAGCCTATTTCCAGGTCAATGTGACATCAATAGTCCTTCTGAAGGCCCTGACCAACCTGCCCCACACCGACTTCACTCTGTGCAAGTGTATGATTGACCAAACACACGTATCCTTTTGGTACTGGTACAGCACCAGTCTGCCTGTGAGTGTTGTACTGGAACTGCAGTCTGCTGTTTGGGTTTGATTGACCCATTAAGACCTGGAAGGCATCTGTGTCATTTTTTGATTTAAGCTAAAAAAAAACATTATTTTGCACTTTGGTTATTCAAACATAGCAGGTCTACAAGCTCGTATCGCGGCACCGAGTGCCGCGCTATGAGCTTGTAGATCTGCTATTTTTGAAAAATTGAGAAAATGTGTGCAAATCTTTTGAATATATATATTATTTTTTTTACTTAAATCTCTGCTTCTGGGGGTCCCTGGACCAAACATTTTTGAGACATTTTGGGGTCGTTGACATGAAATAGTTTGAGAACCACTGACATAGCAACATACAGATTTCTCAAAAAACTGTTAGGATTTAGAAGACATTTTGTAGAATCGGAACCTCAGGCCTTAATGGGTTAATCAATGTTTTACAGGTTTCAGTGTATTCTGAATGGACATTGATGGTTATGCTCTCTGATGGTGACTTCTTCTTAGGTTATACCTTGTAGACTCATTGTGAACCGAGTCATTGAGAAATAAGTGTGGTTAAAATATGTTTGTAAAGTTATGTTGTTAGTTTAAAATTGATAAACTAAGTAACAAGCTAGTCACTTTTTGCGCATGTACAGGTGAGGATTAGGTTTACAGGTTAGGGAATGATCGTAAGTCAGTAGATTGTTCTCCCAACTTTCAAGTGTATCGGCAGAGGAATATGTGTGTGTGTGTGTGTGTGTGTGTGTGTGTGGGGGTGATGCATATTGAAAGTGGGGTCTGTCTTGGGGTCGGGGCCATTTCCTTGACTACAGTGTCGCAGCAAGAGGAACGGCCCATCAGGCAGATCCTCTACCTCGGGAACCTGCTGGAGACATGCCACTTCCAGAGCTTCTGGGTACGTATGACACTCACTTACCCTCCTAACTGTTAGGAGCCGTGGACGCTATTAACCCATTAAAACCGGGAAAGCATCTGTGGGTATACTTTGGCCATAAAAAAATAACAAATATATGAGCTCATAGCGCGTCACTTCATGCCGTGCTATGAGCTTGTAGATCTGCCTATTTTCTTTAAATCGTGAACATTTGTGCAAGTCTTTAAATATATAAAATTTTAAAGTGAAAATATTTTACTTGAGCACCACTGATATAGCAACATATGTTTTTCAGAAAACTGTTAGGATTTAAAACACATTTGTAGAATCGGCCTCAGGTCTTAAAAAAATCCTTGCTCAGGGACTCTTCAACTCACAGACTGGGCGAGCTGAGAGTTGAACTGGTGACCCTCCGATTCCTAGACGGCCGCTCTACCCATTCAGCCATGGCTGCCCCAAATTTACAATAACAGAATAGCAGAACTCATGGTTGTTGAGTTCCTGCTCTGAATATAATTGGTCCCTTTTGTGTCTCCTATGATCTGACCTCCCTCTGCTCTTTCATGCTTCAACTTCCTTTACAAAGCGTTCCTCATCTCTTTGTCCTTGTGCTTGTGACAGACAAGTCTTGAGGAGAACAGAGAGCTCATCGATAGCATCACTGGCTTTGAGGACTCGGTACGCAAGTGTGAGTAAAAGCACTGGATCAAGTATTTACTGACAATATTCCAGATTTGTTGTAGTGATGTGACAGAAAATTGCCTAATACCTGCTGTCATCAAATTAGAACCCATTTCAACCTTAATACGATGACACGCAATTGATTCGAGTTTTCAGTTTTTACTTTATTAAAACCAGGAAAAGACAACACTTATGCCATATCATGATATTATGATATTGTATAGTAGGCTTCAGCAATTGAATGAGTCCAATCGTTGGTTGTTTTTATTGGCCATTGTTTTAGAAGTTTTTTGTCATTTTGTTTAGCAAATGTAATGCATGTGCGAAATGCGAATCAATTCCATAGAGCGGCAATGACTTAATCACTATTAAGTCATCTTTAGCGGTTGCTGTCCTATCGATTTGTGCTGCAAAAGAATATCCTAATGGAAGTTATATGTTTTTGCAATTCTTTGTTGTATAAACAAGTTTCGGTCAACAAGAGGGCAAAGAACTCGGGTGGTGCAGTGGTAGTCCCTGCCCACCACCACAGAGGTTGTGGGTTCAAATCCACCATGGTGCATCCGGCTTTGTCGAGCATCTAGTCTATGCGAACACAATTGGCCAGTGTTCGGGGGAGGGAATCCGGGCGGCGAGGGTGATATTGGCCTACAGGCTGCGCCGGCACCTGTCAGTGGGGAGTGTTGGGCGGGAGGAGTCCTCCCAGTGCGGGATCCTCACTGGTAGGTGATCCTCACACAGCAGTGACCGCACAGAAATGTGTGTGGGGACTGGAGGAATTAATCGGCATAACGACTAAATTGGGGAGAAAATTGGGGTATCAAATAATTGACTACCCTAAATGAATAAGAAAAAAACAAAGAGTGGAGCGAGAGAGGTGCATGCAAGTAGAAAGATTGAATTTGAATTTGTAACAGCATTCACGTGTTTACTAAATTTGCTTCTGAACAAAACACGCTGTTATGGCCGATATTAGGGGTGTTCGTGGCCGATAGGAATATTTTGACATGTCGCTCAACCCTTATATCTTGTCTCATATCACAATATCGATATGATATTGATATAATGCCATGTACTTTAACATTTTTATTTTTATCTCTATATCTCCAGTCATCTGCCATGTAGTAGGCATCACCTACCAGAACATTGAACATCGGTTACTGGCTGAGATGCTGGGAGACCCTCTCGGTAAGAACTTGGACCTGATATTTCAGTCTAGACCAGTCGAACCACTACACCACATGACCGCTAGAATGGCACTAAATGGCACACCTTCAACTTGAGGGTGAAGGAACTAATACAAAAAAAGCAATTGCGGTTGTGTTTTCTTGGAACCTAAACATGTGTAAACGTGTCCCTTTGTTGCACATACTAGGAGACCACTGGTCTGAAACATTAGAGAGGACTGCTTTACAAGTTGTATAAAAAGCCCATATTTGCTCACCACACCTAGCGGTTGGTCGCAAGTATTCTACGTATGTAATGCTTATTACGTATAAATTTAAAAAAAAACATGTTAAAACAAAGCTCTAAAATCATATTCACTGAGACTTAGTTTGCTTATGCAACCACAGACTAATGGTGTTGCTAGCGGAGCAGCTGCTCTGGGGAATTTGATGGGAATCGTGTTTTTTTGCTCAAGGGCATCTAGACTTTACTTATGTTATGTTAAGTAAGGGCTCCTCGTTTACTTGTGCTGTCCAGAGCAAGTGTATTTGTTGAGCACGTTTCATATACAAAGTTAATTCATATTATATAAGGCATTGAAATGCATGAAAGTAATTTATAAAAGCATAATGGAACAACACATGGGACTTAAACCCACGTACCAAAGGGGATGAGGGTTCCCTTTGGTCTCTAGTCAAGGGTGCTATGGCTCTGGCAGGTACCCCAGTATAGGTACTAACCTCTACACAAGACCATGATGTTTATTATTTTGGGTGTCCTTTGTGCCCAGTACTCAGAACCCGCCATACTCCATCAGGACCAACAATACACACCTTAAAATGTGTCATTAGGCATCAAAATGTTTTCATAGAAGGCACTGGTGAACATGAATGTTTTTGGCTTGGATTTAAAAGTCAATTGGCACAAGCCTCAGATCTTCTGTAAGTTTGTTCCATGTGTGACATGACAAAACGCTGCCTCAACATGTCTTTTGTTTTTTTAAATGAACTCTGGGAACTGTTGAGTAGACCGGTCCCAGACAAGCTGAGATGGTACAATAATGTAAAAGCATGTCAGACATATGTTTTGCCCTTGAACCATTGAGAGATTTTAGTCATATTGTGTAATCGGAAACCGTACAGGAGCTGATAATAACCACGAACACTAGGATTACCATCAATGCAGGGAATTTGAACCGTTGACCTCCCAATCATGAGTCCACTCTCTTCCCCTTTTTCCAGACACCCAGGTGAAGACGTGGATGAGCAAGTACGGCTGGACAGAGAACGAGGAAGGACAGATCTTCATCTACAACCAGGAGGAGAGCGTCAAACCCAAGAATATTGTGGAGAAGATCGACTTTGAGAGTGAGTTTAAGGAGATGAAGGGTTGCATGGTTTTCATATTTTACTCAGGAGGGTGTACGTGTGTGTGTGTGTCACCATTGTTGTTCACTGACTTAATATTGAATGATGAGTCCCTGTTAATTCACCCACTTTCACTGTCACTGATCTCCTTCATTTGTGTTTTGTGCTCTCTAGGTGTATCCAGCATCATGGCTACATCTCAGTGATACACACTTACATTCACACAACACACACACACATACACACACACACACACACACCATCACAGAAGAAGCATTTTCCAACCAGGTTTTTTTTTTCTCTGAATGAGCTCTTTTTGCAATAAAGATAATTTATCATTCACAACCTGTGTCGTCTTTGTGGTTTACTTGCCTGATCATCACTCACTGAATGTTTTTCAATACACATTTTCTTAAGAGTTATCAGCACTTGAGAAGAAGAATTGTATTACAAAGTTCCCAGCTTTTCCTTTTCATAGAAATTAACCATTTCCTTGTTCAGTAGATTATATTTCAAACAGGGTGTTGGCTTATTCATTCATGTGTATTCAATTGTTGACTGGAATCAGGGTGACAAACACTTGATTGCTTAGTTGAGTCATGTTTAGTTCTCAAGTAATATTGTAGCCAACTTCCTTGTATGTTACGTGTGGTTAATAAAGATACAATGAATCCTTTTTGAAATTTAATACATTTAATGTGTTCACATTTCATGAGCGACTACACTATGCAGACTCCCAGCCAGGACAGTGTAGGCCAGCGGTTCTCAAACTGTCGGTTGGGACCCCATGGGGGTCTCCAAATTATTTTGGGGTCTTCAGATGATTAGCTTAATGTGCAACATTGTTTTCTCACTCAACAGTAAACAAACCAACATTCATTCATTCAGGATGAGTGTACAGTATATACTTATACTGTATGGTCCACATTTCTAAAATGACAATTTAAGGACTTTTAAGACATTCTTAAGCCATTTAGACCTAAGGCCGAAACTAAAAAAAGTTTTCTGAAAAACTTCAAATATTTATTTAAAAATTACAACAAATGTATGTTGCTATATACTGTACATAGCAATAAGAACCCCAAAAGGGGTTCCCGGATTTAAAGGTATCGTTATGTATAGGGGTTCCCTGTCTAAATGCCTTTAAAATTAAAGAATACATGAAAATAAGACCATTGCTGCATCAATAGTAATCAATGAACTATACAATAAAAATGGCCAAAGAAGAAACCAAAGAAAGAAACACGTGAAAATAAGCTGATCTACATTTTCACAATATTTATCTGTGGAACAAAATGTAATGCCTTAACTCCTACAATTCCAAGTCGGAGAAGGGGGGGTCTCAGTTCAAATATGATTATTTTATACTAGTTACTTTGTAGATTTTGTTTATTATTACAAAATATACAGTAACCACTTCAGCCCTATATACATTTCAGCCATTTGAAAATAGCCGATCTACAGGCTCACAATGCTTGTAGATCTGCTATTTTCAGAATTAATTTTATACATTTGAAAACGTGTGAAATGGTACATTCTGCATAATGACTACTACTACTTTTGATACCAATACTTCTGTACTTAGGGACCAGTCGAAATTTACATAAGGGGGTCCCTGGAGGAAAATAGGGGAGGGTCATGGCTTTCTAATTTTAGTCCAAGGGAGGGTCAGCTAATTTGACTTTGAATCCAAGGGAGGGTCATGCAATTTTGAATTGATAAAATAGTCCGTTTTTTAGGTACCTTTTAAGTAGACAGCAGAACAGTGGTCAATGACCCCTCTCTATTTCAAAGGATATCAAGTAACAACTTGGTCTATTTAGAATCAATGACGGTCGTTAACAAGCCATCAACGCACAGCAAGTGAACGACCCAGTCAAATCTATTCAGTGTCTTAACGATGGTGGTTGAACAATTAAGCAAAACTTCAACAGGCATTAGGCATATTGGAGAGATGCATTATCCCAATTTCCAACACAGAAATATCCTCTTTCAAGTGTGTTTTTGTTGCTCATAGAATTATATACACCAGGTAGGTTACAATGACCAATTTATAACTGGATATTCATAATCATTTGAAGTAATTCTGTGCATGTGATTAATTTGGACCTATATGGACAGTTGTGTATCCACACGTTTCCTGGGGCGTTGTGGGCATCACTTCCTGTCGATTTGATGCAAAGAAATCCAATGATATCCAATGAAATCGACAGGAAGTGATGCCCACAACGCCCTAGGAAACGCGTGGATAGATGCCAGCCTAGATCCATAAGTAAAACCAGAATCATCAGGCCATAATTGCAGGGCTGCCAACAGTGGACTGTCAGAATCCAGGAGCCACACGGCCATAACTTTTGAAGGAAACATCCGGAGACAAGATAAAATAAATCCCATACAATTTGGACCCAAGGAATAAAGTGGTTATTATTAATATTCAAGCACATCTTGACTCTATATTAGGCTACAGGACAAAAACAGCACAAAAAAACTGAGCTGAAAATGTTCATATCATATATTTCTGTTTTTACTAAATAGTTCTTACCAACTGCTTTTTCTTAATCCTTGACGTGTGTATTTAAAATTCTGCCATGTACCAGACTGAAATAATGTCCCACAGGATTAATTTTTAACCCTATGTTACACCCAAAAAGGGAAACATAGCAAATAGCTGGAAGTATACAACATACAAACAAACAAACACATATTCCATACAATTTGGACTCGAGGAATGAAATTGGTATTCTTAAGCATATCTTGACTCTATTTTGGGCATTTTTTAAAAACAGAGCCAACAATGTTCAGATTACATCTATATTTGTCTTTTTAGTAAATACTTAGTTTTCTTGACGACTATTTTCTCATAATCCTTGGAGTGTGTATTTAAAGATTGTGTGTGTGTGTGTGTGTGTGTGTGTGTGTGTGTGTGTGTGTGTGTGTGTGTGTGTGTGTGTGTGTGTGTGTGTGTGTGTGTGTGTGTGTGTGTGCGCGCATGTGTGTGTGAGTGCACACTTCCGCGTCCCTGCATTCCCAGTAGGCTATGAAGGCTCACTTTGTGGCTCCTAGAATCGCAACCTAGAGAGAACTTTCAACTATCAGGCTGCTCTCCTGTTGAAACCATCTTTGAGGTTTGGTCCAGGAGGTAGACACTGTTTGTTTAAGAGCAGGCTAGGCTTAAAACTTTCCTTCCATTTGGGGAACAACAGCACCATCATCATCCATAGTCTCTAATGTCATCATAGCCAGTGCAGTGCTTGTTTGATTACCTCATTAACAAATTACATGACCTGCCTGGTGAAACATGTCCAACAACTCTTCCGAACGTGTGGTGAGGTGAAGTAAGTATGTACATTATATTTGTACAGTATATAACACTTCTCACAGAGAGAACTCACAAAGTGCTTGACATACAACAGAAATAAAAACACAGCATGAAACATTCAAAACAACAAAAACAAACACAAACAAATCTAAGACATTCCACAAGTGGTTCTTAAAAAATGTCCAGAGGCTGCAGCTCTCAAGACCTGTAGAAGGGCATTCCATACATTTTAGTTTTGACCTTTTTTCGTCCCGCGGGGGAACTCCTCCTCCGCCTCCTTCGCCTCCTCCAGCTTAAAAACGAAAAAACAAAAAATCTAAGACATTCCACAAATGCTTGTTTAAACAGTTTGTAAGTGGCTCTAAAAAATTCCACAGAGGCTGACCTTTTTTCGTTCCAGCTCTCAAGACCTGTGGAAGGACATTCCATACATTTTCTTTTATTTTTTATTATCTTTCTTCATCTCGTGGGGGAATGCGGAGGGGGAAGCAGTTAGGGCTTAAGTGTCTTGTTCAGGGACACTTCGAACCTTAGGCTTCCCAGGCGGGCTCTCTAACCATTCAACTAAAGCCGCCAACCTGGTACGGGTAATAATAATAATAATAATAATAAACTTTATTTATATAGCACCTTTCATGACATAAATGCAGCGCAAAGTTCTTTACAGAACAAAACAAAAACAAACAAAAACTAGAAAATGTGCTCCTCGGAGCACAAGTCTCCGCCAGCAGACTTGTGTTGGGAATGTTGGGAATGTTCTAATTCTTATGTTCTAATTCTTACAAAAAATAGAACATGTTACTGTGTCATAGTAACATGACACAAGTGTCCTATCCGTCTGTATAACTGTCCTATCGTCCTGTCTGTATAAGTGTCCTATCCGTCCTGTCTGTATAGGCTTGACCAATGTTAGCTTGACATGTGGAAAGTGAAAACAATGTCTCCTGGCGGAGACACTAAAAATGTATTAAATACACAATAAAACAGTGGCAAAAAACACTGGCATAAAATTAATGGCTAAAATAATACATAACAGGCAGTGAGGCAGTGAGCAAAACAGTAAAGACATGAATAACAACACAGAGATTTAGAAGAGAAAAAATCAACTAAAAGCAAGAGAGAAGAAATATGTCTTGAGCTGTGCTTTAAAACTGTCCACAGAGGGTGCCTGTCTTATGTGTAATGGGAGTTTATTCCAAGCCGTCGGACCGTAGAAGCAGAATGCTGCTTTGCCGTGCTTTGACATTTCAGGCACTTAGAGTAGGCCTGCACTAGAAGACCTGAGGGGGGCGGTTTGGAACGTATTTAGGGAGGAGGTCATAGAGGTAGGAAGGTGCCAGACCATTGAGAGCTTTATAAACAAGTAAAATCATTTTAAAATCAATCCTAAAAACAACCGGGAGCGAATGACCAATAGACTCTGGACGGCTGACCTTAGGGTCCTGCTGGGCACATGATATCAGCATCAGCTGACACACAACACCTCCCCTCTGCAGTGCTTTAATCTGAAAGTGACCGGAGTCTGTTACATTTCTCTCCAAAATACTATGAATATGATGGAAGACATGATTAATAATTACTGTGATTATGCTTACATTTCATATCATACAGTAACTAAGAACTCCTATTTATATTAAAAAAAAAATATATATATATATATATATATATTACGATACAGTATGACATCATGACAATACCTATCGTCACATTTTAATATCACGATAGGCTATATCGTCGGACAATATATCGTGACACTCCTAGGCGGGGAGGGTTAATCTTTTTTTTTTAATCACTTGGGGAGGGTCATTGATTTGTATTTTTTGTCAAAGGGAGGGTCATGGCATTTTAGGGCACATACATTTTCTCCAGGGGTACCCTTCTTTAAAAATCGACCTGTCCCTTACAATTCAGGACTTTTACTTGTAACAGAGTATTTCTACATTGCAGTATTGATACTTTTACTTAAGCAACAAATGTGAGTACATTTACCACCACTGCTGTACAGTAGTACCAGCGACCATTGCCCCACCTCCCATACAGGTGTGCTACTTTTTTTTCTTTCTTTTTCTAAGAGAGGGAGGAGTGGTTACTGGAGGAGGTGGAAGAGAAAAGGTAACGTCCTGGAAACATTAGAACACCTCGGAAGCATTTCGAGCAGAGTAGAGACAAACCCTGTCATCTCTGACCTGGCTAGTAATAATAAGCCTTATGTCTGAGTCTGACCCAATGAGTGTGACATGTGAACAGTCTGCTCCTCAGCCTGAGGATGAAGCAGAGGCAGAGGCAGAGGACTCAGTGGACTCTGTGGACGGAGACGATCAGCTTCTGGGCTCACAGTCCAGCAGCTGGTTGACTGACCTTGTGTCCGCAGGTCAACTGTCGAGTAACGACGATCATGGCGACAGCGTCGTGGTGGGTCGTGACGGCTTGTTCGTGGATCAGCACTTCCCCCTGGGGAAGCTGGAGCTGCGATCTACAGTGAAGTGGAAGCGACCCAAGGTAGGCTAAAACAAACATAGTCCTGGCTGGTCCCCGCTCATTGCGGGGGCGTCACTGCAGTCGCTGCTCTGCTCATAGACAGAAAATTCCACTACCAATGCGAGGTCTCCGTCTTTAGTCAAAATAAACAAAACTACTTTGCCACTCACCGAAACAAAGGCTGTTTTGTGTTGTTGAAAGTCTATTCTCCAGGGTGGGAAGCCTCTCAGCACCCCACCTTGTCTGTATAATAGACTTTTTTGGGGCAGAAAATAAATATGTCCGGAAATTAGACGGAAATTATTTGATTTACTCCACTGCGCCTTCTACAGATTTGATCTATGGTAATTTATATTGACCAGATCTGTAGAGGGCGCAGTGGAGTAAATCAAACAACTCACTAACGCTCTGGACCGGGGCTAGGCTTAAAGTTCAGCAAAAGTTTCCAAATACCGTTTGCTATTTCAAGTGGTGTAAAAAGTACTCAAATTCTTTACTTAAGTTAAAGTATCAATACTGCAATGTAGAAATACATACACTGATACAAATAAAAGTCTGGAATTTTACTTGAGTAAAAGTACAAAAGTATTGGTATGATCAAAATGTACTTAAAGTACCAAAAGTAGAAAGTACTCCTTATGCGGAATATCCCGTGTCACAAGTTATCATAACAAATCTTTTGAAAATAGTCAAAGTTTACGTAGGGCTGAAGTGGTTAATGCATGTTTTGTAATAATAATCCAAATCTACAAAGTAACTAAAGTTTTCAAATAATTGTAGTGGAGTAATTAAGTAAAAGTACAATATTTGACTCTGAGATGTAGTGGAGTAAAAGTATAAAAAATGGGATATACTCCAGTAAAGTAAAAGTACCTCAAACGTGTACTTAAATACAGTACTTGAGTACATGTACTTAGTTACTTTCCACCACTGGCTATTTCCCTTCAAAGGTGGAGCTCTTGAAACTGACCTTAAGTATGCAATGCATTATGCCTGTGCAAGCCCCAGCTTGTGTCATTGTCATGTAGCTAACACTGTTGTTCATAAAGAACAAGTAAATAGTTCTATGTATATTTGGTAGCAAATGTTTAAATTCAAGTATGCTGTAATTTCATAGATATGACCTACAATCCTGAATGGCCTATAGATCAAATAATTAATAGCTTTACTTTTCATGTAAAGAATTATAGATAGGCCTATTGGCCTGTAATAAACCATTATTACTCGTTTTTGGGGGGAAAAGGATTTTAAGAGACACGCAAACATACAAGGATACAAACATTGAAAGGAAAACAAAAAAAGACAAGACAAGACAAAAGGGCTGCATTCATTGCTACAGTTATTCATGTTAATAGTACAATTCCCCTTTCCCCTTTTTTACATGGTCCATGGGCTGAAGGAAGAAAGTCCACTTTTCCCAATTTTTGTGTAACTTGTCCTCTTGCAGTATGAATGTTAGTTTTTCATTATGGGCTCATTTCAATTGAATGACATTGCCATTTAACCATGTTTACAATTAGTCATTCAGATTCAGAAGGTGGTGTCGTGATAACGCAGCATAGGCCTAATTCCCAGCAGGATGTCAGATGTGTAAGCAAGATGTTGCATTGTCATTAAAACTATAGCAAGTGGAGTCTAGACTATACTCTGGAAAGTTATTTATTTTCAATGGCTGACAGATCATGACCAATGAAGCCTAATTTATTTATACAGTTTGAGACAAGCATGCCATGGCTCATGGCTTGTCTCACACTGCATACATTTGGTTGAGTTGTGTAGCATGAGCACATTTGAAGATCTTCTGGCTGCAAGAGGTGGTCCAGAACGCCTTGTCAAATTCCATACAGCAGGAGAGAATGAGAGACTGTTCAGCTCACTGTACTCCTCTATAAATGTAGGCTTACTCTTCTCACGCATATGTACCGATTTCCATTATGTGTGAATGTAATGTAAGTAAGTACATTTTATTTGTATAGCACTTCTCACAGAGGGAACACACAAAGTGCTTTACGTACAACAGAAAAAAAAACATCAAGAAACATTCAAATGATTAGAGACAACAAAAACACAAACTGTACAATGCATAACAGGAAAACAAAAAACAGTTGACACATTTCACACCTGGAGGAGAAGCTCAATTCCCCAAATGCTTGTTGAAACAGTAGTGTTTTAGGTGTTTTTTAAAAATATGTACAGACGCTGCAGCTGTCAAGACCTGAGGAAGGGAATTCCAGAGTCTGGGCGTCTACAGGCTGAAAGGCGCTGTCACCTTTGGTGATTAACCTGGTACGAGGAATGACCAATAGACCCTGGTCAGCTGACCTTAGGGTCCTGCTGGGCACATATCGTTTAGCAGGTCAGTTAGATATTCAGGTGACTGACCATGCAGAGCTCTAAAAGTGAGCGCCAGGGCATTGAACTGAACCCTGAAAATAACAGGAAGCCAGTGCAAAGAGGCCAGAACTGGAGTAATGTGACACCTTCTGCTGGACCTGGACTTATAGTTAACAGTCTTGCAGCAGCATTTTTAATTAATTGGAGGCGGTCTATGGATGTTTTATTGAGGCAGGTGAAAACCGAATTGCAGTAGTCAAGGCGAGAGGAAACAGAGGCATGGATAACCATTTCTAGGTCAATATGTGAAACAATCGACCTGAGCGTCGCAATATTCCTGAGGTGGAAAAATCAGGTACGGGTGAGTCATTGACTTGATGTGCGTGTCGAGGTGCATGGCCTGATCAAAGTAGACCCCAAGGTTCCTGGGGCTCACATGCATTATTTTTGAAGGACCCAAATGCAACCAGCTACCTTATTTAGAAGCAACGCTATCAGAGGCCACAATGAGCACCTCGGTTTTATCCTCATTTAGTTGCCAAACAGACCTTAATGGCAGACAAACTCCCCCCACCTTTCTCTTCGATACTGCTCCTCTCCTCACTACAAACACAGAATGAAGGCAGGCCAGGACATGGCTGAGATCAGACTTGCTTAAGATGTTTACACTGGGCTCTTTATCAAATAAAAACCTCACAGAAGATCAAGTCAATACATTCTTTACATGAAAATAACTGATGCATATTAGGTCTTGTGTTTGTCCGGGCACCATCTATCATGGAGGGTTATTATCATAATGGCACATGTGGCATTGTGCCAACCGCTAATACACAGTTTCATTATTTATGACCAATATAGCTTCTTCACTAAGCGTTTGTTACCTCAGGGTTCAAGGTGATTTATTGTCACATTAACATCTTTAACAACATTGCAGGCAGTGAAAATATTTTATTCTAAGCTTTCTTCAACATTGTAAAACATAAATCAGATAGGCTATAGGCCTAAACCAGGAGAACAACGCACATTGGGCTGGTTTTGTAATCATAGTGGTTATAATAACTATAATCATCATCATCATCATCATCATAATCTATCTATTAATTCACAAAATGGGTTTTGGGTATATAACCCGTCCGACCGGAGGCCCTCAAACTTGCCGTGTGTGTCCTACATGACCCGGGGGTGTGAATAGGGCTGTCACGATTAGAAATTTAAGTTGACGATTAATTATCACTCAAATAATTGCGATTAACGATTTAATGTGTTTCTGTCGTTGAAAATTAATGGAACATTATGAATAAAAAATACATTTCTGTTTGGCTTTTAGCTTTCGTAAACAAAAGTTGCACAGGGCAGATATGACAAATAACACTAATTACTTTATACTTAAAAATAAACATTAATAGTGGAAATAGCCGATCTATAAGCTCAAAATGCGTCGCATCGCGACGCGTTTTGAGCTTATAGATCGGCTATTTCCACTATTTTTTTAATTTTTTGAAAATATATATTTTTTTTACATGGAATTGATTATGACGATAATGCAAAAATAAGTGCGATTATGTGAAATAATTGCGATTAGACGATTATGTAATAATGGTGACAGGCCTAGGCAATTGCCGAATGGCAATTCTATCGGACCAACGAAAAACCATCAATATCTGTATCTGACTGATCGCAAGTCTGCAGATGATGCACTGTTTTGGCAGAGGACACACTTTTATCTGTGTGTTTGGGGGGAGTGTCGGCTTCCATGATAGGCCAATCCGACGAGGCAGCTTCACGGACTGTTAAAGCTTTGCTTCACATTTTGTGCCACTTAGCCAATATAGGTCCCTGATTGGCCAACCCGATCTGTCAGCTTAACTGATAGGTCGATGTTCGCTTCGTTTGTGCCGCGTCGCCAATATAAGTGGCAGCGTGTGCAATAATGGAGCAGAAAGTACTGTTACATGTTTACATGTACATTTCATCCCAAGACGACAGGGAACAGAAAGTAAGAGAGCCATAGTCACGAGACCTGACAACGGTACGAGTACATCAGATGACAGGAGTGTTGCACAACAGATGGGGCGTTTATTCCCGACATTTTGTTATCATTTTATAACAGTAGCAATCATTAAACCTTGTGTAGCCCACACAGCAATATGAAATAACATTAAGAAGTGACAGGACTTTTTGAGGAAGAGAAGGGCAGTTGTTAGTATCCTATCCACTGTCTCCAGTGGATAGGATACTGGTGCTCCTGTGGTGATGGTCACAAGAAGACAACTTCTCTAACCTTTTAGGTAATCTCATCAAAATAAAGGCTTATTTTGTTTGTTGATGCTTTAGACTTAAGGTATATCTCCACCTTCAGGCTAGGCCGCCAGCACCAAATACTATCTTGCCAGTTGTCTCTTAAGCTTTGGTAGCCAAATAAATAAAAAGTAAAACCACAAACCAAAAGGTTAATACAAGTCTGTAGATGGCAGTCTACTGATAAACACTGATCTAGCACAAGCATACAAAGAGTTTCATGTTCAGTGGCCCGACCTGCAGGCTACAACCACCCTCATTATGTCCCTCATCCTGTCATGTTGTCTAATCCTAAACCACACAGATCCTGCTAGACTGGTCCTGTGGATTGAACATGATCGCTAACACAGAATCTGTCTAACTCCATGTTTGTTCTTCTATCATGTGCTTATTTATTTCAAAAGTATATAATAGTGTAATCTTCAGTGGTGTAAAGTAACTGAGTACATTTACTCAAGTACTGTACTTAAGTACAGTTTTGAGGTACTTTTACTTTAGTGGAGTATTTCCAATTTTCAATACTTTTACTTTTACTCCACTACATCTCAGAGGCAAATAGTGTACTTCTACTCCACTACAGTTATTTGAAAACTTTAGTTACTAGTTACTTTGCAGATATAAATGATTATAGTATAAAACATACATTAACCACTTTAGCCCTATTTTATACATAGGCTATTTGAAAATAGCAGATCTACAAGCTCACAACGCGTCGCATCGCGAGCTTGTAGATCTGCTATTTTCAAACATTTTAGTACTTTTACTTTTGGTACTTTAAGTACATTTGGATACCAATACTTTTGTACTTTTACTCAAGTCAATTTTGAATTCCGGACTTTTACTTGTAACAGAGTATTTCTACATTGCAGTATTGATACTTTTACTTAAGTAAAACATTATTTTGCAACACCATTATTACTGTAATACCTTCACATGAAGGTGAATACCAATTCACTTCCAACAGCGATAAAGACTGCAGCCTACCATCACTAAAACCACACATGTCGCCCTTATTTTCAATTCACCGTTGGTCCCCAAGGCTACTTAAGTCAAGTGATATATTTTTGGTTAAAACAAGAAAAGAAAAATCAACTTAAATATCGTTCCAGCTTAAAAAAAACATAATATAAGATATAAATAGAAAGGGGTGATTAGCACAGTGCAAATCTCCAACCAGAGGCATGCACAAACTCCCTCCATCTTACTGTCTGTCTGGGGCATCTGATGACAACGGTTAGGGGTTGTGTGTGTGTGTGTGTGTGTGTGTGTGTGTGTGTGTGTATGTGTGTGTGTGTGTGTGTGTGTGTGTGTGTGTGTGTGTGTGTGTGTGTGTGTGTGTGTGTGTGTGTGTGTGCGTGCGTGCGTGCGTGCGTGCGTGCGTGCGTGCGTGCGTGCGTGCGTGCGTGCGTGCGTGCGTGCGTGCGTGCATGTATATAAAAGGGCACAGGGTTGAGGGCAAAGGGTAGAAGGGATAAAATAAAGGACTGTCATTACTAGAGAAGAGAGCTCTGGTCTAGCCTTTTCCAGTCCCGATGAGTTTCAGTAGAGTTTCACTTTCAGTAGAAGAGAGGGTCCACTTCTACTGAAAGTTAATAAACTATTAACAAATATTAAGTTACTAATAGCTTGTTCATGATCTTTGTGCTCACTGAGTAGACTGCACAGGCGGAAGTAGCTGACATTTTGATCTATTTGTGTTAATTAAAAGCCACTCCTTGTGGTTAACTTGTGGAGTCCAAACCCGTGCTGAGCCTTCTTCTCCTCTTCTCACTCACTCTTTCCCTCTCTCCCACCTCTCTCACTCCCAGTGGTGGGCAATACTGCAATATAGAAATACTCTGTTACAAGTAAAAGTCTGGAATAAAAGAAATTACTTGAGTATATGTAGAAAAGTATTGGTATCAACATGTACTTAAAGTACCAAAGGTAAAAGCACTAAAATGTTTGAAAATAGCAGATCTACAAGCTCACAACGCGTCGCATCTATAGCCTCGGTATAAAATAGGGCTAAAGTTGTTAATGTATGTTTTATAATATAACAATTGATAATTGCAAAGTAACTAGTAACTAAAGTTTTAAAATAATTGTAGTGGAGTAAAAGTACAATATTTGCTTCTGAGATGATGTGGAGTAGAAGTAAAAGTACTGAAAATTGGAAATACTCCAGTAAAGTAAAAAAAATACCTCAAAATTGTACTTGAGTACAGTACTTGAGTACATGTACTTAGTTACTTTACATCACTGCTCACTCCCTCCTGTCTCCTTCACTCACACTGTCTATCTATCTCCTTACCTCCTCCTCATTCTCTGGCCCCATTCACTGTCTCTCTCACTCTGTTCGCCCCCCCCCCCCCAAATCCTTTCATTCACTAATCTCTCAAGAACAGATTCTGCTCTCCGCTTGAATCTGTCGGCGGGGGTTCGTCATAGCGCGTACGCACTGGCCTACAAGTGGGCGTGCCTTCAGATCA
The DNA here is from genome assembly GCF_963454915.1 of Gymnoscopelus microlampas. NCBI lineage: Eukaryota > Metazoa > Chordata > Actinopteri > Myctophiformes > Myctophidae > Gymnoscopelus > Gymnoscopelus microlampas. The sequence continues at coordinate 19,928,908 of NC_139945.1, read as the reverse complement.
GGAAGCAGGCCGCGCTTTACCCAACCAAATGTAATGGGCGGGATTTACGTTTCTGCCGATCCTTCCCCACTAGAAACAAACCGAAACTCATTTAACAATAGCCTCCTCGGAGCCGACAAAACCATGGAAAGATATTCACATTTTAACTTGCTCTTTCATCATAGAAACAAACAAGTGGGCTTATAACCAAAACGATCCATGTTCTCTGGGAGAAGTGGTGTTAGTGTTCCGTGTAGAAATATTGTTAGTGGGAATGAAAACATAGTCGCACCACCGGAAGTGAAAGGCTGAAGGCAGACCAAAACCCTGGTTTCCTTGCGCACGTGTGCTCCATTTTGCTCCCCCCAGAGCTAAGTGAAATAGTAAAAAAACAGCAGAGGGCGCTGTTTTTCCTTTTTTATTTGGCGATGGGTTCCCAGATTGCTCATTCACTAACCTCTCCATCCTCATTCCCTTTCCCTCTCTCCCCGACTCTCCTCCCTTGTTTCTCCTCTCTCCTATTCCTGTCTCTGTCACAACCTTGTTTCCTTCCTACCTCCCCTGCCTCCATCTCTCACCGCATCATTATACTCATCCTTCTACTTTAGGAGCTGACTCTTTCTCCCCAGTTCATAGTGGACGGAGCAACACGTCTGGACGTGTGCCAGGGGAATCTCAGTAAGTCAACTGACTGGATGTAGCACCATAGCATTACTACTGCACAGTGGTATATTATATAGCATTACTACTGCACAGTGGTATGTTATATAGCATTACTACTGCACAGTGGTATATTATATAGCATTACTACTGCACAGTGGTATGTTATATAGCATTACTACTGCACAGTGGTATGTTATATAGCATTACTACTGCACAGTGGTATGTTATATAGCATTACTACTGCACAGTGGTATGTTATATAGCATTACTACTGCACAGTGGTATGTTATATAGCATTACTACTGCACAGTGGTATGTTATATAGCATTACTACTGCACAGTGGTATGTTATATAGCATTACTACTGCACAGTGGTATGTTATATAGCATTACTACTGCACAGTGGGGGGGGGGGGGGGTCCCCAGCAGAATGACTTAATATAGCTTCACAATCATTTTAACCACTTTAACCATATTTTATACTTTGGCTATTCAAAAACAGCAGATATACAAGCTCATAGCGCTGCGCCAAGTGCCGTGCTATGAGCTTGTAGATCTGCTATTTTTGAAAAATTGTGAACATTTGTGCAAATCTTTGAGAACCACTATCGTATAGCAATACTACTGCACAGTGGTATGTCGTATAGCATTACTACTGTACAGTAGTGGTATGTAGGCGGTAGGTCCATATACATATTCTCAAATTCACATACACAGTATTTTCTCCACCGTTCACCCGCCCCTCCCCTTCCCATTATTAGATGACTGCTGGTTCCTGTCTGCACTGGCATCTCTCTCCCTACATCGCCTCCTGCTGGAGAGGGTGGTCCCTACAGGACAGTCCTTCAAGGACGGATACGATGGCAGCTTCTACTTCCGGGTGAGCCTCTCAACCTCAGAACTGGAGCTGGATCAAATACGGTCCTTTGATACCAACTTGAAACGTAGCAGCCATTATCAGTACTCTTAAATTGGCAATTGCACTTCTTATGACTGTTATGGACTGGTGATTAAACAATGATTATAATAAGAATCGCATTCACCTAGTCTATATAAATTAACCTCTGCATCTATCTGTCTGTCTGTCTGTCTGTCTGTCTGTCTGTCTGTCTGTCTGTCTGTCTGTCTCTCTCTCTCTCTCTCTCTCTCTCTCTCTCTCTCTCTCTCTCTCTCTCTCTCTCTCTCTCTCTCTCTCTCTAGTTTTGGCAGTATGGCGAGTGGGTGGAGGTGAGAGTAGATGACCTGTTGCCTACTGTGGAAGGCCAGCTGATCTACCTGAGCTGTCCAGATAAATATGAGTTCTGGAGCCCCCTACTGGAGAAGGCCTATGCCAAGTCAGTACGCGTGTGTGTGTGTGTGTGTGTGTGTGTGTGTGTGTGTGTGTGTGTGTGTGTGTGTGTGTGTGTGTGTGTGTGTGTGTGTGTGTGTGTGTGTGTGTGTGTGTGTGTGTGTGTGTGTGTGTGTGTGTGTGTGTGTGTGTGTGTGTGTGTGTGTGTGTGTCGTGCATGCGTGTGCATACCTAGGTTTATCACAGTTATGTCACTGGTGTATAAATCTGTCAATGTGAAAACTACTACCCTTATTCCCTGGTTTTCAGCTGCTACCCACTATTTTGCTGTTGTGCAAAATAGTGATCTTGACTTCAGAAACATTCTATAATAGACAGAAGTGGGAATTTCCTGTACCAATATGTGTTACGTTACGTATCATATATATTGTTGTTATCACACACGCACGCACACATGCACGCACGCATGCACACACACACAGATACAGTGTCACAATAGAGCCTAGGATCTACTGTCTTGGGTTCTATTTACGGAAACTCAAGTAAAGCTTGAAAACATGGATTCACTTAATTGGGCATATCAGAATACAGGTGTAGTGCATGTTTCTCTGGCTGACCTGGTTCTGTGGATGTTGCGTGAAGCCCAGTCCGACACTCTCTGTCTCACAATCAGTGTCTCTGTGAATCTCCCCTGGTGCAAATCGTCCTTCTGCTCATCAATGTCAAGGGACATGGGACTTATTCATTACCTGATCAGCCTGGTATAATAATAACCTAATATTATTGCACTTACCATCTGTTTTCAGTGGGCCGCAGTAATGTCCATGTTCCATTACATAGCAACGTGAGTCGTGTTGATATTCGTGTCATGTACGTACATCCCAAAGAAACAATTATTAACCACGTAATTATTTTGCGACATAGCCATTACCATGCTTCTCATCTTAAACAGGTCTGAGTCACTCCCTCAAGCCAGCTAATCAATGATTATAGACTAGATTTGGTAAACTGGTGTACCAAACTTTTCTCAGTTGTCCCCGAAGTGATTTTTGACGTAGAATCCATTTCTGCTTGATACATTTTTTTATTGTGCATAGTTTATGAGATCATTTGCATATTTGAATAGATTAGCAGAAATAACAAGTAGAGGTCATCCAACTTGTGTTTTGGTGATTTTCTTGTGTAAGTGAATAAATATTGTGTATCTCTTAGTCAGGTGTAAGATATTTTCAAAGTAGTTAATGGTGGTTAATTAGCATAGATTATGCATTTAACGACTCAAAGCAAAGACATGGTAATTTTCTGTTCAATGTTATTCCAAGTACTTATCTTTACAGATACAGTAAATATCACAATAAAATGGTATATGTCCATGTAATAAGCTAATATGGTCATAAAAATGTTTGCAGGCACACTTAAAATGTCTCTGTCATTGTCTTTTCTATGATAATCATCAAGAATTAACTGAAATGCATATCAACAGTATGAGTGTCTCCCTTAAAGGTATTCTTACTGTCTCTGAATGTCAATCTGACCTTCTCTGACTGTCAATTTATCAGTGTCTGTGAGCTACTATACCTGTCGAGCAGACCATCTGCCTGTTTGCGCCCCCAGTTTTGTCTGTAAACTAGTGTGCCTATCTATCAACCTGTACTTTGCTTAATGTTTTATATAAAGCACATTGAATTGCCTTGTTGTTGAAATGTGCTATACAAATAAACTGGCCTTGCCATACCTGCATTCCTACACAATAAAATCCTCAGTGTTAATTTATCCATTTGTAACTCAGAGAGAGTCCATTTGGTTCCATTTGTACAAACTCAGTTAAATTAACACTGAGGATTTCACTTTACCTCACAATGAAAGTCATAATGTATAACATCGATTGTAGTAGTGTTTTTGACAACACCTGTGGTAGCTCCGGGGGCGTGAACTGTGATTCCCAAAATTCAGCAAAAAAATAATCTGGGAAGTACTGCTCCAAAACAAATGGTGCAGGGTCCAACACCGATCATATTTTCCAACGACACTCGCAACTAAAAAGGTTGTCAAAAAAACACATTGACGTGGAATGGTTATTGTGAAAAAATATACCAGTGAAAGATTATATAAAAAGTAACTTGTTTAATTGAACAATTTACACAGTATGACTTTAACCGTTGCAGGTTGAAAGGTGGCTACCGGGCTCTCAACATGGGTTTCCCTCATGAAGCTATGGTAGATATGACTGGAGGTGTGACAGAGGTCCTGGCTGTAGCCTCTCTACCCAGAAACCTGCCAGCCTTCCTTAGGCCTCTGCTGGCCAAGGGAGCCCTCATCAACTGTGCCAATAGCCAGGTATGGGTGGCATGAGAATTAGCATTTTGGATGCTCCTGTTAGTTTTTTATGTTGATGGTGTGTACAGTAGGTATGTTGAAAGGTAGCTCGGATCCAGAGAAAGTTCTCTCTCAAACGCTCTGCCAAACGCGGCGCTATTCTCATAGACCGAAACTTCCACTACTGTGCGAGGTCTCCAACTGTAGTAAAAATAAAGAAAATGATTGCGCTACTCACCGAAACAAAGGCAATTTTATAATGTTGAAAGACTATTCTCCTTGGTGGGAAACGTCTCAGGACGAAATATGTCCAGGAAGTTATTTTACTTACCCAACTCAGTGGCGCCGGCGCCTGTTTAATTAAAAGACACCGTGTCCCCCTATGATTCAGTCAGGTCGAGAAAAAAAAAAAGATTCAGTCCAGTCCCCCACACCTCACGACCACCGCGAGGTGGGGGGACCCAGGCTGGGTGCTCCCACCGCGGTGCTCGCCGCGAGGTGGGGGCAGTCCATTTGGTTACAGCGGACTTTTGGGATGAAGAAAAAAGGAAAAGAAAAAACCTCCGTCATCTACACTTCATGCAGTAAACTTTTTGTACCGAATTAACCAAATGAACCGAAATAAAGTAACAAAACCCCCCAAAAAAGTAACAAACCCGTAAAAAAAACATGCTGGGGACGCATGCACGCGCGCTACGTACATAGGTGCATGCGTCCCCTTCGGTGTCCCCCTATGTCATTTTCCATGCCAGCGCCCCTGACCCAACTGCGTGATCTGGTCTATATAAATTACCATGCTCTGGACCAGAGCTAATTGAAAGGGCGGTACATTTTTACAGCTTTGTTTATAACTGGGGCGTAATAATCTCTTATCACACTGGGGTGCGTCATTTCTGTGATGTCATGTTTTTTTATTTTTTTTTACTGATGACCTATTGACGACCCGATGACTTATTGATGTATGCCATATCCCTCTGTCTCTGGACAGCTGAGGCTAGTCTATATGTGGCAAGAACATGACTGTGTCTATATTCCCAGACATTCTCACAACCTTTTGTCCGTCAACACAGCAAGTTAAACCAGCTTCAGTTTAAATCTGCTTCCGAATGTGATCACATGTGATGAGATCACATGAGATGAGGTCACGTGAGTTGCTGCGTTGCTCAGCCAGGCACGATAGTCTTAATAATGTCATTTAGTCTATGTCTGTGACGTGTGATGCACCATTATTATAAAATCTTGTCATGTGTGCATGTTCAAGATTATAGAGAAGAGGAAGAGACTCTCATAAGTTTATGATTCCGTAACCGGTTAGGATTTTAAAACTCCTGTAGTGTGAGCCCAGCTTTACGGGTACATTTTTACGCTCAGTTAAATTAACTGTCGGTAGTTTGCCGTGTGTTGACTGCTCGTGTGTTGACTGCTCGTGTGTGTGTGTGTGTGTGTGTGTGTGTGTGTGTGTGTGTGTGTGTGTGTGTGTGTGTGTGTGTGTGTGTGTGTGTGTGTGTGTGTGTGTGTGTGTGTGTGTGTTTTTACCACAGGGTCCTCTAGAGCAGAAGAACGAGCTGGGCATCATGTTCAGACATGCCTACTCTGTGACTGCAATGGAGAAGGTAAAGTTGCCACACCTACAGTATGTTGTTCAGATACAGCAAGCTTTATTGTTCCTGAGGGGGAAATTGGGTCATTGCCGTGTCAATGGATAAGCTACAGATAAAAAAAAGACAGTAAAAATAGATGAGCCATGCCCTTATGTCATCTGGCCTTTCTTCACTTGCCCACTCTTCTAACTCTTTTATCCTATGCCATTCTCATCAACACTGTCCTGTCCTCCACCTACTGCTGTCCCAGGTAGAGACTAAATATGGACCAGTGGACTTGATTCGTGTCCAAAACCCCTGGGGAAAGGCAGAGTGGGAGGGGCCCTGGAGTGACATGAATGGGTCAGTACTGCTGTAGGTTTGACCAAAGGTCCTCAGAAAGATGGTAAAAACATAAGAAAATGTACTGTATGTCTACATTGTTCTGGTCCCCATGAGGAAAAGGGTAATTTTATAGTTATATATATTTTTTTTATTGTTATAATTATGAAGATATTCATGTTATGCCTATGCCTAGGCATTTAGGGATTAGGTTAGCTTAGGTTAGGTTATCCTATGTGTCATTAAGTGGGGTGGTCAATATACATGTATCTCAACTTCCTTTCTCTATTTTGCCTGTTTCTCTGTCTCTCTGTCTCTCTCTGTCTCTCTCTCTGTCTCTCTGTGTGTCTCTTTCTCTCTCTCTCTCTCTCTCTCTCTCTCTCTCTCTCTCTCTCTCTCTCTCTCTCTCTCTCTCTCTAGTCCCCAGTGGCACAGAGTGAGCAAGGAGGAACAGCTGAGGTTGGACAGGGTGAGCAGGGAGGACGGGGAGTTCTGGTGAGCAATTGTATGCCCAGAACACACATCACTTGTTCACTGTAGACCTCCACCCTTTGGGAATCACACCCGTCTATTAATGTCTGTCTGTCTGTCCATCCCTCAGGATGGACGTGTCAGACTTTCGTCAGAACTTTGAGGTGATGGAGGTGTGTCACCTGAGTGAAACGCTCTCCCAGCCCGGCCTCAGCAGGCGGCCGTGGCACAGCACGACGCACCAGGGCAGCTGGGTGGTGGGCCACTCCGCAGGCGGCTCCTACCAAGGGGGTAGGTAGGGTAGGACTAGGGCTATGCCACTTCAGACAACTACTGAATCCTTTGATGGAGGAATTGTGCTGCTTCAGAAATGTACAGACACACACACACACACACACACACACACACACACACACACACACACACACACACACACACACACACACACACACACACACACACACACACAGTGCATTTTCTTCGTTTTGAGTATGTGCGCATTTCTCTGGAAATCTGTGTGTACGTCCACTATGCCTGTGTGTGTGTGTGTGTGTGTGTGTGTGTGTGTGTGTGTGTGTGTGTGTGTGTGTGTGTGTGTGTGTGTGTGTGTGTGTGTGTGTGTGTGTGTGTGTGTGTGTGTGTGTGTGTGTGTGTGTGTGTGTGTTGTGTGTGTGTGTGTGCGCTCATTTAACCCATTAAGACTGGGAACACATCTGTGTGTCATTTATTATTATTTTTTTAACTAAAATCTTTGCTTCTGGTGGGTCCCACTCCCTGGAATAGAATATTTTGAGATGGGGGTCCGCCGCCAAATACATATAATTTTGGGGGTTCTTGACATGGAAAAAAGCAATATATGTTTTTTAAACTTTTTTTCAAAGAAAGAAACTAAAGCAAACCTTTGAGTTACAAATGTTCGCTTTAAAAATATATATATATTCAAAGATTTGCAAAAATGTTCATGATTTTTCTAACAATAGCAGATCTACAAGTTCAAGTACATCCTAGCGTGGCACCGAGTGAGCTATATATATGTATATGAGCTTGTATATCTGCTATGTTTGAATAGCCAAAGAAATAAAATGACAAGGACGCGTTCCCGGTCTTAACGGGTTAAAAAAATGAACCTGAATGGACCTGTACATTGAGGTTTTGACTGTGTGACAGGCTCGTTCTCGCAGAACCCGCAGTTCTACCTGACCCTGTTAGAGGAGGATGACGACCCATCGGACCCACAGAAGACCTGCTCCTTCCTGGTGGCCCTGATGCAGAAACACAGCAGACGCAGTGGTGTGCATCTGGCTATAGGCCTGCATGTATACAAGGTGAACAACCCTGCAGACACGCGCATCTTATAGCTGTCCATCGTGCAGTGGTGTAAAGTAACAAAGTACATTTATTTACTCACGTACTGTACTTACATACAATCGTGAGGTATTCTTTACTTTACTGGAGTATTTCCAATTTTCTGTACTTTTACTTCTACTCCACTACATCTCAAGAGACAAATATTGTACTTTTACTCCACTACAATGATTTGAAAACTTTAGTTACTAGTTACTAGTTAGTTGTAGATTTTGATTATTATTTCAAAACACACATTAACCACTTCAGTCCTATTTTGGCCATTTGAAAATAGCCGATCTACAAGCTCACAATGCGTCGCGATGCGACACATTGTGAGCATTGTAGATCTTCTATTTTGAAAAGATTTGTATACATTTGAAAAGTTGTGAAATGGGACATTATGCATAATGAGTACTTTTGCTTTTGTACTTTAAGTACATTTCGATACCAATACTTTTGTAGTTTCAATTAAAGGTAGGGTGATATTTTTTGGTTAAAACAAAAAGTATTTTGTTAAAAGGTTAAAGCACTATATTCTGATAGTAATCATTGCTATAGAGTGTTTGTTCATTAGGACTCTCCCCGTCTCTCCAGCTCTTTAATAAACAGAAAATACATTTTCCGGTAGGTGTCAAAATCTCAGCCAATCAGGAGAAAGTACCCACTTTTAAGCTTCATTTTTATAGTGTTCCAGTTCCAATTTTGTCTGCTCATTTCTTAGTGTCATCACTTCCAATTTCACTTGTTTAATCTATATCCTGATTAAGTTCTCTATCCTGATTGGATAAAATTGGAAATGAAACTGAAACTGAAACGAAAATGCATTTTCTGTTTTATAAAGAGCTGGAGAGACAAGGAGACTCATTTTACTGAACAAACACTCTATAGCAATGAGTATCATCAGAATATAGAGCTATTTAACACTTATTTTAACCAAAGAAAATCACTTACCCTACCTTTAAGTACATTTTGAATTCTGGACTTTTATTATATAAATATAATTATACTGTATTTCTACAGTACATATGAGTACTTTTTCCACCACTGCTCCGTGGTGGCGAAGTGGGGTTTCAGTGATGATGCCACTGGGTGGCCATTTGGTGTGGCTGTGGAGGCCGATGCGTGAGCCACACATCAGTCCGCTAGGTAGAGCAGGGGGGCCCGGACGTTGGGGGAATGCCGGCTGTCCTCCGGTGTAGCTGGACACTCTCGGACCTTCTTTGCTGGTTGCTGTCATTTATTTGTGAGATTGCTCTGGCACAGGTGACCCGCCAACTATGAAAAGTACTCACATTGTTTACTTACTTGCGACGCATTGTGAGATTGTAGATCGGCTATTTTCAAATGGCCGAAATGTATATAGGGCGGAAGTGGTTAATGTATGTTTTGTAACAATAATCCAAATCTACAAAGTAACTAGTAACAAAAGTTTTCAAATAATTGTAGTGGAGTAAAAGTATAATATTTGTCTCTGAGATGTAGTGGAGTAGAAGTAAAAGTACTGAAAATTGGAAATACTCAAGTAAAGTAAAAATACCCAAAATATTTACTTAAGTACAGTACTTGAGTAAATGTATTTAGTTACTTTACACCACTGCCTGCCAAGCTGATCGGTCAAGGGCCAGAGTTTCAAGCTACGTACGTGCGGTCGATGACAGTGCGCTTCAGAAGGTATTTGGTACAGTCTTTGTAGAGCCTCTTTTGTCCGCCACCGGCAGGCTTTGCGTCATTTAGTTGGCTGTAGAGAACTTGTTGGGGCAGGCAGGGGTCAGGCATACGGATAGTGTGTCCTATCCACTGTACTGGAGGTGTCTTTTGGCCACTGCTGCTTCCATACAGATGGATTTGGTGCTCTTCAGCATTTCAGTGTAGGGGACCCTGTCTTCCCAAGACCGACCAAGGATCTTCTGAAGGCAGCGGATGTGGACTGCCTCCAGGTTTGTGATGTGCCGTCTGTATGGAGTCCATGTTTCTGCCCCGTAGAGCAAAGTGGAGAAACACACACACACACACACACACACACACACACACACACACACACACACACACACACACACACACACACACACACACACACACACACACACACACACACATACACAAATATGTATACATATTTATTCTCTCAAATACGTACCGTGTTCATAGGCCAACATAAGCCTGAATACACACAGGTATATAATATAGAGCTATGTATTTGTCATGTTTTTAAGATATTTTTTGGGGCTTTTTCTGCCTTTAATGATAGGAAAGTAGGCTGACAGGAAATGGGGAGAGAGATGGGGGGGGGGGGGTGACACACAGCAAAAGTCTTCGGGATCGGGAGTCGAACCCGCGGTCAAGCTAGCTTACCAGCATATGTGGTATGCGCCTGGACCACTAGGCCAGCGGGCGCCCATGTATTTGTCATGTTGCTGTATTTATGTGTATATTTGTATACCGTGTGCAGTGTTGCCAGGTCTGCTTATTATAATTTTCCCCCGAGATTTTATTTGAAAAACCTTTAAACCTATACATCAGCCGTTTGAAAATAGCAGATCTACAAGCTCACAACGCGACGCGTTGTGAGCTTGTAGACGCTGACTGTGTGTATATTTGTGCATGTGTGTGTGTGTGTGTGTGTGTGTGTGTGTGTGTGTGTGTGTGTGTGTGTGTGTGTGTGTGTGATATTGACGTGTGTTCGTTTTGTGTTTGTAACATGCATCATTATGTCTGTATTCTCTCCAGGCAGTCCATTCAGAAGGCAAAAGCCTGTCCTCTTACGACCTGAGGACGCTCCGCCCGGTCCTCGGCACGCCTAACTACACCCATGCACGGGAGGTGGTGCTCCGAGGTCAGCTGCCGCCCGGCCATTACGTCATCATAGCCTCCACGGCACAGGCCAATCAGGAGGGAGCGTTCATCCTCAGGGTGCTGACTGAGAAAGGCAACGCTGCTGCGTGAGTGCTGCATTCACCCTTTAAGACCGGGAAAGCGGCATTTTGGATTTCTTTTGGCTATTCAAAAAATAGCAGATATTGTAGATCTGCTATTTTTGAAAAAATCGTGAAAATGTGTGCAAATCTTTCAATATATTTTTAAAGCTAACATTTGTAACTCAAATCTTTGCTTCAGCGGGGGTCCCTGGAAGAAAATATTTTCAGATGGGGGTCCGTGGGCCAAATAAATATAATTTTGGGTGGTCCTTCAGATGAAAAAAGAACCACTGATACAGCAACATACGTTTTTTTTCGGAAAACTGTTAGGATTTAGAAGACATTTGTAGATGCGTTCCCGGATTGAATGGGTTAACCCATTAAGAACTGAGACCGGACGCCCGCTGGCCTATAGCGGTCCAGGCGCATACCACATAGGCTGGTAATACAGCTTGACAGTGTGTCGCAGGTTCGACTGCTTGTCACCTGCCCATCTCTCTCCACATTTCCTGTCAACCTACTTTCCTATCAATAAAGGCAGAAAAAGCCCCCAAAAATATCTTAAAAAGACCTGAGGCCAATTCTACAAATGCCTTCTTAATCAGTAGCTCTCACACTTTCAGATTTTTTAAAAATGTTCAAAAATAGCAGATGTACAAGCTTGGATATCTGCTATTTTTGAATAGCCAACGCTAAAATCTGAAATGACACAGATGCTTTCCCGTTTTCAAGGGGTTAATGTGTCAGTGAATGAAGTTAAATACATGCATGTTTGATTTAAATCAACAAAAGTTGAATCACTTCTGCAAAGAAAATGAAAAGTCAAAATAAGATGTATAAAATGAAATAAAAACACAACATAATCGTTAAGAATCATACACCTGATTCTTTCCTCAGATTTTCATGGTGCTACATGAATCTGTTTGGAAGTTATGTGCCCTTTTTGTGATAGGCCAAGCCCAACACCACACCCTTTTTTGGGGGTAATTGGCGTGAAAAGTGATTCAGTTATTTTTTGACCAATGACAAACATTTTCACAAAGATTTGTGGTTTTGCATTAACATTTCCACAAAGCTTAATGCAAAACCATTCGTCACTTTTGGAGATACCCTGTTAAAAGACAAACAAACTAATGGAATGGGACGAAAACATAACCTTGATTCAACTCTTTGTGGAGATAAATATATAAATGAATTATGATTATGATTTATTCTGTAATTATTTTATGAATAATTATAGTTTTTTCGGCTAAATCTGTGGTTCTTCTTTAAATAACCATTAATACTTTGCAGTTATATAATTTATCAATATGTGTAAGCTTGTATGTGATGATTGTACTGTATTGTCTTTTTGTCTTCCAGTCCAGCTGAGAAACCAGGGACCAATGACATTACTATGAAAGAGGTACGGAAACAGGATTAAATGTGTATAGTAAAAACCTCAGCACCATTATCATGCCTGTATATAACTTTATACCTTTTCTTTCTCTTTTATTTTTTTATTTTTATTTTATTTTAATTTTATTTGATCCGCTCCTTTATACTTGGTGTAAACTTGTGATGTGACAATAAAGTTGAGTCTGAGTTTGAAATAAAGTGTTACTCAGTACTATATACAGTAGGAATACTGACCTGCTAATACAACAACTTTACCTTTTTATCTTATGTTGGTAAAGCTTGAAGTATAAGAGGTTCACTGCCTATAATGCTGCTACCCGTTGTATTGTGTGTATGTGACAAACTTGAACCTGTGTTGAATTTTAATTCAAAACAGGCTTTCTGTTTTTGATTGCCGGCTGTGTGATTTTTCTCTTTCAGCTTTCCTTTCCTCACCAGGCTGCCCTCCCTTCGCCTAGATCCACAAGGCGGCTGTTCAAGAAACACTGCAACAAGGTGAGATTTGCCCACACAAAACTGCTAGCCTTGGATAGATAGGTAACTTTATTGATCCCACGGGGGCAATTCAGATGCCAGAGACAGCACAGCAGTAAAGGTTCAGATACAGGTCAGGTAGTACAGAAGAGTAACATCACAATAAGGACACTTAAACAAATATTAATAAGAGTATACAGACTCATACACACTATACCGTCATCCCGCCTGGTTTAGAACACAAAGACACCGTCTGGTGTTTGTTCCAACTTCTTCTGTGTACCAGAGGGGCGCGGTTCATCACATAGTACAGTACAACGTTTTGAGACCGCTCTCCTAATGCTTGACAAAAGCCTTCTTGATCCTCTCAATATCTTCTCTTAAAAGCGTACTTATTTCCATAATTGTCTCCGCCAGGCCGAAAGGCATGGCGAGAGAGTTAAGTTTTACCCCCTGTCCGTACGTCCGTCAGTCCGTCCGTGTGTCCGTCCATCTGTCTGTGAGCGGCTAATCTCCGGCACCGTTGGGCCGGTCGCTGCGAAACTGTGCGCACACACTCCCTGGGTGCCAATTCAGAACCTCTGCCCTAACCTAAAGCAACTAACCTTTCTAGCTTTGCATACAGAATACTATTTCATGTTTGGCTATAGTGCAAATTTATTTTTGGTTCATTATGAAAATGTGATGGGATGAACTGGACACCATATTCTCAGTAGCCTACCCCAGTAGCCTACCCCAAACCGCAAATCAGCAATTATTGTTTACACGCAAACATTGACTTTATTGACCTCAGAGATTACTTCTGTGTACTTATGCTGTATATTATTCAACTCATCATGAGCAGAGCTTTCATTAAAGACTAATATGAAGGCTCTATGACGATTTTGGGAAGAAAAAAAACTTTTGGAGCTCATAATTGGCAGCCATCTTGCATTTGAAGGTCAACAATAGGTCAAATCATTATATGAATAGAAAATGTGCTCCTCGGAGCACATTAGCGCCAGTAGTAAAAAGGGAAAGTAAAAAAAATTGTGTTGGGCATGTGCTGGCCTGCCCATTGACCATCAGGTCTAGAGAGTTCATGGGAGCCGTAGTGTGGCAGTTAGCAGGTACTCAAGTCCTCCTGAGGTGTCACCAAGCCCACACAGGGCAAATGGAAGCGGGTTAACACAAAGTAAAAAGGGAGTTTTCAAACTTCTTTTAATTTGTGTTGTCATCATCATCATCATCATCGTGTTTTGTTTTGCTTGCGTTTTCGTGATGCTCTTTTTAGAAGGAGACCATGGCCTTGAACTCGCTGAGAGCCTGAACGGGGGAGACGTGTTTCTTCTGGGAGCCTCGTCTGACACGTGTCTGACACTCCTCCGGTTCCTGATTAATCCTGTCTTACCTCACTTCGAAAGACATAAATAGTCTTCCGAAGTGACACACCTATAGGTCTCTATTTCATCATGCGTCTCGCTAGCCAATGAAAGCACACCCTTTCAACATATTGTCACGTGTCACGTGAATCTTGACCAATGTTAGCTTGGTGGACACACGGAAGGACGAGAACGAAAACATAGTCTCCTGGCGGAGACAACAACAACAAATATGTATTCCTTGACCAATATAAGCTCTGAAACCATGTATTGTGAATCATTGTAGGTCAAACCATTAAAAAGTTAATTTTCTCGGCAGCCATTTTGGATTTTGGTCTCTCACAAAGTTTCCCCGCCCCTTTAAAAAATACACCCCGGCTAAATAAATAACCCTCCTAGATGACAAATCCATTGAGATACAGACCTTTGCTCTCCACGGTCACGGAAGTGCCAAAAATGACCCTACTATAAGGTTGGCTTCCAAAGTTTGCAGGATTGGTCCGTTTTGAACAAAATGTCTCAAATCATGAACGCAGCGTGAGCTTTCCTTGAAAATTTGCACGCACATTCCCACTAGGCCGAGGAAGAAATGCCAGCCTTTTCGCCTTGCCCTGTTATAGCGCCACCAGCAGGTCTAATTCAACAAAACACATTTTTGCAACAAAATGCCTCAAATCGTGAATGCACACACATTCCCACTAGGCCGAGGAAGAAATGCCACCCTTTTCACATTGGCCTATTATAGCGCCACCAGGAGGCCACAATAACCTATCTGACCTGGTGGAGACCTGTGCTCCTTAGTTGATATTACATTTTCTGTTCAAATCTATTGCATCTGTGTCTCTCACCAGGAGGGATTCTGCAGGCCCCTGGACTTGTACCAGCTACTGACTGAAGCCATACAAGGAGGAGGTCAGTATAGGAGCCAATCAAACAGTCGTTTAGTTAGCCAGTTGATCGGCCACCCAGCCAGTCAATTCAATTCAATTCAAATTCAGTTGGAGGGGGTACAGCATTGTGTAGACATTGAAAAAACAGGTTTATAAAACCATTAATGTTCATTTGCTGTTGGCAAGGGTAGCTTGGTATAACGCTTTTTGAAACAAATAGCGGCAGTTAGCAATTGTCACTTTTGGGAAAATTAACAGCATTTTCCCCAAAATGATTTAAAATAGTGTACAAAAAGCCTCAGATTTCAAATGTGATTTGAGTCAGTCGGTCGGTCGCCCGTTTGAGTCAGTCGGTCGCCCGTTTGAGTCAGTCGGTCGCCCGTTTGAGTCGGTCGGGTCGGTCGGTCGGTCGGTCGGCTAGCCTGCCAGACAGCAGTGGTGGAAGAAGTACCCAAATTCTTTGGTAAAAGTAGTGTATCAATACTGCAATATAGAAATACTCTGTTACAAGTAAAAGTCCAGAATTCAAAATGTACTTGAGTAAAAGTGCAAAAGTATTGGCATCAAAATGTAGTTAAAGTACCAAAAGTAAAAGTACTAAAATGTTTGAAAATAGCAGATCTACAAGCTCACAACGCGTCGCGATGCGACACGTTGTAAAGCTTGTAGATCGGCTATTTTCAAATAGCCTATGTATGAAATAGGGCTAAAGTGGTTAATGCATGTTTCATAATTCATATCTGAAAAGGAACTAGTAACAAAAGTTTTCAAATAATTGTAGTGGAGTAAAAGTACAATATTTGCCTCTGAGATGTAGTGGAGTAGAAGTAAAAGTGTTGGAAATTGGAAATACTCAAGTAAAGTACAAATACCTCAAAATTGTACTTAAGTACAGTACTTAAGTAAATGTACTTAGTTACTTTACACCACTGATAGTTTTGAAAAGCTAGAAAAGAGAAATCCCATTTAGACCACTACCCTTTGTGGGTGCCCTTCAAAGTGAATGCTGCTTAGCCAACACCAACATCACAGAGTCCGCCCTGCTATAGAATGTTTTCAGATGGAGGCAGAGATAAGCTCAACGTGTTTTTACTGCAGGAAGTCGGAATGATGTCACGGCAGGAAGGAGGATGTATAGAGCTGCTTCCTTATGGCACACCCCACCCACTTCTGTGTGTGTGTGTGTGTGTGTGTGTGTGTGTGTGTGTGTGTGTGTGTGTGTGTGTGTGTGTGTGTGTGTGTGTGTGTGTGTGTGTGTGTGTGTGTGTGTGTGCGTGCGTGCGTGCGTGCGTGCGTGCGTGCGTGCGTGCGTGCGTGCGTGCGTGCGTGCGTGCGTGCGTGCGTGCGTGCGTGCGTGCGTGCGCGCGTGCGCGCGTGCGTGTGTGGTTCTTAGTACAGTACTTACATGAAATGTTTGATTTCCTTATAACCTCTTCCTAGTGTGTGTGTGTGTGTGTGTGTGTGTGTGTGTGTGTGTGTGTGTGTGTGTGTGTGTGTGTGTGTGTGTGTGTGTGTGTGTGTGCGTGCGTGCGTGCGTGCGTGCGTGCGTGCGTGCGTGCGTGCGTGCGTGCGTGCGTGCGTGCGTGCGTGTGAGAGAGAGAGAGAGAGAGGGGGGGAGTGGTTCTTAGTACTTACATGAAATGTTTGATTTCCTTGTAACCTCCACCTGTGTGTGTGTGTGTGTGTGTGTGTGTGTGTGTGTGTGTGTGTGTGTGTGTGTGTGTGTGTGTGTGTGTGTGTGTGTGTGTGTGTGTGTGTGTGTGTGTGCGCGTGTGTGTGTGTGTTCCCATGGACATGTTCATTGACCTCCACTGGTGCTCCACTAGTGTTGGCAGGCAGCGAAAAGAAGCTGGCTCTAGAACACTGCAAGAGCTTGGTGGTCCTCATGGATGTATCCTTCAGGAGAAAATAATAATTATACTTGCCTTGTTTTTGAATGCCGTCCCACTCCAGTATCTATCAGGATCTGACCGGCCCATTTCCCTTAATCCCAGTTTCTCCAGACACAGGGTCTTGCCCAGATGGACTGGCTGGGGTTTCAGAACCTGTGGGACAAGATTAGGAGATGGACGGTAAATGCCATATTGATTGAGACTAAATTGTTAGGGGAGGAAGACAGTAGAGATTTCTATTCTAAAAAAAAAAAAACTATTGCATGAATATAGCATGACATTAACACTGCCAGAGTTAAGGGTTCCCTTCACTGTGTAGCTCAGTGGGTTGAGTGTGGTGCCAACACCACTAGACTTATGGGCTCCATTTCCTGCGTACTCCAGTGAGTACAGCGTGACACATCCTTCCACGCTTAGGGGCTCCATTCTAACTGGCACCACCTGCTATTATGAAGCCCTTTGGAAGTGGCACATTGTGTTGTTAAGTTATATTCGAGAAGGAAATGCTGACACTTAATCTAAATAAGTCAAATATACAAAAGACAAATTCAAACGTCCAATGAATTCACATTCAATGGACAAAATGCTGAGATTAGTTCTCCTGAGAAACACTGCTTGATCGTTCCAATTTTGTGTGTTGAATACGCCATTCTTAATCTTTCCTCAGGACATCTTCCTGACCTTTGACAAGAATAAATCTCAACGCCTTGAGTATAAAGAGGTGGAACCTGCCCTGAAGGCTGCAGGTAGGCTAGGCCCCTCCTCATACTGACACTTTGGGTTGTCATTCACTTAACATTGAGGACACGCTTTATACACAGTCAAATCCTGAGCGTTCATTTAACTCTGAGACAGTACAAATTGAGGGTCCACTAGGTTACACTGTATCTCTGAGTAACAAATGGATAACTGAGGATTTGACTGTGTACTGAGAGTTTGTGGAGCATGAACAAACACCCGTATTCACAGCAAGTAGTTTGCAATGTGGAAACTGCAATAGGCAACTATCAGTATTAATGCCAATATATATATGCTCTTTGTTATTGTGTAGTCTCATACTGAGTCGGCCATATCCCCTTGTTCCGTTTAACATGGTCAGTGGTGGAACAAGTACTCAAATGTTTTACTTAAGTAAAAGTATCAATGCTGCAATGTAGAAGTACTCTGTTTCAAGTAAAAGTCCAGAATAAAAAATGTACTTGAGTAAAAGTACAAAAGTATTGGTATCCAAAAGTAAAAGTACTAAAATGTTTGAAAATAGCAGATCTACAAGCTCTATATGTGAGCTTGTAGAACGGCTATTTTCAAATAGCTTAGGTATAAAATAGGACTAAAGCGGTTCATGTATGTTTTATAATGTAATCATTTATATCTGCAAAGTAACTGGTAACTAAAGTTTTCAAATAATTGTAGTGGAGTAAAAGTACAATATTTGCCTCTGAGATGTAGTGGAGTAGAAGTAAACGTATAGACAATTGGAAATACTCCAGTAAAGTAAAAGTACCTCAAAACTGTACTAAAGTACAGTACTTGAGTAAATGTACTTAGTTACTTTACACCACTGCATACTGTATTAAGGCAGACAATTTCTATGGAACCCTCTACTGCCTACAGGGGGCACTAAAACACCTTTCTTCAAATCCATCCCCTCTTCCAACATAATAGGCTCTATAGCACAGCAGCCATATTGGGAATGAATTGGGCCCCTTCCTTACTTCATTCACAGCTGTTACCCATAATACTAATTAAGGCTCTGTTCCATTTAGTGTGGCACAGTGGTCTCTTATTTTCAAGGACCACCATAACTCTGAGAGGGTACAAATGGAACCAAATGGACCCTCACGGGTCCATTTGGTTCCATTTGTACACTCTCAGAGTTACACACCCACCATAAGGGGCCATTTGGGAACCAAAATGGAGTGTTTCTTGTAAGCGCCAACATGCACAATATCAGCACCCTGACCAGAATGGAACAGAGCCTTCATTAGTACCATTGGTAACACCTTAAGGAAGTAAGAAGAGGCCCAATTTGTTTCCAATATGGCTGCTGTGCATAGAGCCTATGTATTCAGCAGCCTAGGAATTTGGCATAGCGATACACATATGGCACTGTCTGGCACTTACACCACCACAACAGCAGGGGATGTAATTGAAACGTCTGTCTGTGCTTTGATCAAAGGCTGTGCTTGCTTGTTTGCTCTGGTCTGGCTGTGCTTTTTTTAGGCATGGCGATGGATGACTTCGTGATGCAGCTCATCGGCCTGAGATACACGGAGCCCGACATGACCATCAGCTACCCCGGGTTCCTGTACCTGCTGATGAAGCTGGACAGCATGATCCGTAAGGGAGGGAGGGGGTAAAGAGACAGCAGTCAGTGGAGGGTGGAGGAGAGATAAGGGAGCGTGGGACTGTCACTGGGTGGGGGAGGGAGGGAGGGAGGGAGAGACGGGTGAAAGCAGTGGTGGAAAAAAGTACTGAGATATTTTACTTAAGTAAAAGTATCAATACCACAATATGAAAATACTCTGTAGCAAGTGAAATGCCTGTGTTCAAAATGTTGCTTGAGTAAAAGTACAAAAGTATTGGTATCAAAATATACTTAAAGTACCAAAAGTAAAAGTTCTAAAATGTTTGAAAATATACAAGCTCACAATGCGTTGTGAGCTTGTAGATCTAGTATAAACTACGGCTAAAGTAGTTAATATATGTTTTATAATTTAATAATTTATATCTGCAAAGAAATTAGTAACTTAAGTTTTCAAATAATTGTAGTGGAGTAAAAGTACAATATTTGCCTCTGAGATGTATTGGAGTAGAAGTAAAAGTACAGAAAATTGAAAATACTTTATAAGTCAAAAAAATCCTCAAAATTGTACCTAAGTACAGTACTTGAGTAAATGTACTTAGTTACTTTACACCACTGTAATAAGGGAGCGTGGGACTGTCACTGGGTGAAGGAGGGAGGGAGGGAGGGGTGAAAGGATGAGCAACATGTAGGAGGACATCAGGGAAAAGATTGGAGCTGATAGAACAGGAGGAAGTAATAAGAGAAGATATGATGGCAAGATAATGTTTGCCTTTCATGCATACATTGGAACAGAAAGAGTTAGAGAAGCAATGGCATGTGAGATTAAACATGCGATGTTGAGGCTATAGACAGTGAGAGGGAAAATGTTATGAAGAACATACAAAACTGATGTTTAATGTAGCATGAGAGAAACGAGTATAGACTAGACCAAAGCAGTGTGAGCTGAGGGAATGAGAGAAGGATTCCCATAGATTTGCTTAGGGTCTGCTGGGTAAGAACGAACAAACTTGTATCTGTATCTGGCACCACCAACCAATGTGAAATGTATTAGCAAATGATGGCCTATTTTAGTTGACCTAATCTCTCAAGACCCAGATTGTCGTTGACCTAGTTTGCATACACTGTAGGTGGGTAAGTGTAAGAAAAATAAAATAAAAAGGGAAATTATATTGTCATTATTCAAATTGTTATTATCATTATATAATAAGAATAACAATAATTGTTGTTATTATTATTGATAATATCAATTGTATTATACCCACTTGTCTCTGAATGGTCTTGACACAGTAAAACTCCCGATTGTTTGTTTTCTCACAGGTAAATTTCAAGCATATGACATGGTGGGAATGGGCAACATAACTATCAACTACAGACAGGTACAGTAGTAAGCACTGTTTTTGCACTGTTGAGAATAGACAGTAAAAAACATTGCGTGTTAATTCGGTTCAGAGAGTGTAATAATGTACCCGTAAGGCCAGGGTCAGAGTTATAATGACAAGTGACAACATCAGTTTCACAGTATCACTCAAAATGAAGAAAGGAACATAAGGTGTAGTATTTGGGTTATTTTGTATGTTTGTTATTATATAGATAAATCCACTTATCCCTGTTTGACCTGCAGTAGACCTCAGGATAGTGTGAGCTAAATCTATTTCACCTTCTCTGTTTGATAGTGGCTCCACATGACCATGTACAACTGAAATGACTTGACCCACCGCCTCCACTGGTGCCTTGAAGACCAAATATTTTAGTTTAATTAAGTTTAATTTAGCTTTGTTCAAAGTTGTTCACTGATTGCTCTTTATTCATGGTCGTAGGTGTTTGTTTTATGACATTTCTTTTTTTTTTTTAATGTATGAATGAATAGATATCTATAGCCTAGTATTTCAAAGTAAAACTGATGTTAGTAACATCACAATAAAACAAAATGCTTTGTGGGAATTGTGCACTGTCTGTCATCTTTGACATTAGTAAACAACCAACTCAATTTATGTAACCATCTATGTAAACATTCTAGTATTCTCAAAACCTGTTTGTTGCCAAAAGGAGTTTCAAATGAAGATAACAGGTTCCAAAAAGAAAAAGAAAAAAAAGAGCATGGAAATTGTTGAGAAGTAGTTCAATCAATAGAGCTTCAACATTACATTTTAAAGTCTTAGTATATTATAGGTCACGTGGGACAAGACTGTTTGATAAATGCCTGAAGTGTGAATGTAAAACATTAAACAAATTAATGTGTAACTTTTGTAAGCTACTTGTTGAATAAAGTCTTGCAAAGACGTCTACAGCGTCCGTCTCTGCAGTTTTAGCCCAGCATCCCCGGGGGATCTTTTTGAGAAATTACGCTCTCTTCAGCTTTGGCATTTGGTATGTGTAAATATCCGTTTCTAAGCATCTTTCCCTAAAGTATGAAGAGCCACAGATACACATACCAGAGTTTGGGATTGGGGGTAGGGGGCATGGCAGAGATTCAGGCAATTTCCTGTTGCACCACTGGTACACTCAAAATATCTTACTCCTTGAATTCTGTACAGCTGCAACTTAAGTAACTGCTTGTACAGAACATGCAAGATGGGTCTTGCATGTTCTGTACTGTTGTTATTGTACACTTATGCATACAGCCACACCCAATCTCTCTCTCTCTCTCTCTCTCTCTCTCTCTCTCTCACACGCACACACACACACACACACACACACACACACACACACACACACACACACACACACACACACACACACACACACACACACACACACACACACACACACACACACACACACCAGGAATTCCCAAAAATGATTATGACTGCAGCTCTGTGTCCATACATGCATGAACACCATTCAGAGGCAAACGTTAATTAGGCTATACCACTTCAAAAATCCATTCATCCAGTGGGAATAGCCTAAAAATCACCACAAATGAGACCACAACTTAGAGTAAACCATCATGAGTCAGCGGGGTCGAATGGCCACGGGTCGAGGCATTAGAACAAACCACCTAACTAGTGTGGCACTCTCGCTACACAACAGTAGTTCTAAACATTTTCATGTTAAGGACATTCAAATTAATATGTATTTGACCCCCATTTGAAAGGATTTTGTGCCAGGGACCCCCATACAAGATTTGTGTTGTTCAAATGAAAACATATTAAACGTTTGAACAGCCAGTGAGTATAGGGTTGAAGTGAGTGTATCAGTGTATAGGGTTAAAGTGGTTCAACTAATATTGCTGGGGACCCCCTAGAACCCGTTTAAGGAGCCCTGTAGGGGTCCCCAGACCCCACTTTGAGAACTCTTGCTCTACAGCACATCACACCACTTCAAAGCAGCGCCATGATTCTGCTATGGCCTGTGTGTATGGTATGTGTGTCAGGGACTGTGTGACACTAATCGCCCAGGACACTCAGAGCCTGAGCATGACCAGTGTTGCCATGTCCGCTTATTATAAGCGATTTTGGGCTTGTTTTTCTGTAAAGTTGCTTGTAAAAATTGGTAGTTGCGGCTTTTTGGGCTTGTTCCTAAAGTGTACCTGCTTATTTAGGCTTGCCTCCAAAATTGATAATTATTATCTAATAAAGGTAGGGTAAGTGATATTTTTGGGTATTTATTTATTTTTTATTAAAAAGGTTAAATTACTATATTCTGATAGTAATCATTGCTACAGAGCGTTTGTTCGGTCACAGGGGTCTCTACAGCTCTTTAATAAACAGAATATAGTACATTTTCAGGTAGGTGACTGACAACATTTAAGCCAATCAGGAGGGAGCACTGAAAATGCATTTTCTGTTTAATTAAGAGCTGGAGAGACATTTGAGACTCCTCATACTGAACAAACACTCTATAGCAATGAGTACTATCAGAATATAGAGCTATTTAACACTTTTTAAACCAAATAAAATCTCTTACCCTACCTTTAAACCAGTGGTTCTAAAATATGTTCATGAAAATGTTTTGTGCCGCAGGGAGCATTAATGTTGTGTTGTTGTTAGAATGTTTAAAAATATTCACATTTTCGCCTGTTTATGGAAAGAAATACAAATATCAGATCTACAAGCTCACAACGCGTCGCATCACGAGGCGTTGTGAGCTTGTAGATCAGCTATTTTTCAAATAGTCTATATAAGTTTAAAGTGCTCATGTGGCCTAACTAAGTTGCTTCTTTTGGTCTTGCTTTCCTAGACCTGGTTTCTTATTTCTCTCACAAAATATGGCAACGCTGGCCTGAGCATGACCTACTTCTGCAGGGCTCTTCCAGGCTTGTCAGTCTATGAAATGTTAATGGTAAATATAACCCTTTAGGCTTCGGAAGATCACCCAGAGAAGACCCACTCTGCCCGCGAGGGTTGAGCTGAACAAAAGTGACCAAAAGAATATGGGAAGCAGGATTCAATCCCCTGTCGATAAATTATTCAGGGGCGTTGTCCGCGTCTACATAACCTTATTGGTTATTCATGATGTAGGAGGGATATGTTAAAAGCTTAATCTGCCAAGTGAAAATGTAGCCTATATATGATTTTTTTGTGATATTGCCTATTTCACCTTCTATTCCTAATCTAAAATAGACTTCAAAATAAATAAATGGAACAAGGGTGTTTATTTGTTTGTTTTTGTTATTAATAGTTTATTTATTTATGTATTGCAATGTCGTAAAAGGAACTAGAACAATTGACTTCATACTTATTCTACATACATACAACATCATACAATGATGGATATTGAAAACATAAATGAAGTCGCAGTGCTTAATTTATAGAACACTGCGTCGCGCGCCGAAAATAGCAAATCTACAAGCTGGTGTGTCCCGGTCTACTGCACTTTTGTTGAGCTTGTAGATCTACTATTTTTGGCGCGGGACTCCATCGTACGACGCAGTATCAAAATCCATGGATACAAAAATCAGGCTATTCAACTGGTATTAATCTCCATTTCCGTCCAGCGGGGGGCGGTGTTGCAGCGGCGTGACTCCACGAGGCTCATTCGTGTCCGGCATTGCAATGTGTAGGTTCCGCGTTGCCATGTCCGCTTATTATACGCGACTATAGGCTTGTTTTTCTGTAAAGTTGCTTGTAGATAAATATTGCCTGCGAGTTTCGTTTTTTGGGGGCATGTTTCCAAAGTGTAGTTGTTGCTTATTTGGGCTTCCTAATGTTTAAACCAGTGGTTCTCAAACATTTTCAAGTCAAGCCCCCAAATGAACATGTATTTGTCTGTGGACCCCCATCTGAAAACATTTTATGCCAGGGATCCCCATACAAGATTTGTGTTGTTAAAATGTGAAATTGTTTTCAAGATTTAAAAAGAAAATAACCAATGTATATGTTTAATTTGAGAAAAAGCTAAACCCTTGCTAGTTGGTGCCATTTACAGACCCCCTGATCAAAATGATTTCTATGACTGGCTGGCAATGACAGTGCGGAGACAATGCTTATTGGGCACTGGAACACGGACATGGGGCGGGAAAACGCACCCATCTTCAAGTCCTTTTATACGTTTTGTAACCTACGCAGCCTCACCCAGCTGATTACCCAATACACAAGTGACAAGTGTGTGTGATTCTACTCAAACCATCATCTCATCCTGGCATCGGACAGGTCCAGAATCTCAAGGAGTGGGGTTTTGGAAAACGGTGTAAGTGATCACTACATCATCTTCTGTACACGCAAAATTCAAAAACCTAAGGCCGGCTGTCACAGAATAGCCCAAATTAGATCACTAAAAAAATACTCAAGTGAGGCCTTAAATCATGACCTGGGGAGGCTAGACTCGTCCAATGAACTCAAGAGTTCTCAGACCGAGGAGGTATGGTCCAGCTTCAAAACTGAATTCCGAAAAGTGTTAGACAATTTGGCACCCATGAAACCAGTTAGGATTAAAGCCTGCTGGGAGCCATGGATAACCCCAGACATCCAGACTGCTAAGAAGGTCAGAGACAAAAGTATTTCTGCATTTTATGATAAACCATAGCTACTGATGAGCTAAAAAGAAACATCCTTCGCAACAAGGTAACTGGCATGATAAAAACAGAAGAAAAAAACTACTACCATGAAAAAATTGATGGAAACATAAACAATCTGCGGGAGCTCTGGAAGATATTTAATCAGTTAGGCTGCAGTAAGAAACTGAAAACCAGATCCGCAAACATAAACATCAATTCGGATGGCACGCTCATTGCATATAAGCTGGATGTGGCAAATCACCTAAACAACTTCTTTACAACCATATAGCAACAACCACACTGGTTGACATACTGCCCTCTCATTCTGGGCTATATGGGGTAAAGTAAAGCACATCCAAGCATTCTACAAAAATCTAGGTGTACGCGAAGATGACTTTAAACTCACCATGGTGACAACTGATGATGTGTTTAAAAAACAAATTAGACCTTGGCAACTACAGCCCTGTTTCTATTCTATGCTCTATCTCGAAAGTTATTGAGAGGTTAGTATATGAACAGGTCGAAAAGTACCTCAATGAAAAAAACGAATTCCAATCTGGCTTCAGAACATCTCACTCCACAGACACATGCCTACTCTATTTGACCGACTACATCAAACGTGAGGAGGACTCAGGCAAATGTTAGATAAAACTGAATCCATTCTTAGGTAGGAACACACTGAGGACACTAGCAGGATCACTCATCCACTGTCATTTCGACTATGCATGCACCTCGCGGTACGTTAGTGCCTCAAAGGCATTAAAAACAAACTGGTCAGGTTACTACTAGGCCTAACACCCAGAACTCACCTAACCCCTGCTCATTATGCTAGGGTGTTATGGTTCAGGGCAGAGGACGGAGTAAAGCAACTTGCATTGAGCCTGATCTAAACAGGGATACCCATGATGTACCTGTTAGACTACTTCACTAGCGTAAAAGACACACACAGGCACAACACCAGAAGGAGCCCCACTGATCTCACTGAACACAGTTTCGGCACAAAAATGGGGTCAAATTCGTTCTACTGCTATGCCACCAGAATGTGGAATGCTCTACCAACAGGCAAAACCGCTCTAAAAGAGCACCTACAGGTGGATGCAAATTGTAACTGTAAAAAGTTTAAGCCCATCACCGGAAATGACCCCCCCCCCCAACTGTTTACTGTACATATCTTTCTTGTTTTTTGCATATTATTATATATTGTTGTTTGTCTTTAAATGTCTCGATGAATTGAATACACTGGACCTTAATGGAAACAAGCCCTGAGGGCTTATCTGGGTCATCCTTTAAGCATTCTTTTGTATAAATCTGTGACACCGTGCCTTGTTTTTGCAAACTGTTAATAAAGTATTCACTCACTCAATGATCAATCAATCAATCAAAAAAAAAAAAAGGGGGCCAAGTTGCTTGTTTTCATAGACCTGGCTGCTTGTTTCTCTCTCAAAACTTGTCAACCGCAGTGTAGGTGATGAATATTCATGAGGTATGTCGGGGGCTGCGCGTACGTAGGCCGCTGTAGCTTCGCTTGTAGGAGCGGCTGGTTCCTCTGGTTTCCTCCCAACCAACCAACCACACCATTCCATTCCCTCCGCGGGTGGAGAAAGCATTCTTTCTATATTCTCACTGCACAGACCGGATATTCCTGACCGATAAAAAAAAAAAGAAAAGAAACGGGCGAAGGAGTCGGAGAGCGAGCGAGAGAGAGTTGCTGGGTCGCATCCTCCCCTCTTTTCGTCATTTTTTTTGTTTTTTTGCGTTTTGCGGGATAAGAGAATTAGAAACAAAAGCTTTTTAGTTATTTTGGCGTGCTTTAGTCGTGTTAACTACGAGGTTCGTGGGCTGACATGGTAGATTATCACGCCTCCACCAACAATAATCAAGTCCAATATTCAGGCCCCGTTACAGTCGGTGGCGTTCCTACGTACATGGAGCAGGCAGATGACTGGGACCGGGACCTTCTGCTGGACCCGGCCTGGGAGAAGCAGCAGAGGAAGGTAAGGAAGTGATGGCCACCCCACCAAGTCCGATTAGAGATGGCAGTTGTTTAAAAAAGAAAAATGGCAGGAAGATGATGAAGGGAGGCCGGGTTAGAACTGATCTGAACTGAACTGAACGTGTGGGCCCTGGTTTGATAGCTGATTGAAGGAGCATGGCGATCAGTTCTTCTTCATTCACATCTGGTTTCCTCAAACGGTTTTGGTCCTCGTCCTGCTTTTTCCCCCCTTTCGTATAATGGAGGTCATCGGCGAGGAGGCTGTAATCTATTCCATGATGAATTGGGACTGTTATAAAGTGATGCAGTTTGTCTGGCGGTGTGACTGGCGTTTAGCCGCTTGATGCTTGCTTGTTTTTAAGTTTCAGGACATATTTTTTAGTGATAACACGTTAGGTCGTGTGTTCTTTTTACTAGAAAGTGCAATAGCGATTATATCGCTTTCAGACTCAAAAATAGCAAGTTGAACGTGTTCCCGGGGCGTTATCTGTCTGACGTCTCTTGTTTGAGGCCGATAACACTGACTGGAACCCCAGTTTGTACCGATGATGATGTCGCTTGCCAAAAAGGAAGTAGATCCAAAAGCTAACGTTGAGTTGGCTTGTAGATCTACTCTTTTTGGCAAGCGATACCGCCGTCCAACTGTGTAAAATGAGTCTTAAAGGAGTAGTTCACCCCAAAAAAATACTTATTTTGAATCATTTACACACATTGACTTAGGAATGCACCAAAAAACAAAAATCTGCCTGAATTCAAGGCTTCATGGGGTGTGTTAATTGATAGGAAATAAGTCATTTTTGGGGCGAACTACTCCTTTTTAAGTGAGTAAGAGTCGACTTTTCACTGTTGCACCAAGGCCTTTACTGTTCCACAAGGCTAGAATATATATCTCTACTAAACATCACATCCTCGCAGACAGTCCCACCCTGCTCACAACAACATTTTGTCCTTTGAAATCGTCTCAGGGGAACGAGTAGCCTCAATAATAAAGGATTAACCACATTGTGGAATGATGGAGGAGGGTGTGTTTGCTAACTAGGTTACGCACCAAGACTATGAATGTGATTTGACTGACTAGCCGCCGAGATGATTAGCAGCATGCCTCCGCCTGCTGGAGTGACAGCATGCACACCACACTTTTAATTGTCTTCTCTATGGGACATTATTAATCATTTAAACCGTCATTTTAGCATTGATTAGTCTTTTCTCATATAAGCCTTATTATGCAACCTCTCTGTACATATTTGTCAAGAGTGTACACACACGGGACAAAGTTTACTCTCCCCGCGGGCACGCAAGGGGAAAGAAACATTAAACGTATCAATCATTAACACAATATGGCTTGACTCTGCTGCCCTCCACACACTGGCAGACACAAATGGCCATATTCCAAACCGGGCAAGAATGGGGATATTTACTGCTATGTGCTATGCCCTACCCAGATCGTGTGTGTGTGTGTGTGTGTGTGTGTGTGTGTGTGTGTGTGTGTGTGTGTGTGTGTGTGTGTGTGTGTGTGTGTGTGTGTGTGTGTGTGTGTGTGTGTGTGTGTGTGTGTGTGTGTGTGTGTGTGTGTGTGTGTGTGTGTGTGTGTGTGTGTGTGTGTGTGTGCCTACTACCCCAGCAGCCAAGTTGAAACTATGTCGGGCCTGGTGGTGGCGATACAAAGGCCACATTCCTGTGGTGTATTCGCCCTCCCCGTGCCAGTTATTGCGTAAAAGGCGAGCGAGCGAGTGCCTCCCGCAAAAAAAAATCACAAGGCATTTGATGTAATGAGTGTGGGAAATGGATTTGTCCTTTGTAGTCTGTGAGAGTGGGGACCTCACCTCCAAAGGCCAAGCTAGACTGCACCCGTTTATTGTAGGCGGGAGGAATCCGTAGTAGTCGGTCAACACTTGCTAACAAGTTATGTTGATGGAAGCTAATGTTCTGATGATCTGCTTGTTTTGAAGGGATACAGAAATTAGATTGATCTACATGCAACTCAGATCTGTGGGTTAAGATTAGACAGGAATATCAAGGAGGCCGCGTGAAGTTCCTTTCCCGCTGCACAAGAACATCCTGTTGCTGTTTCAGATGTATTTAGATCTATGCCTATTTGTGGAAGCCCTACTTTTGTCTTTCACATTCACAGTGTGTCCAGGAAGCTTGCAGTTGTCTATTTATCACTTTTGAGTAACACTCTCGACGCCCACATGTGAAAAGGGAGGCCAGGCCAGCCCTGGTGTGTCCAGTCTACTGCACTGTGTCACTCTTCCCCTCAGGCAGAATGCCTCACCTCACAAACACGTCATTAAAGTTGATCCCTGTGGAGAGGGATCAACCACGTGTCCGAACATGTCAAAGTATGCAGTGCTCCTACATGGATGCCCGCATCTCTCAAGTCTTTACTGTAACTCTGCACTGATTGCGTGTATGCAAAGCTGTTGCTTTTGTGACAGTTATGTCAGAGGCTACAGCTGAGCTCGGCAGGGAGATTCCAAGATTCAGGGAAGTCTACTAGTCTCATCATCAGTAGTGTAGTGAACACTAGTCAGTGTCAAATGATGTGTTTGTGGATGACCCTCATAAGGTGTTAGGAAATGGCGTTCATTTCCTTTGGTCTCGGTATTTCCCCATTTAGAAAATTCTCTGTGGCTAAAGATCA
This sequence comes from Gymnoscopelus microlampas, assembly GCF_963454915.1. NCBI lineage: Eukaryota > Metazoa > Chordata > Actinopteri > Myctophiformes > Myctophidae > Gymnoscopelus > Gymnoscopelus microlampas. The sequence goes on along the minus strand of NC_139945.1, from coordinate 19,899,112 downwards.
TATTACATTAGATTACGATAATGTCATTCAGCTCACAAAATGCAAATAAGGACGAATGTCAAAGTTGTAGTACTGACATCAAGTATGCAAATAAGAACAGTTTTCGTGGTACCACAAAAGCAAACTTGTAACTAAAATGCTAAATAACCCTCAAACATCACACAGTAATATCCTCAGTGTTATTCAAGCTGAATCAGCGGTGACCACTGAATGTTATCGGTCTTACTTCATTTTCATATGCTGACAGCTGTCTCAATTGTTTGCATAAATGTGATTGGAGCTGTATTGAAAACTGACTGCCTACACTTTAATACAGTGAACTACAGAGTGGATGGGGATAGACTCATTCAGTAATATGATTGTACACCGGCACTATATATTATGTAGCAGTACTTTCCGTTGTGTTAGAAGATATGTTTTATATAGAATACATAGTAAAATACATGCTTATAATTGAATACACGAGATGCAAGGCAACTTTGACCTACAGAGTTGCACTGTAGTAATTGTGTTATTTCTAAAGGTGTTTTGTACACACACACACACACACACACACACACACACACACACACGCACACACACACGCACACACGCACACACGCACACACACACACACAATTGCAACTGCATTAAAAAGAAATAGACTTTTACTAAATAACATAGTGTCTGATTAACCCAGTGCCCACTGGACAGACAGACAACTTTTCCACTGCTGCCAAGGTGGGCAGCTGCGCACAACGTTGGTTTGTTCATTCCCCACCCACTTTCAAATGCCTTTCATCTGACTGACTGGCAGGATTGGGTGGGTTAGTACAGATGTCCTGGCATGGCCACACACTGCCCCAAAAAAAACAAAAGAAGGAATAGAATGTTCGCTTGTACAATGAGGAAAAGAATATCAAAAAAGCAATTTGTGTTCCTGTAAAACGCATGATGGATACAGAAGTGGGTAGGGTAGTGCTGTGCATTGTATTGTTACAGCATTGGGTACAAATATTTTCGTTATGAAATCAACTGTAACCATTAAAAAAAAACGACATTACATCTACAGTATATTAGATAGAACTATTATATTATACTACTAACCCTTTTTTTAAATCCAAAGAGCCACGTCCCTATTCAAACTGTTTGAATAGGGACGACAACATGGTCCACTGTCCATACGACAAAAACAATAGACAATGTATTTCTTGTGGGATGGACAAGGAGTGTGTGCTTTGATTAGATGGCCATTGTTTTGCCTGCTGTATGATTGGTTGATTTGAAATAGCAGGACATAGCTGGACTGACCTGATTTGGGTGTGGTTGACATCACAGGAATCTACTCCAGCAGGTGCTGGGTCAGAGATTTTCGCCAGTTGTGGTGGTTTAGCTAGTAAAATGATTAATGATAAACCACTAACTACAAACTTGTCTCGCCGCATTCTAAATGAAAGAAGCAGATTGCATCTAATATAATCAAATACACTGTATAATGCACGTCTTCTCCTGTATGTGAACAGTCACAAGCTTAACCTTGCTGTTACACTGATAAATATGTGCTGGGTTGCTGCCCTATGACTACAGATTAAACTAATCTCCTTGACACAGTGGAATTTCATTGACTGAGAATCTCATCTGACTGACTGATAGATACTAAGCATATCCTCCTTTGTTTGACTGAAACTAATAGCTGAAGAGCCAGCTCAATTAATTGGTTTCATAGTTTTGTCTAAAATGATAAAGATCATCCTTATTTTGCAAGACACTGGACTAATTACCATTTGTCTCGAAATGTATCTACGTTTGTCCTACATGTATCATCATCTCGACCGTTGGCAAGCAATTAAGTTGGCATTCTACACAAAATAAAATGTTTCAGAATTGCAAAATTATTATGAATTGTAGTAAGCATAATTTTGACCAACAGTTGGGCTATATGATTACTTGTGCAAACGTCTTATATTCACATTAACCATTCAACACTCAAACAACAACAGTTTTAAGCAATTCATGATAAATCCAATCCAAGTATGTAGATATTTTTTTGTTTTTTCTTGTTTGTTCTCCTTCCCCCTCCCCCCATCTCTTCTTCTTCCCTTTCTTCAATGGAAATAACGATACGATGGGAACTATGCACGAAAACAAATTTCACCCACTTCTTTACCTCTGTGAACCTGTGATGTGACCATAAAGCTGATTCTGATTCTGGAGTAGCCTAGTGCCAGTTTACTAAAGTACAGAACCCAGTTCACTCTTCTTGTGCTTTTAATTGCAATTGTGTCTGTGTGTGCTTAGTGGAACGTGGGAGAATCAGGATATGATGCTATACTGTTCCCTAGGTCAGCTGCAGGACAGACCTCCACCCCTGGGACACACAGCTGACTGTGGTCCACATTCAGCATGTAGACTTGAACAACAAACCAGTCAGCCAGCAAGGCAGTTAAAGGACAGAGCAGATTGGAATGCAGACCCTCTGTGTTTCTGCCTTTCTCTCTCTCCCCCCTTTTTTCACTCACCCCCCCCCCCCCCCCCCCCCCTTTCTCTCTGTTCTCCCACCGGCCACAGAGAGTGAGCATGCATGGGGAAACATTCCATTGGTGGCCCATTACAGCCTGCTAGGCCAGGGGGAGGGGGGCTTTTTTCACTAGGGGGGTGGGGTGTCCTGTTTTTTCGCCTGAGTAAAAAAAAAAGAAGTTGGGGTTTTGTAAGATTGCAGATGTGGAGGAAAGTGGCTGGGTACAGCGAGATGAAGGAAGACAGAAAATCCTCCTGAGAGATTTCTAGAAGTCTACTATAATAATAATGCTAGTAGTCAGGATATTTTCTAGGAATGCCATTTTAGATATCGTTCTGTGATTGATTAAGCTAAATCTAGTGGAACCAAGTGAATCGTTACAGAGTGAAAATGTCTGTAGTCTGGCACCACTGAGCAACAGACCTGAGCTATTGCTCCAAACATTTGAAAAGTTGCATTTAACCCAGGGCCAGTATTTGGCCTTCATATGTGCCTGAGTAGGTGGTGGTGAGGGGAGGCAGGGCTGTTGGCTTAATGTGTTTCTTTGTCAAAGAGTTTTTATTCCGGTCTGTTTCCCCCCTTCTCACTCTCGTCTCGTCTTGGCCGCCTCCTTCCTCTTTTTGTTAGCAAGGAGGATTTGGGGATAGAGGGCAGGATGAGGTTCCCTACAATGTCAAAGGAGCAATAAATGGCTGTAAACATGTTTTAGGGTGTACGTAACCGACTTGTCTCACTAATTGTTGTTGTTCATAGGCGTACTTCTTTGTCGTTGTTGTGCATAGCTGTAACGATTAGTGAATGGCATTTCCCCCACATGAATTGCAATGGCAACAATAGAGACTAAGAATTTCCCTTTTGGTTGGCTGCCAATATGGATGTTAGAGGGCTGCGTTTGAACCTCATGGCCTTCCACCCCCATACTACTAGTTTAATGTTGAGTGTATGATTTTGAACAATATTTAATAGTTGGGTCTTTGTGTGTGTGAACTTAGATAAGCGTGTGAAGACCGGGAGTTTTACCCTTGGATCCAGGTATGGATCTCACAGTGGTGTGTAATGCTCCACCATATTATTACTGTATGTTAAGTGGACAGTACGACCCATAGCATCATCCCAAAAGCACTGTTGGCTCTGTAGCACACACAATCCTGAGAACACTCACTGTTGGAATTGCCACCAGTCACCGTCATCATAACGGTGCGAGTTGATCAAAGAGCTAAGCCAAAATGTCTCTGAATTCCTCTTAATGTGATCCCACACCGTACGATAATTGGCCATGTGACAACTTCTGACAAGTAGACAAAATGTTCAAATTGTGACAAAAATGTTTGTCATAAGTGTCTTGGGTCATTCAATGCGACAGGGTCATAGACGAGTGTCTACAAGCCAGTCCATGCCGCAGTAGGTTATGTTGGTATCAGCACTAGGCTATGTTTGTGCAGTGTGGCTACACTGGCTAGTGCTATGACCGACGACCGTCAACACCAGACTAATAAAGCCATGGTACGTAGCAGGTGAGACGGAACTACCCATCTTGGATTAGAGTATATTGTTGCTGTCGGGCAGATCTCCATATCTTAACTTTTTGTGTTTTTTCATAAATGACTCCCTACTTGATCATACTACAGTGTCACAGAAAAGCATCAAAAGTAGCAGATCTACAAGCTCTAATTTTGCAATTTATGAGGTCCCCACCGGACAGCGACGATATGGAATGCTCAACAGGAGCTGACTCAGAGATCCAGGAGATGTATCAGGAAATAGTTCCCAGTTTTATCAACATCTCATAAGGAGATAAAGCCTGGGAAAAAAACTACTGTCAAAAGTGTCTAATTGGAAGTAAAGGAAGTCAGGGACTCATGGGTTACATGTTTTCCAGTCTAACAGAACTTCCGGTAGCCCTGGCCTGTACTAACTGTACTTCCGGTTAGACACTTTAAGCTGCAGTTCTTGTCCAGCCTAGGAAATGGAGCATGGAAAGTTTAGAGTGAATGAGAACTCTTAAGTTTAGTTCACCCTCTTGGAGGATGAAATGTACAGAATAGTGCAACTGCCTCACAAGACACTCTATAAAGTCTACATTTCCTACTTGAGTCCCTGTTGTAGTTGTCACAAAGTTCCCTTGAAAGCCTAGTTTATTGGCCAAATTTGAGCATCCAGGTAAAGGCAGTGGTGTGTTCTACCGTCAGATGCTGTGTACGGCGTATACCTTGAGATTTTTTTTCGTCGCTACTGTATACCTTCAAAAACTGTTTCATCCATTGAAAACGCGAGAGCGTATACCCACGACCACGCGCATCGTATTGTAGCGTATACCTTCCGAAAAAAAATAGAACACAACACTGGGTAAAGGAGTTTGCCTGAAGTAGGTAAACTGAGCGCTGCTATTTTTAAACCGGTGCCAGAAAAGTGTACGAGAGTGTATCTCATACCCCGGTAGACGCTTCATTAAATATGACGTTTACATGTTGCACGTCCCGGTGTTGGAATCCTCTGGAGTGAGTGACACAGAGTTTAGACAGCTTGGCTTCAGTCATTTTTGAGCCGTGTTTAAGCTAACGATAGCTTGTATGCTACTCAGAGCAGTGTTGTTGTTTACTGCATGCAGTGCGGTACCAGAAGGCTAAGTTGACGCTCAGGCACTGAAATGAAGCACAGAGATCTCCATATATTATTTCAGTCTGGTTACTACAGGACGTGTGAGCACCAGTCCAATACCAGCAGAGTTTCAACCCGGCTCCTTGAATCAAAGAATCTCTGTCGACTGAGGGGTCTTCGACTGACTACTAGATTAACTAGAATTGTCGATTTTCAGGGGGCAGCCCTAGTAATTTGTGATACATGCACCCTAGGGTTTGACCAGACCCGGACTATCGGGGACCTGACTGGCATCCCAGCTACTTTTAGTCAAACCGTTACAAAGGTCATTGTTTCTGTTACCAGAAACCGCTACCTTTACCAGAAATATTGCTGTGGAAATCTTTACCGGTTTCATGTGTTAAAAAGCATGGAGAATCAGTTACTATGTGCAGACAGTTTAGTGAAAAATGTAGATATGTAGATATTATCAGCTTCCTTTGGAGATTTGCCTGTCCATGTTATCCTCCTCTGCTCGGATCGGGTCCAAATTGACGTCCTTTCCTTTTTCCATTCTGTTTTCTCGAGGTAGATCATTCCCCAAGTTGGCCGACTTAGGTTGTAGTCTTGGCACACAAGGTGAAAGGTAGACTAATTTCAAATTGCAGGCCAACATGGTGGAAGGGATGATAAAGGTTTGGGACATGTAATGAACATTTAAGAGGGTAAACATCTTAAACGTTTGCAGGAGTTCTGCTGACCTAGAAGCAGCAGTTATCGCCTTGCTGCCCATTATGAAAGTGATAGCCATGGGGAGTTGGTCAGTGATCCAAAATCAACACGTTAAGCACTCTTGACAATCACAGGCTATGGATGCTGGCAGCTCAGCCTAGCTTTTCCCACTGGAGCCCATGTGGTTTGTGTCTACTCAAGTGTGTGACAGCATTTGTATACTTGAGCTTGAGAAATTGTGGCTGCCATAAGTGTGTGTGCGTTTGCATACAGTATGTCATGCGTGTGTGTGTGTGCATGAGGGCACTTACAACGGAAGTTGTAAGGGTTTTCTGGGGATGATGGGGCTTGCATTGAGGCAAAGATGCAGGAGATAGGAATGTGTGTTTTAGGTGTGGCTCTGTGTGTGTTTAGATGTGTATGTGTGCTAGGGGAGGGGCAGCATTATGTGGTTGTGTGTGTATGGGGGGGTGACTGCTCTAGCCTGGAAAAGCTTTTCCACCTTCCAGTCTTTCCCCAGACTGGCATATCTGTGGCTTTCTCTGCCCGGGGCAGCTGGTAAACACTGTACTGTTAAATAAACACAGACCCCTCTACAATTGCATGTTTTTAACCTACCGAACAACGTGTTTGTCTAGATTATATTATGTTTTATCGGATTCTGCAAAAAAATATTTAGCATCACAGGCTTTCCCCCATGGAAGATGATGGCCTGTGGTGGTCTTGTATTTCCATATAAAACATCCAGATATGTGCCGTTGCATCATTATTCTGACCTCTCACAAGTCACAACCCACTGTTTTTTTTTGGGGGGGGGGAAAAACATGTTGGCGACATCTTACCTAAACTAAGGTATTTTGGTGCTGTGCACAATACCTGGACTACATATGTTATATAGAAGACAGTGTTTCAATATTATTCAAACCACGCCTATACAGTCACTGTTACCTCAGTCAGGGTGCACACACACACATGCCCGCCCATGGCATGCTGATGCACACACACAAATACAGTTTGATTACTTGACAAATGCTTAATACATAAAGTTGAGACCACCAGTCATGACAGTATTCAGCAAACCCAAATGCTGTACATGCAGCAAGCACATCTACTGAATGTCTTTCATGCAGCCTGTGAGACTGTTCACACGTTTCTGCTTGTTGCCACAGCATATTTCCACCCCACTTGTGCTGTTGCCATGGCTGCAGTGTGCAGATAGCATTCGAATGCATCTGTGGATCTGTAGTCTAGGCTACATCTCTGTTCTTAATACCTCAGTAGTCATGTATTCTCTCTTTTTTTTTGGTGGATATTTATGGGGCTTATTTGAGAGGAAAGTAGTCTGACAGGAAATGGGGAAAGAGATGCAGCAAATGGGGTGACACGCAGCAAAGGCCGTCGGGATCGGGAGTCGAACCCGCGACACGCTGCCAGACTGGATTACCAGCCTATGTGGTATGCGCCTGGACCGCTAGGCCAGCGGGCGCGCAGTCATGTATTCTCATTCTGTACCTGGAGAGCAAAAGGGCAAGGACAGAACCTTTTGATGGAATCATTGAAACAGAGGTGCCCCGATAGACAAGTGTTTAGGGTGCATGGCATACCATATTATGGGCCGGACCTGCTTCATGGCATTTCCTGTCTCTACTGTGACTGTCAATAAAGGCTTAAAATGGCCTAAAAAAGAAGAGAAGAAACGTTAAAGAAATTGTTGGCATGGGAGAGGAAAGAGGACACAGCAAAAAGTTCATTTAACTCAGAGAGTGTACGCATGTAACCAAATGGACCCGTGGCGTACAGTCCACATGGTTACATTTGTACACTGTCTCAGAGTTAAATGAACTTTGGATGTTCCAATGGAAGACAAACCCACATGGAGAAGAAGGCCTTCACTCACACTGTTGCTGTTAACAAACGTTCCGGTACCACAAGTCATCAAGGCTATTAGGCTAATGGACTGCTTTGTTTCATACACCCGAGTGTATAGATAGATTTATGTGGCCAGTGGCCATATGCCATTAGTGGGCCTGTATTTCAAAGTGTCAGTGAAGAGCGATGCCTGTTTTAAGCTAGGCTATATGTGGATCCATCCTGGGAGTGGATGTATTTATGTGCTATGGAGTGATGGTTTGGCTTAGAGTTGACAATGAATATTTAAAAAATACATACCGGTACACACATTATGGTATATAATGTATTATTTTGTCTATCCCATTCCCAGGGGCCTCTACTTTTAACTCAAATAGTTTTGTTTAAACTGGTGTGATATGATGTCTCATCACAGATAGGCCATTAACATTCCCTTGCGTACTGCCTCATGACTTCACAGAAAAAAAGAAACGTTTTTGACCTCCTGTAAAGCTGATTAAGATCATTTGTTATGTAATGTATTGTTACATTGTGTTGTGTAATGGCCTTGGTAGCAGTACCTGGACATTAGCGGCTGATGCAGCCGTCTTATTACATTGTCCCCAATTTTGACCAAACTCTGGAATCCCTAGGCCTGTAGAGCAACATCTGTCTGCTCCAGCACAGACCTCCCTGGATCTGCAGATTATATCCTAGCTTAGGAAGGTAGATTATACCCTAGCTCAGACATAGATTACACCCTTTTTTTTAGTTGAGGAGGGAGTGAGATATTCCACTCTTTTGGGAGTGCATGGGAATTGTCTGTGACAATGTCTACACACTTATTGTGACAATAAACCCTGAAAAACATCATGACAAACAGAAGCTTGAAATCACTGGAGTACCACTGACTATCTCTTTATTGTTTCTTTTGTAGAAGGAAAAAGTCTTGAGTCGTACCCAAGCCGGTTACTCTTCCTCTAAGAGAAACTGTTACTGAAATAGAAATAGAGAGCAAATGACCATGCTAGTTTACAGTGACAGGCAGTAGCACACACAGTCTTGATCCCAGTCCTGGAACCATCCATATACAGTTGATGCATCTGGAGTGGAGGTTTGGCAGCTGGACCGTGGCTTAGCACAGTGGCTGTTAAGTGCCAGACGCAGCTAGCCTAGACCCTGAGAGTAAACTTGCACAGCTGTGCAGCCACCCAACCTGAGTATGGATTTATATGCTGCGTTAAAGGTATCTTTGAGTTCAATAAGAAGCTCTGACAATTCAATCAAAAAAGGGCAAATTCATTCATAATATTTCTTCATTCATAAAATGTGATCCAAATCATGATGGTTATCTGCCAAAGTAGCTTGCACAGTAGAGAAAGTTCTCAACTACAGCCAAAATATACCAGCTTATGGTTAACTGTTTGTGGGGAAAACTAATTTTGATTAGGTGATTAAGTGCAGTAACTGTTAACATAAAGGTCAACAGCATGCCATCAGACACCATATTCCGTTCATGACAGAAGTTCAAATGTAGGAGGACTTTGCTTCTGTCGTTTCCTGATGGAATTGAAAATGAGCAGGACCCAGCACTGATGTAGATACAGATGATAGTTATTCGTATGGGTTGGGCAGGCTCAGTGGCTATTGTACAGGTAACCACCTCTGGTAAGGTCACCACCTCTGTCTTTACAATGTCTTCATGAGCAATGCAGCAGTTGCTAGGGCAATTAGACAGACACATGGTGACTGTGTGTGTCTTTCCTGTTGGGCGGTCTCTGATTTCGCTGGCGATGTGCTGTTGCTGTATTATTCAACAGCATTCTTCAACTGGGCAACAAGGTGAAGAGGCATGGCCCAGTGGGACATGCGCTTGTGAGCACACACTAGGGTTGTCATCATTCGATTTGACCTTTGATTTTAAGGTCACAATTCTATTCAATTTTCAATTAAAGCTTTTTTTCAGGCATTGCTGTTAGACCTTTGAGTCTTGACTCAAAACAATTGTTTTGCTTTTATTTGAATACCGTAGTAACAATTATGCTGTGCTTCCCTCAACTATTGTAGTGCTGTGTGATGGTCAAGTAGCTCTATGTCACTCATGGAAGGCCCATCTGTGACAGTCAGGACTGCTGCACCGGTGCTAGACTTGAAAAGGTCTTGTTGGTCTGACGGAATACCTGAAAGTAATGGAGGCTCCGCATACGCAACGTAACGAAACGTTGTCGTCTTTGAAAATGTTTCCCCTTTTTCCTTTCGACCATAGCACAGGGGATGCAAAGAAAAGCAATAACGGCGTGTTTCCCTTGGAAGCATGCATGCATGGGATGAACAGAAAAATAAATACTGCGAGAATCATGAACATGATTGTGAATTTGATGCTCGAAATTAAACGTTCACTTCATTTCGATCGATTTTTGATTTGGAATCAATCGTGACCCCAAACGCACACACACACACACACACACACACACACGCCGCACTTGACAGAAGGCACACACAGACTAGACTTGGCATGCTTTCTACATGGGTATAGTGCCATGCAGGTTAAAGCTTTAAAAAGAAAATTGCAGCAGAGTACTACCTTAAGCCATTAAGACCTGGAACGCATCTGTGTCACCGTGTGCCACGCTATGAGCTTGTGGAGACATGCATGTTGCAAAAGGAGACGCAACTCTGATAACGCGTTGGTTATGATGTGGCCATAAAAGCTTTGCATTGCACTTTAAGGCGATGTAGTTGCAGAGCATATAGCCCAACGGTGCCATTAAATATTTACACATTCCTGCTGAGCCTCCATGTTCCACTGCTCTCATTTATAGCAAGGCCACACTCCCCATAGTATCAACCTCTCTCTTTCACTCGTCTCCACTCTTCATTTCTCTCTCCCTGCTTCTGTCAACTTCCTTTCACTCTTCTCTTTCTATTTACGCTTAATATGTGGACAAAGACTAAAGACTCAGACACATTTTTGTTTTCACATGTAAACACATTAAGTCTTTTGCTGCTATGTAACATATTTCTGTGTTTCGCCAGCCATGGTGTGGTGCAGAGTGTTCTGAAGGTTTAATATAGTTTTAGCTTGGAGGCTATCATCTGTGTATTTCTTGACGGGCTCAGAGAAGGCCAGTCCTGGGGCCAATATTGACGTCTCCTCTTTTATTTTGTTCTCTCTCTCTCTCTCTCCTCTCTTCTCTCTCTCTCTCAATATTCCTGTGTATGTTGCTGCTGAGATGGGCCCCATAGATACCACAACCCTAGAGCATGGACGAAAAGCTGACGGTTGCCTTACCAACTACTTTACTTGAATCATCATTTCAAAATGTTGCAGCAAAAGCAATGAGCTTGCAGAGAGCATAGACTAGCTAGCTTGATTGATTGATTGAATACTTAACACGATTATTAACAGCACAAGTTGTACAGTCAAAGGTTCTGCTGAAAGGATGAAACAAAAAGGCCCGTGGGCTTGTTTCCATTGTGGTCTGTTGGGGTGATATGTTTTTTTTTAAGGGAGTTGCAACAGATGGTCCTGTGAGACTGCTATCTCGGAGTACATAAAGGAAAATGGAGAAAGAAAGAAAGAAACTTCTCCTTCAAGCGGTGTCGATGAAAACCAGAAACCACTAGCTTGAAATATGGATAGATGGGACGGACAGACCTAGGATGGAAATATACATACGGTCAGAGAAAGCATGATGACATGAAGACATATGCAGTCAGACATGGACGAACACGGACATGCACAAACAAACGCAGATGGACAGAAAGCGGCATAAATGCTTTAAGCAAATAACAGACAAAGCCCAGCTGCAGCTCCACTGCATATGCGGCATATACCGTTGAAGAGATAGGAAGAAAAAAAAGACCCAAACACTTCTGCTATTGTTTACCGAACCTCAGGGTCGAGACTACCCTACATAATCTAACAACGCCCCCCTTTGTACCAAGGCAATATGAACTAAGCCTGTTAGACCTCTGTAATCTGTCAAACTCACATCCTTACACGAGTAGGTGTCAATAATAGGACAGTTGTGTGTATGTGGGTTGTGATGTGAGTATTTCCCATTTTCACTACTTTTACTTCTACTCCACTACATCTCAGAGGCAAATATTGTACTTAAACTCCACTTCAATTATTTGAAAACTTTGGTTACTAGTTACTTTGCAGATATAAATTATTATATTATAGAACACACATTAAGCACTTTAGCCCTATTTTATACCTAGGCTATTTGAAAATAGCCGACCTACAAGCTCACAACGTGTCGTGTAAATCGGCTATTTTCAAATATTGTAGTACTTTTACTTTTGGTACATTTTGGTACTTTTACTCAAGTAACATTTTGAACACAGGCCTTTTACTTGTAACAGAGTACTTCTACATTGCAGTATTGATACCTTTACTTTAAGTAAAACATTTGAGTACTTTTTCCACCACTGTCTTACTCGCAAATTCACCCCACAGAAGAAGAAGAAATCATTTGACGCAAGTGAGCACAAGTTGTTCTCCCAACGACTGCCTTAGCCTCACCCCCAAAGAGAGAGCAAGCAGTTCAAAAGAGACGATGAGAACTGGAGGCATTAAATGCCGTCTGAAGTGCCCCCCCCCCCCCCCAGGGAGTTGTAATGGGGAAGGAAGGCTCTGCGGTTTCTGCGGTTTTCTGTTCCTTATTTATTTCAAACAGAAGGGACACCACATGCGCACAAGCCGGCCGGGCCTCTTATGAATGGGAGCGAGTCGAGAGAGAGCCATGTCAGTGTGTCACCACTGGGTCTACCTACTACCAGCCAGGGAAGAAGGAGGGAAGCTTGCCCTGGGCAGACCAGGCAGGGAAGTGGCATGAATCCTCTTTACCACATGCCAGGGAAGTCTTCCCTGTTCCTGCCTTGTGGAGTAACTGTACTCTTCCCAACACAGCCTTGGCTTCTCAACAAGATTGTATTTGCATTAAAAAAAGAAATTAGTTCTTTTGGGAATCCCCATCCACTGTGGCTGGTGAACAACTAAGTGTCCTAGCCCTAGCCCCACCATAAAGCCTGATACTTTGTTGTCAGTTATTTTTGGGGAGCAACGTGACTGTACAGCGAAGTATAATTTAGGGTTGGAGTTAATAGTACTTATTTAGGTCAGGGAAGCCCTCTGCACCCTCCCCCCAAAACATAAACACACGCATGCGACACACACACACACACACACACACACACACACACACACACACACACACACACACACACACACACACACACACACACACACACACACACACACACACACACACACACACACACACACACACACAGAGTACGCTACAGAGATCTGGGAGACTACTATCCTGCCTGATCCAATCAAACCTAACCCAGAGAGGGATTACTTCACCACCATGTCATGCTAACAAAGACTACACTGTTGACCCCGCTTTGACTCTTACCAGTGCATGGGAAGCCCGGCGCACATTGGCCGGCGTACGTACACGTGCGGTTAAAGTCACGCCCTGGTACGCCCCGCAGCAGATGAAACCGATCAAGACGTGTGAATAGAGTAAGATGTGTTTGTGTGTCTGTTTCTGACACCAGGGCTGTTGAAACAAGCAGGCTTTTTATGCAATATTGTGTGGGAACTATTACTGTCTGTTACTGCACTTCCTGCTGTTATGGCTACCGCAGCATTAACCGTCCTGTCTTCTTCTCTCTGCATCCTGATGGCTGCTTCTTCTCATTGCTACGTTGACGCATGACCACAGAATGGGAGCTTTTGAGTGACGGGGGACAGAGGATATTGAATCCAGTCCATATCACCCCTTCTGGGTTATATGGACCGGATTATTAACCTCATGAACCCTGGCACCCCTATTGGGCATGAGCAATAGGTCGTAATAGGCAAACAGTCTACAAAAATAGGCCAACATTTGGTGAAAATAGCTGATCTAAAACATAGCTTGTAGATCGGCTATTTTACCTATTTGACGTAAAACTAAATATAAAGGGTTTAAAGGACCACATCTCCCATTTTCAACCAGTCTTCATTAAAAAAAGTCCCCATATAATCATAAGATGGTACCATTACTACTACTTGGTCTGCGTCTCAGAGTAGGGCTGTGGACCAGAGTCCTGCAACGGGCCGGCTACCCGCGGATACCCGGCGGGTACCCCCGTTTGACGGGTGAAAATCTTACTTTGATAAGAGCACGGGGACGGGCGGTACTGAACTAATCGCGGGCGGGTATCATTTTATTGTGAAAATCAGAGAGCACTGTTTCCGCCCAAACAACGTCACTTGTGTTACTTAACACAGCACAACTGCATGGAGCACGCTGGTCAGTTATCTTAACTCACAAAAACACATTGAACATCCTGTTAAACCTTCAAATTAAAACCATCTGACAACGTAAACAACGACACATGTGTGCTGCGTAGATGCGCGTTCGCGCGCGTGGCTTAAGCTCGCTCCTCCGTCTTCACTTGATTTCTGTACGAACCTGACCACTGAATGTAGCGCTGTTGTTGAAGGCTGCTATCTTTTTCAACACACTTTTCAATAGGATTTACATTTTACTCTGCATGTAATCACGGGTAAACGGGCGGACAACGGGTCGTTTATTTGACGGGCGGGGCGGGTCTGGTTCGTATTTTGAAATCACGGGTGACGGGTCGGTCTACGGATCTGAGTATTGACGGGCGGGGCGGGCGCGGGTTCTCAAAATTGGACCCGTGCAGGACTCTGCTGTGGACTGTGTTCAGAAACCTGAACTGTGTACCAGTGACCTCATCGGTAGGCAGGAACAATTACTTTGCATGCTAACTTTCCGGGAAGAGAGAGGCTGTATAGTTTTGATTAGCTTGGAATCTCCATCGCTGATATCATTCTAGGTAGGTTTTTGAACTGGTCCACAGCCCACCAATGAGACACAGAGTGAGTAAAGTAAACGGATAATGAGCATGAGGACCAATTAATTTATAAGAAGAAGAGGTTGAAAATGGTGGTTGGAATGCTCCTTTTATGTGGGTAAAGTAATCTAAAAGGGATTGCTTTGTTCTGGGCGTGTTGTAGTACATTCTAACCCACCAACCCATACATTGTATCCCCCCCTTGCCCAAAGACCCTTGGAGGGGGATTTTGTGTGTGTATTTGTGAGTGAGCTCTGCAGGAGTCTATCTGGTTTTATCATTTCAACCTTGAGGCCAGGTCAGCGAGGCAGAGGTATGTGTATATTTTAGGGGACCATTAGATTGTTCTTGTTTACATTTTGCTGCTTATTTGCTCTCATATGTTGTGGAAGCTACAGTAATGGCAGTGTTAAGGGTTTCATCAGACACTGTGTGTTGCATTACATGAATACTGTACTCCTGGGGTTTGAGTTGTGATTCACACTAACCATAATAAGCATGTGAATGCTGTCATCACTATAATGTAATTTTAGGAAGATGCTTCCTTCTATAACCTATGCCAAATGACATACAGAAATAGCAAATAGGACTCTGGGCTGAGTGTGAGTTCTTCTGTCCAAGCCCCGTCTCCTCTCCAGCCCTGTGACACTGAGCCTGTGTCCTCCAGTCTAATCTCTTGTCAGTCTGAGCTTTCCTGTCTGTCTGTCTGTCTTTGTGTGATATGACTATCTGGCCAGTTAATGTCCGTTCCCTTTGTGCGCTGATTTGCCTGGCTGTGTGTGAGTGTGCTTCAGACATAGGCATAGGGCCAGTGAGTCACAAAGCCATTAAAGGCAAGGGTGAGCTCTGGAATGTGTGACTGGGCTGGAAGGGGTAGATGTGGGTGTGTGTGTGTGTGTGTGTGTGTGCACGCCACGGATCATCAAGAAACGGAAACTCAGTGGAACAAACAGCGCTGAGCGTGCCACCACTGCCATGTCTGGGACCCTCTCAGCAATTTTACGAGAACCCCCCCCCCCTCGCTCGTTCCTGTGTCTATACTTTCCTCTCCTCCATACCCACCCCATTCTCCACCTCCTCCCTGTCTCCTTCCCGCCTCCACTCTCCCTCCTGCCCCCCCCCCCAACTCCTAATGACACCCAGGGCAGTACAATTGAGCGAGATTTAGAGAAGGGCTATTTAAGGACACGAGCGCGCGCACACACACACACACACACACACACACACACACACACACACACACACACACACACACACACACACACACACACACACACACACACACACACAGGCAAACACACACACTCACTCTGTTTGGTCTGAAGCAGGAAGTTTGGAGCTGTTTGTTCCAGAGAACCCCCTTCTTCCTTCCCTCTGTTCTCTTACCTGTCACTTTATTGCCTCTCCATCACTCTAGCCATCATTCACTCTGTTTGCTTTCTCTCTCTCCCTGCATGTGTATCTCCTTACCCTCCTCTCTCTCTCTCTCTCTCTCTCTCTCTCTCTCTCTTGCTGTCTCGTAGGAAGCTCGGCAACAGAGGGGGTGGAGGTTGTGTTTCACATTCCTGCATTCAGAGAAGACAAACACACACACACACAGACACGCACACACACACACACACACACACACACACACACACACACACACACACCTAGGTACACACATTGCATGCATACACAAGGCGGGATGCAGCCAGGTCATTTAAAAAGATATGGGCCACCGTTGAATACCCAGAATAACTTTGCTCGTCTGTCTGTCTTGAGAAACTGGTGCGCCATGCTGTCAGGTGATTAGAGCAAATAGGTGCAATTTGCGTGCGCGCTGGCGTGTGTGTGTTAGCCGATACTCCTGTGTGTGTGTGTGTGTGTGTGTGTGTGTGTGTGTGTGTGTGTGTGTAGTTGTATTACTATAATTGTGAGGGCCAAATGTCCCCTCAAGTATAGTAGAATTTGAGAAATACTAGTGATGGTGAGGACTATTTTCCTGGTACACACCAGAGAGATTATGGTTAAAAAAAGGGAAGAAGAAAACGGCTGCTTTTGCCGTTGGGGTTAGAAATGACAAAAAAAAGATATGCAAAAATGTCATTACAAAAATTGCCTTCCTCAAACGCTGATGTCCTCACAAGTTTAGTAATACAAGTTTAGTAATACAGACTTGTGTGTGTGTGTGGCTATTTCCGTGCATGAACTTATGTTCTTGTGTGTATCTACATCCTCTGTTTGTATTTCTGTCAGCATGAATTCTTTCTCCATCTGTGTACTTTGTGTGTGTGTGTGTGTGTGTGTGTGTGTGAGAGAGAGACTGTGACTGTGCGGCTTGCAGGGGGTGCACCTTGTTACATCACCATTGTCGCGGTGAACAGGCAGTTAAGTGCGTTGCCTTATAAGGTAAAAGCGAGCGAGGCGGGTGGGCAGGGGAGGGACAGGAAGAGCTTGTTACCGGGACAATACTGTCTGCTGCTGGGCTACTGGGCCAGCCTGAAACACCCGTTTGACCACATTGTCTTACACACACGCACACACTCATTCTACATTTCTATCTCCATATCTTATTCTGTTAACCTTTTTTTAATCAACATTTATTTTAACTTTTGGTGGTTATATTTTCATATTAAAAATGTATTTATTTAGTTTATTTCTCCTATTTCACTTAATCTCAACTTTATCCCTTATGCATTGCTTATTTCCATGTTTCTAGCTCTCTATACCTCCTTACATGATGTGTGTATGGGTGTGTTCGGTGTTAACAGGTTGTAAATAGATTTTCCTCATAAGTGTCATGTCAGATCAGCAGAGCACAGTTAAGGGAATGTAAGAATGAAGGCGTAAAGCTAAATATGAGAAGAACAAGGTTCTATGTTTGTGATCTGTGTACACACACACACACACACACACACACACACACACACACACACACACACACACACACACACACACACACACACACACACACACACACACACACACACACACACACACACACACACACACACACACACACACACACACACCGTGTTGAAGGCAAACATTCTGCTAAACACTCATGTTTACTTCACGTTAGGATGTCCTGCTGAAAAGTGTAGTGTCCACATCACAGTATCTTTATTTGCCGTTACATTTGATTCATTTGTAATTAATGTGATTTATGTCGCTCTAGTAGGTCAGTGTTATCCTCAAGGTTAGAAGTCGCTGCTTTCTTCTTAATTTTCATAAATTTGAAGGTTTTGTTTTATGAACTGTGCTGTCATTTCCCCTTCCTTCATTCTATCCAACTTTTCTTTCACCACTCGAACAATAGCAGGTCATAATAGACAAACATTTGGTGAAAATAGGCGAACATTCAGGGAAAATAGCTTATCGATGTGATCGATGTTATGAGTTTGTTGTTGTAGATCGACTATTTCCGGCAAAGAAATTGAGCGTGGAGGAAAAAAAGGAGTATACTATAGACCCCTGGGGAACAAAGTATACATATTTTAAGGGGTTAACCTGCCCCCAAACCCATACATGCACTGACACATCAGTTGCACAGTAATGTGCTCTGACCTTGGCTGCACAACGATGTGTGTGAGAGAGCAGTGGTGTAAAGTAACTAAGAACATTTATTCAAGTACTGTACTTCAGTAAAATAAAAACGTATTTCCAATTTTCTGTACTTTTACTTCTACTCCGCTACATCTCAGAGGCAAATATTGTACTTTTACTCCACTACAATTATTTGGAAACTTTAGTTACTTTGCAGGTATAAATTATCATATATTATGAAACATATATTTACCCTTTTAGCGCTGCCCTATTTTATACATAGGCTATTTGACAATAGACGATCTACAAGCTCACAACGTGTCGCATCGCAACGCGTTGTGAGCTTGTAGATTGGCTATTTTCAAACATTTTAGTACTTTTACTTTTGGTACTTTGTTTAAGCAGACTTTGATGCCAATACTTTTGTACTTTTACTCAAGCACATTTTGCATTCCGGACTTTTACTTGTAACAGAATATTTCTATATTGCAGTATTGATACTTTTATATTTGAGTACTTTTTCCACCCCTGTGTGAGAGAGATGTGGTTCATTGTGTGTGGTGGGAACAATATTTTCTGATGATTAGAATAACCATGCGCTGCTGCTGAGTCAGTTGAGGCTAATGCCACCACGTTTAGCATGGGGTATTTCTGTCTATAGTAACACAACACACCCTTATAGCCTAACAGAGATACACATAAGCCTCACAAGCACTTATCCACTAAGTGCACGTATGTTTGAGGCTGGATGTGTGTCATTTTTCTGCTAATGGACATTACTTACTTCTCCTTTTTCTGTTCGACAGGTTCCTGTAATAGGCTCCATTGGTTCAATAACATGCTAGTTATGTGGTTTGACCTCAGCAGAACTAAAAGTGACCTAGCCCGGTCCCAAGCACTAGAGTCAGATTCTGTAAACTAATGTAATGTGTGACAACTTTATGGCCTGTTGATGGTGTTTCTTTGGACAGTAATCAATACGGCCAAAATGTCATATCTTAGGTGATGTTTATCCTGTTTAGTTTTTTGTTGATTTAAAATACTTAGGTTTTTCCCAAATCAAATGACACTTTACAAATGACCCTTTATAAAAAGAGCGTGACCTAACTGAAATGGAACTGAACTCGACTGTGATTGCATAGGCCATTTTTCTTTCTCACGCTCTGAAATGAATGAGAAAAGCTGCTGACACTAACAATTCTATAGAGAAGAAAACTTAGATATTTTTTTTATACTTCCGCTCATCAAGGACATTACCAATTTGACCAAATATAACTGTCAAACAACAATGTAACCGGTGATTGCATCATAAAAAATACACACAGTCTCTATGCAAACCAAATCTATGTTTTATGAACCCAGGTTGCCAAGGGAGTGTGTTTATCATACAGGTCTATAGTGGAATGTGAATGGACTGGAGGAGGCGTTGTGTGTGTGTGTGTGTGTGTGTGTGTGTGTGTGTGTGTGTGTGTGTGTGTGTGTGTGTGTGTGTGTGTGTGTGTGTGTGTGTGTGTGTGTGTGTGTGTGTGTGTGTGTGTGTGTGTGTGTGTGTGTGATCCAAGCCACTCCCTGTAGTTGCACTGTTAGTGAGGATGAGCCATCATAGACGGTCCATAGTTCCTGTTGGACTGGCCCACAGGAGATGGTTTTCCGTCGGTGTCATTGCCATCGCCATGATCCATCCTCATACCTCATCATCGTAAAAAGTTAGTGGAATGATACTGCGTCAGTGGTTAGTCACACGCAGATATGCTGCCTTGCGTGCACACACCCTACAGGAAGTGCAGTGTATGCACACTGGAGTCAGAGTTTGAGTAAGCAGACAACCTCCATTTGAACCGTGCCTGTAGTGCACGTGAGGATTGAATTAGTTATCGGAATCATCTAAATGGAAACTTAAAGCATATGATATGGTCCATCTTTCTTTCATGTCCGCTCTATTAACCCATTAAGACCTGAGGTTCCGATTGCACAAATGTCCTCTAAATCCTAACGGTTTTCTGGAAAACTGTTGTTGCTATGTCAGTGGTGCTCAAACCTTTTCCATGTCAAGGACCCCCAAAATGATATGTACTTGGCCGCGGACCCCCATCTCAAAATATTTTGTTCCCGGGACCCCCCAGAAGCAAAGATTTTAGTTAAAAATGTTGTTTAATAAATATATATGTATTCAAAGATTTGCACAAATGTTCGCGATTTTTCTAAAATAGCAGATATACAAGCTCATAGCGCGGCCGCGCTATGAGCTTGTAGATCTGCTATTTTTGAATGGCCAAAGTATAAATTATTGTTTGTCTTTAAATGTCTCGATGAATTGAATACACGGGACCTTAATGGAAACAAGCCCTGAGGGCTTATCTATCTGGGTTATCCTTTTAGCATTCTTCCGTGACCTATTTTTTTGCAAACTGTTAAAAGTATTCAATCAATCAATTATAGGTGAAAATAGCAGATCTAAAAGCGTCACGATGGGAAGCACTACACGGCCTGGAAGTGGAACCCAGGGGTTGTTTGTGAAATAATTAATAGAAAGGGGAGGCTATATCTTTACAAGTTTAAAAAGTGAGGCTATAAAAACGTGTTATCTACAGGCTAAACTCACTTCCCTCAACGCTGAAGCTGTGTATTCTCCCTGTGAGCACGTTGGACACCTTCTGTAGATTCACAATCAATCATTTTAATAAGATTCGTAAAGGTAATTAGTGACATGACATGAGTTGTACGTTAATGGTGTGTTTTTCCAGCCAGGTCTGCTTGATAGCTCTGTGACGTGTGACCCCCAACACTCAGCCTGATAAACAACATAAACTAGAATCTAGAATGATTCAACCAGTCAATGGTTTTAATAAAAGGCTCATAGAAACCATCCACACCTATTCTGCCAACTCCTGTTAGGCCTGCCAGACAGACTCTCTCTCAAACACACACACACACACACACACACACACACACACACACACACACACACACACACACACGTTTGTATTACTATACTTGTGAGAACATCAACATTTTAGGAAGCCGATTCTATGATTGAATTATGATTTTTTTGGGAGCATTTTTAACCGCAAGTCTAAAGCCGAAAAATAGCAGATCTACAAGCTCACAACGTGTCGCGCTGCGACACGTTGTGAGCTTGTAGATCGGCTATTTTCCGGTGTTTGACATCGCCGCACAACTAAGTAAAAAATAGGGGGAAATCTAACCCCAACCCCCTAAACCTAACCTCTAAAGGTCTAAATCCTAAACCTAACCCTAACCTGAATCTTTTTCTAATTGGAAACGTATCTCTAAAAATATTCTTTCAACCATAAAATAACAATTTCTCTTGTGAGGACCAAGAAAATGGTCCTCACAACATCTATTTCTCATATTCCACGATACTTGTGGGGACGTTTGGTCCTCATAAGTATAGTAATACAAACACACACGCACACGCACACACACACACACACACACACACACACACACACACACACACACAGACTCTCTCACACACACACACACACACGCACGCGCGCACACACACACACACACACACACACACTTTCCCACAGGCGGGTGTGTATAGTAATGACCTCAGCTCGTTCAGTGATTGGAGAGTTGCAGATTTGTAATGGAGGGTCGGGTTGGTGAAAGGCGGGGCGGCTTCTGGAACAGAAAGTCACCCTGGCTCCTGGGGCTATACGGTCTGCCCCCAGCTTCCTCTTGACTCATTCACAGAGTTGAATATTCCAGGCCTGAGTAAGCGGGCCGGCAGACGGCAGTGGTCATGCCTGAAACCCAGACAAGGTTATAAGAGGAGTTTATTAACCAGTGGAGGTCACATCATGCATGTTAGAGACTGAGTAGCGATGTGTGAATAGAAGCTTATTCTGCACAGTTGCACTTTGTGTCAGCTACATGCAAAATGTTTGCACGGACAGCTATTTGTAGCGAGCTATTTTCTTTGCTCTGAGTGAATTTATTTTGTAATGCTGAACCGTGGCCGGATAGAGACCAATAAATGGCCAATGGCTAACTTCGTTCTAATCTGTTGACCACCAGCCATTCAAAGTCATCACAGTATAAAGCTGTTTGTTTCCGTCTCTCACAACTTTGATAATATAGCTGGTTATCTGATATCATGTTACGAATTTGCATTCCATATCTGTCAAATATGAAGCGCAATCTTGTGTATTTTCACTTGTTTGAAGTTCATGTTGTAAAGGGAAAATGTAATGCCAAGTTTTGTTAGAATAATTAGCTGAGATTTACGGCTTAGCGTTTACAGTTTAGCGTTCAAATTCAGAAGCCTTGCCTTTTTTATATGAATCTTGCCTTATCTGTATTTCAGTCCTCTGGCACTGTGTCCTCTATAGACATGGTCCCAGCTCCATTGTGTGGGATTGAATGGCGGTTTCCAGGCGTTATCCCTGACCCTGCCTTGGTCTCCAGGCGTTAGTCCGTTCTGACCAGGCGCCTGAATGGGTAGCCTTATCTAGACAACAAGCCCACACTGCCATTTACAGAGCCGGGATAAGAACCAGACCTTGACTGTGTGTGTGTGTGTGTGTGTGTGTGTGTGTGTGCGTGTGTGTGTGCGTGTACTTGTGCATGTGAACACTTACCAGAGCTAAACAGTTGGCCGGGTTTTATTCTGTGTCAGCTACTGTTTGTCTGATAAAGGCGTTGCAAAGTATGTCCACTAACAGTGTGATCACATAGGTGTCAGCCAGGTCCTGGAACAGTTCCAGTTGCATCTGAAGTTGCATCTTTTATGTACTCCTGTTTTCTTTGTACATAGCCAAAAAAGTAGGGTTCTTTTTTATGTCCATGTCGCAGATTTTTCAGAATAAAGATTTACAGAATGTTTTGGGGTTTCATAACCTGTTATCATGTTCCCTAGACACCAGCTGCACCTCCTCAGTCTATGGTTAACAGAATGTCTGTTTGTTTGTTTTGAGACGCTTGCCTTCCTAGAAGATTTAGACTGACTTCTTATCGGTTTTCCTGAAGAAGCTGCTTGTGTTTATTCTAGCCTGCTTCCCTGAAAATGATCAGGATACTTACTGATCATGGATGGTGTGAGAACGAGAGAACCAACAGCTGAGTTTCCCCTGGAAATGGTCATCTGCTATCGGTTGACGGTGGAAGTAGCCTAGTGATAACACAGAGAGGAGAGCACATTAGAAAATCGGCTTTTTGAGGACATGCATTATCTAAACCGTACCATAGTCCGTAATCAAGCTTACAGCCACAGAGGCGGTGCAGTTTTATTATACAGTACTTCCAACAAGACTATGATGTATGTTTGCTTGAATGTCAATGGTTATGAAATCATAACTGTGAGTCATCCAGGTGTAGCAACTCCAAGGTGCTGACAGACTTCAAGTTTAACACATTGTAAATCATTGCAACACCTGCCCTCGTTATCTTGAACACACCATTTCCCCGCCTGTTTTGTATGTGCTCCTGAGGTGTGGCCTCTGCCAATCAGCTGCATTCAAGTAGGCAATGTTCTACTGAGCTGTTTCAATGTGCTGACTGCTGAGATAAAGTTTTTGTAGCAGTTCGTAGGTGATTGTTGTCTTTGTCAGCACCACATACGATACATGTAGCTCTTCTGTTTTTCGGTCTTGAGATTTCCGCCTGGTTGGCTTGTAAGTTGTACATCAAACTCACAAATTCACAGCGAGTGACTTCGTGCCACGCTTCGAGCTTGTACATCTGCTATTTTTGAGTATTTTTTTTAAATCTCGAAAGCGTGAGAACTACTGATTTACAAGGCATTAGTAGAATCGGCCTCAGGTCTTAATGAGTTCATGTTAAAACATTTAACGTATGTTTGAAAGAGAGATTATACACACGTCCCGTTAAAGCACTTTATAAATAAAGGGCAGCGTTCATAATATGTATTTAACTGCTTGTATCAACTGATGAAAAAGTATCCGTTTAGCAGTAAAAGAAGATTGAGATGCGTCGTCGAATCATTAACTGTTGAATCATAATCGCATCAAATTTGGTCTGACTAAATCAATGTTTATGAACTTGAGAACACGTTTTTCATCTTTCATTGAATTGTCAGTGCGTTGCCTGGCCAATGGAGCATACCACCCCACCCAAAACAAATCTCATTAATTTCTTTATGTACGTCTTTCTGACCCTAGTCACCCCCCCCCTCTCACCTCTCTCCTCCTTTCTCCTTTTGATCCAAGCTCTTATCAGTCCATGCTTCCATTCACGCCAACCTTGGATCGTGTGTTTATTGTTGAGTCAGTACACTAACTTTTGAGTCGTTAAGAGTCGTGGCCTGAGAATGCCTGGGGATTGGAGGGATCAAGTTTCTAAAAATAGCCTGTGTGTGTAGTCTCTGTGACCCGGGTTGTAGACGCAGTGTCTCATTGGACAGATGGCTGTTATCTTGATATATGATTGGCTGACTTTGTATTGACCACTTCAGGCCCAGAGGGAGATCTATTGCATGTATTGTCTGGGGGTCTTGAGCATTGTACGCGCTGGTATCGGCCGTGGTGGTCGATCACGCTTGATAAAAGACTGTCAACTGAATGCCTAAATGATAAATGAATGGCTTGTTCAAGGATCTTTGAATGTATCATACAGTATCTTCTAATGGCTCCACTAAAGGGAGCCTGCGTCTTAGATCTGTAAATATTCTGCATTCCTGAAATAACACAGACATCCTCCATGGACATCCTCCTCTGCCCCCCCCTCCCCCGTTTCCTGTCTTGTGCATCTAAGGACAGGAAGTACATTTGTTAGCTACTGATTGGCTGACTATAGTACATGCATAAATACAGTATGTGCTGCCTGATGGAGGTAGTCTCCACTGCTATGGGGTTTTTACTGAAACAGCCCATGCATGCCATTCCCAAGGCCAGTTTCTTTGGAGAGTGCTTGTTTTTGTTCACTCAACGTCCTGTGTATGTGACTTATGACATCGCTCGAGATTCAAAAGCAAAGCGGGCACGCTCGCAGTGAGGCCTTGAGGCTCTTGAGTACCCGTGCCGCGCAGCCCATGGCCTCTGCATGTCGTCACGACACAACTTCGTGACGCGTTGTAAGCTTGTAGATCTGCTTTTTCTGCTTTTTCTTTACATGTATAAAATTATTAAATATGTCAATAATTTCTTTGTATATTTAAGTTATTTGTCATATCTGGCCTGTGCAATTTTTGATAACGAACCCTAAAAGGCAAACAGAATTTTGTATTCATATGTTCAATGCCAAACACAATTATATTAAAGTTAATCGCAATTATTTGAGTGACAATTAATCGTCAACTTAAATGTGGGACAACCCTAGGGCTGTCCAGAATAGGTTATCACATGAACCAGAACGAGCGCTCCCTCTGCGCTCCCTCTGCATGTTCAGCCAATCACAGTGATTGGGGGCGGGGTTTTGAGGATGGCGATCGGCCTGGGAATGGCATACGTGTGAAACAACCTGACCGACCTGAGTCTAAGTCATTAACATACAGTAGTCTCCTCTCCTTCCTTTGATCCTCCTTCATTATGTCCCACTGAGATGTTGCCTCTCAGTGGCAGTAAAAGCTGTCCCTTTAAGCGTTTGATATATGGCCTCAAATGCCTCTGATGTGTAACGAGACAGGGAGGGTAACGATGGCACTATGGGAAGAGGGAGTTGGTGGGAGTCGGGGTGAGAGAGTCTAGGAGGACGGCGAAGACATTCCTGACATCTCCTCGAACCGAGTAAACAGTTCAGTGGCCATGACATGGTTCCTTTTTAACCATTATCACCCTCTGTTTTCCCATCTTTCTTTCCCCTTTTGCCCTCTGTTGCCTTCTTTCCTTCCTTCCTTCCCTCCATAATTTCCCACTTTTTCAGTCATCTGAATATCTCTTTATGATGTCGCTTTTTCTACAAATGTCTTCTAAATCCCAACATTAATATTCTGAAAAACATGTGTTTCTATATCAGTGGTTCTCAAAGTTTTTCATGTCAAGGACCCCCAAAATGTATATGTATTTGGCCGCCGACCCCCATACAAAAATACTTTGGTCCAGGGACCCCCCAGAAGCAAAGATTTGAGTTAAAAATGTTCGCTTTAAAAGAATATATATATATATATATACCCTACTCTTGCATCTCTCCTCTTCCCCTCCTCCATAACCTCTCTCCCTCCATGTGTCCATCTATCTCCTCCTTGGAGTCCAGGGGGTTTGTTCTGGAGCCGAGATCAAAGGCTTTTTAGACACATCTGGGAGAATCCTTATTTTCTTCTTCCCTTACCTTCTCTCCACTCCCTCTGTCCCACCCTTCTTCCCAGGTAGGGTCACGGCCCCTCCGGGTGTCCCCACCCACTCCCTCTGTCCCAGCAAGGGTCACAATCTCTCATTAAATCTCGCCATCCTCTGTCACTGTCTCACTGAACTCTCTGTGACTCAGGGGAAGGGACAGTTGTGTCGTCCACCACAAACCCACCCAAACCGGCCCACCCAAACTCGGCTCTTCACATCATTATACTGTAGAAATGTCGGGTGACTGGAACAACCACACGTTTTGTCCACTCTTAATAGACAATCCTATCCAGAGTGACATCCAAAGCCTAAGATCGGAGCAAGGGGCATGAACCCTAGTCGACCAACAACAGGTTCAAGTGGTCCAGTAAATGGGAGTGCCAAGAAAGCAATTAGCAGGTAGACAATCAAACCTAGGCTAGCGTCTGTCTAAATATAACATACGTCATAGCATCTGTGGAAAAGCGAACAGCATCCACCCATCTAAATAACGTACATAGCATATGTGAACAACTAAACATCACCACCAACTAAATGGGCACAAGCACAGTGGATGACCAGTGCACTGTGGCCAGTCGGCTGAAATAATCAGTCACGTTTGTGGAAGGAAATGAGCAAGTGTAGATATTTTGTGCAGCACAAACCAGACTGTCAGTTCATCAAAAGGCCCATATTTATTTTCCTTAGAAAAAACAGCTTTTCTTTTTGAAGTACAAATCTACCCTGTGAATCTTTTTAACGCCGAGTGTCTTAGTCGGCCCCTTGAGCGTGAGCTGATATACCTTTTGTATTCTAACTTCTAAGCTGAGACCTCAAAGCTGCAGGTAAACATACGTCCTCACTCACCCTTTCAATACTCTTGAAAGTGCTCTACTGTCACAGCCTGTTAAATACCTTATAAGGAAGAACCTGTCTCCGTAGGTTCTCGCCGGTGGTCTTCTAAGAGCCACTGTAGTATGATTAGACATACTTTAAAGGATTAATGCTTTTAACCCATTAAGACCTGGAACTGTGTCATTTTTAGATTTGAGCTAAAAAGCATTATTTTACACTTTGGCTATTCAAAAATAGCAGATATACAAGCTCTGGGGGGTCCCTGGAACAAAATATTTTGATAGGGGTCCACGGCCAAATAAATATAATTTTGGGGGTCCTTGACATGAAAAAGATTGAGCACCACTGATATAGAAACATACATTCTTCAGAATACTGTTGAGATTTAGGAGACATGTAGAATCGGCTTCAGGTCTCAATGGGTTAATCTGAGAGGGATTTCTGGGTATTGCGTTTTTGGATGGGCTGGTATTGTTGGGTGGATTAAGGAGGGCTGGCAGTAGGGATGGAGCTCGAAAACCGGGTCCATTATATACCCGGGCATGAATTTATCGAGACCCGGTTTTCGATAAGCTTTAGGCTTGTCGAGCCTGTTATCGAGTGTAGCGGCCCATGACGTCATGTCTAAACTATCAAAACAAGAGGCGATCAAGAAATAAATCTAATCACCCACGCTGGCACAAACATGTTGGTCTAAAAGTGTATTGATAGCTGCAAGTTGTGCCAAACAGCGCTGTCCGTCCCTCAGTCTATCGTTGCCGAAAATGGCAGATCTACAAGCTCACAACGTGGTGCGAACAGACGCAGTGTGAGCTTGGAGATCGGCCATGTTTGGTGCGTGACACCGTCGTACGATGAAGTATACATTGCGCTTTTAAAGTGACAGTACACACATTAACCGTTTCTTCAATATTATTTTCCAAAAGTAAAAAGGTCACTTGCCTTCTGTCTGTTAGAAAAGTACTGTATTTGAATGCCCTAGTAAAATGTAGTGCACGTGATATATTTTGGTTAAAACAAAGAAAAAAGAATAGAAAAAATAACTATGCATTTTTTGTTTATAAAAAGTTGAAGAGACATGGAGATTTTATAGTAATTATTACAGTACTATTCATAATATAAAGCCATTTAACACTTATTGCACATTATATGAATGGTTGTTTTAATGATAGGCAAAAATATTTTTTACTTTTGTCATCTTCATTTAATTTTAGATAGTGGTCAGCCACAAACTCACTGTCACAACTGGCCAATAAAAAAAGATACCGGTTCTGTTCAGAATTTTTCGCCTCACGTCTTTTTTCTTAATAATAGAAAAAGATCGATAGTGGGCTCGATAAAAGCTCGGTTCGATAAGCAGGTTCGATAAGGTGCTCATTATCAATAAAAATTAACAAGCTCCATCCCTAGCTGGCAGTGAGGTCTACATGCTAGAGAACCCAATTGTAGCATACAACTAAGAAGTGCGGTGACTTACACTGAAACCGTAACCTGTGCGCTAAGGTCGCTCTGGATAGGAGTATTTCTTCATTCATTATAGTTTACTCTTTCTGCATTCATTCAGACAACAAAGGGTTTTGAGTCGAGCAGTGTTGATATTTTAATGATGCATGCAACATTGTTGCTCGACTGAATATGTCTGTGGTCGAGTGTTGTGAAATGTGCTGTGAAAGCTGTTGTTACTGACACACAAGAGGATTATATTGCCTTTTTTGTTTGTTGAAACATTGCAAAAAATATAGACATAGTGTTATGTGATTTAGGTTGGGGTTGAGGGGAATTCATTGCCAAGGTCCAATTAAGCCCCCTAAAGGCAAACGCCCTGATACACAGTGTGTGAGCTTGTATCTGCTCTTTGTGGTGCGCGACACGACATGCAACAGAGTATGACTCAGGCTTAAAAGATAGGTTGAGTACCAACTCACCGTTATGTTTGTTTGTGTGTTTAAAGATTCTTTACTCCCCAGTCCGCCCCCCACCCCCTTGTAAAAGGATCTGGGTTCTTCTGACCCCAAAAGGGGTAACTGATGGGGCAGAGGAACACACACACACATACACAAGTCCCACCCTCAATGACTGTGCAACCCAACCCAGGGAAGCATTCTCTGAGCAACAAAGACAGGAAGAGTCATAAATAAATCACCAAATAACTACACAGCTAAGACACTTTACCTCCCTGCCTTCCTCATTTCATCTCTCTCCTGTCTTCCCTTCTTCACCTCTCAAAGGTGTGTGTGTGTGTGTGTGTGTGTGTGTGTGTGTGTGTGTGTGTGTGTGTGTGTGTGTGTGTGTGTGTGTGTGTGTGTGTGTGTGTGTGTGTGTGTGTGTGTGTGTGTGTGTGTGTGTGTGTGTGTGTGTGTGTGTGTGTGTGTGTGTGTGTGTGCGCACATGTCTCTACTGCCATGTTAGTTACCTGCCCGATATTCAGATGGTGTGTGACCTGTGGGAGAGATGGATATGTGGCAGGCACTCATGTTAGTGGTCTTTGCAAGCTCTCGGGTTACTCATTCCTACACAGCCCACATGCTCACTTACAAATGCTCACATGCACGCATGGACGTACACACACACATACGGCTCACACTTAACCCAATCATTGCACTCGTCTATTTATGTGTTTTTCCCCCTCTCAGTTTCTGGTCTCTCCAACCTCTATGGCAGGAGATAAGTAAGACAATGTCTAATAAATGAACAAAGGTTGCCTTCAGGTGATTTTCAGGACAACCACACAGATGGGTGAGAGAAGGCTGGACTAGGTTAACATCGGTATGGGTCCAGAGTTAATTTAATAGTAGCTTTAGGTTGTCTCCATGGCCAATTGGCCCCGTGGCTCTTTTTCTCTATCTTTTTGGTCAACAACAAAGGGCACAGGAAATCTGGTGTATACTATACACAGTGTGGGAGCTCGTAGCTTGCGACACCGACGCGGAACAGGGTTTAACTCGGGCTTAACGGGTAGTTTGACTATCAACTCACTGTTATGTTCCAATGTGCACCTGGGTCCTTCCATCTACCCTGGGCAGGGCACCAAACACCAGCTCCACTTAACCTTGCAAAATTTCATTTTGCCAACGGACGGATGAATTTAGCCGATATGTCGGCACCCTCCCACTCTGCCTCTTCCTCTAATCCTCGACCTCTTCTTCTTTTGTTCCTCACATTCCTACATCCATCAACTTACCTGCTCCTCCTCTTCCTGCTCTTCTCCTCCGTTCTTCCTCTCCTCCCATTTCCTCCCCTTAATCCTCTCCCCTCCCTTTGTTTCTATATTGGGACGTCTTTTAGAAAGAAAGACGTTTGTCTGCGTGACAGTGCCAGGGGCTTGTGCATGCAATGAAGTTTGGAAATTGCCATATTGGCTTATGTAATGTCTGTACCACAACAGACTGCAGTTCTGTGCGGCCAATGGAAAAGGTGTTCTAGACCAGTTATTTTTAATTTCCAAGACCCCAATTTAATATTAGGCCCAATCTAAGAACACTTTTATTGTTAGATAATATGAGTTGGTCCAATTTGGTCTGTCCATACTTCCTTATACTCTCTTTGCACTCGTCTATAGAGATAACAGTTGTGAAACACTGATCAAAATAGCCTTGTGCATTCTCTGGTTGTATAACTTGTACATGTAATAATGGTGAAGATTAACTATAATTGATTTAGCTGGGGACCCTCTCTGAAACCCCCCTCAAGGACCCCCCTCAAACCCCTGTTTGTCTAGAATCTACACAAAGTTGCCCTTTCTAGTGCTGTGCAAAGCTCTTTGCTGCAAATAAAGTTGAAAGCTGTAAAGCACTTCATTTGCATATACGAGTACAATGTCATATCTGGCAAATGCTTATTTCTGAATATGATGCAGCCCTACTTGGTAGAGAACACCTGTGTTAAAGCTGCTGGCTCACATAATGACATGGCACACAGGAGTGTGTCTGTCTGTCTGTCTCTGCCATGAGAAAATGTCCCCCATATTAGAGCTCATCTTTAGGGACTACCTGTCAGCACATGTCTCAGATTAGGAGGCTCCCTCGTCACCTGTCCAGACATGAGAGGATGAGACTAGGGCAACCTCGGTCCTCTCCTCTGTCTTTGTGACTGAGAGCAGCTTCGTCTAAATCCATTGATTGGATGGTTACACTCTTTAACCCTTTAAGACCTGAAGCCGATTCTACAAAATGTCTTCTAAATCCTAACAGTTTTTTTTGAAAAACCCTATGTTTCTACATCAGTGGTTCTCAAACTTTATCATGTCAAGGACCCCCAAAATGATATGTATTTGGCCACGGACCCCCATCTCAAAATATTTAGTTCCAGGGACCCCTAGAAGCAAAGAATAGAGTTAAAAATGTTCGCTTTAAACAATATATTTTCAAAGATTTGCACACATTTTCACAATTTTTCAAAAATAGCAGATCTACAAGCTCATAGCGCGGCACTCTGTGCCGCGCTATGAGCTTGTATATCTGCTATTTGTAAAAAATATTTGCCAAAGTGTAAAATAATGTTTTTTTTAGCTCAAATGACACAGATGCGTTCCAGGTCTCAATGGGTTAAGTGCATGTTTTTAATTCATCATTTCTACGTCGGGGACGATCCCAACAGCCGGATCTCTGTGTACGCATTTGTGTTAAGAGGCCTGGAGAATGCAGAATTTTGTCCAAACAGCTGTTTTGTCATTCAGAGGAAGTTTGTTCCTTCCTCCCACTCACTGGGTGTGAGGCAAAGCAACACACACACACTCTCACACTCACAACCACCACAAGGGGGGGTGTAGCAGGCCCTCCACTGCGCTGGGGGCTTGTATCATGTTCCAGCAGTGTGACAGTAGACTGGTGCTGCAGCAGCACTACAGTAGCAGGCTGCATATCCTGTTACGTATTAACTCTATGAATGGAGCTAGACGCTCTGCACGTGGAGTTATGTATTATTGGGCGGGTTAAATGAGTTTTCTGTGTTTTCTAGAGTGGCGGTTATGGGTTTATTACCGTCCTAGAATGGAGTTGATATTAGTTTCCCATGGTCAGTGGTGTAAAGTAACTAAATACATTTACTCAAGTACTGACTTGAGTACAATTTTGAGGTACTTTTACTTTACTGGAGTATTTCCAATTGTCTGTGTGTGTGTGTGTGTGTGTGTGTGTGTGTGTGTGTGTGTGTGTGTGTGTGTGTGTGTGTGTGTGTGTGTGTGTGTGTGTGTGTGTGTGTGTGTGTGTGTGTGTGTGTGTGTGTGTGTGTGTGTGTGTGTGTATGTGTGTCTACATCTACAGTACATCTCAGAGGCAAATATAGTACTTTTACTCCACTACAATTATTTGAAAAGGCTATTTGCCTATTTACCTAGGCTATTTGAAAATAGCCGATCTACAAGCTCACAACGCGTCGCATCGTGACGCGTTGTGAGCTTGTAGATCTGCTATTTTCAAAAATGTTTGTACTTTTACTTTTGGTACTTTAAGTACATTTTGATACCAATACTTTTGTACTTTTACTCAAGTCAATTTTGAATTCCAGACTTTTACTTGTAACGGAGTACTTCTACAATGCAGTATTGATACTTTTACTTAAGTAAACCATTTTAGTTATTTTTCCACCACAGCCCATGGTTCCACTTATATAGTTCATACTTTGCCACTCGTACATTTTGTTGAGCCGAGGCATCACTGTTGGACTAAATTAATTGAATTCAAGTCCTTGGCTGGATGAACCCTCTAATAAGCATTAGGCTATTCAAATGTCTACGTGTGTGTGTGTGTGTGTGTGTGTGTGTGTGTGTGTGTGTGTGTGTGTGTGTGTGTGTGTGTGTGTGTGTGTGTGTGTGTGTGTGTGTGTGTGTGTGTGTGTGTGTGTGTGTGTGCGCACACACATACTGTATGTGTCGAGCTGGGAAAATCCAGTTAAAACGGAGCTAGTACGGTCTGCATGTCAACCACACATAATAGCCAACCTGTGTTGTTGGGTGACTGAAGCAAACCCACACCAGAGAGAGAGAGAGAGAGAGAGTGAGTTTGTGACAATGGCCAGCAGTGCTGCTACACTGCACACCACGGCCCCATTTTAATTGGTGCGTGGCTAAGAATAGGTAGCCTTGTGTCAAGCCAGACCAGACTAGCACACACTGAGCTTTATTCATGGGGCCAGGCCAGCATGGCTTTGGCCCGGCCCAGTCCAGCATGCTTTCATCCAAGTTCCTTGAGGTTGCAACTCCTGCCAGGGGGAGCTCGGCTCTGTATAACTCTTAGGACCGACAGTCCGACCGTAGAAGTGTCGCTGAGACAGATGTAGCGTTGCACCTCCTGGATTGTTAGTTTTTAATGGTATGGCCAAAGACCAAGCCACCTAGAACATTATTCTGTACGTATGTCCCCTCAAAAGTCCAATCACAGCTCATGCTGCTACGTGCATGACATCACGAAACAGAAGCACCTCCGGCAATAAATGAACACAGCGTAAACGGGTCTGGCTGCACAACCAGGGAATGCCTGGTGAAGTGAAAGTCAAAGTGAAGCACATAAAGAGTTGGTGATTTATGCTTAGTTGCACACCAGTGTAGTGCACCGAAAATAGCCAATCTGCAATCTACTAGGGTTGCCATGGTGTGGAGATTTTCCCATCAACTAACTAATAAACTCCTCTTGAATGAGTTTATTAGTTTATTAATATTGTATGTCCATAGCCTGGCTTATTTCGCTTTGTGTGCTGTGCCATCTGCTGTAAATAACGTGATGCATTAGACGCTTGTCTTGTTGTCTTTAAACATTGCAAAACAATGCAAAATATATGCTGTGATTTCTCTTAGAATGTCTTTGAAATACATGACTACAATTATGGAAGCATGTCTTACGCACCCGGGACGTCTGGTCACCCACCCTTTATACAACAATTTGTATGCGTGAGTGAAGTGTAGCCTCTGAGAACTGCTACATTCATTAACATGGAGCTGAAGAAAAGCAGTGTGTCTGCGCATCCTGTGGGTTTCGTGCATTAGTATGATTATTCTGTGTAGATGAACTACACTCTGCATGCCTCTACCTGTATGCCTGACTGGCTGACTTTACTATTTTACAACCTGTTGTGAAAAGGTGTGTGTGTGTGTGTGTGTGTGTGTGTGTGTGTGTGTGTGTGTGTGTGTGTGTGTGTGTGTGTGTGTGTGTGTGTGTGTGTGTGTGTGTGTGTGTGTATGAAAGTGAGAGATGTGCTGACTGTACATACATGAACCATGTAATAAAGACCCAGAATCGACACACTAAATGTGTTTGCCATTGATTGTGTACACAGTGAAATGCCAGGATAGAGAGACAGAGCCCTTTCACTGTAAATGTACGTGTGTGTGTGTGTGTGGGATTTGACTTGGCAGACCTTGGGTCTGACAACCACACTAGAACAGCATGGCAATGAAAGAATGAGCTCATCGGTGCATACCAGGGTGTGTGTGTGTGATCTCTCTCTCTCTCACACACACACACACACACACACACACACACACACACACACACACACACACACACACACACACACACACACACACACACACACACACACACACACACACACACACACACACACACTCTCGCCATGTTGAAGTCATGTAGAGAATGCTAGGTAGTTGTGCAATAACATAGTGTTCAAGCCTGGGTCATTCTTTCCAGGTGTAACAGGACACACCCATGTGTGACAGTGCAGACTGTGTTAACTTATAGACACACACACACACACACACACACACACACACACACACACACACACACACACACACACACACACACACACACACACACACACACACACACACACACACACACACACACACACACACACACAAATTATACATGCATGTATGAAGGCTTTTGGGTGTGGTAATTGTTGTGTATGCTTAATTGGGTCTAAGTGAAGCATTTGAAGTGTGTGTGTGTGTAGATAGCTGGTTTGTCGACAGTGTTTTTGTCTCCTAAGCATTCCTTTCCAAGGAGTGGTGAAAGTCTGACAGACAGAGAAATATGTAACAATTCTTGCCGTCTCTGTCCATTTTATTTGTGGACATGAGTCATCGTGACCCTATGTTCATATGCTTTAAAATCCTGAGTGTTAACTTAAATATAAGCATAGTGATATTTCCATGTATGGATTAATTTGGCAGTCAGCGTCAGTGTTAAAAGTTGACATGCATAATTAATAGGAAGATAGCACTGATGGGCATACATGGAAAAACTGCAACGGCACACGCAGTATGGCGTATCTATTAGACTAGACCGGTGCCCCTTGGGTTCCTTCTCTTGGCCGTATTCTGGTTCTGATGTCGAAAAACTTGCGGGGTGAGCCTCCGCCACATTTATCACACTGTGATTGACAGGCTACACCTGCTTGATAAATCACACGTGAGACCCGCCGTGAGATGATTCCTGGGCTCGAATTGAAGCTGGTTTCTACATTTCATTGATAATTAAATGAGGCCCATTGCAATTATTGTAAGATGCTAATAGGCTCTATGCACAGCAGCCATATTGGCAAGAAATTGGGCCTCTTCTTACTTCCTTCACAGGTGTTACCAATGATACTAATGAAGGCTCTGTTCCATTCTGGTCAGGGTGCTGATATCGTGCATGTTGGCTCACTGGAAACACTCCATTTTGGTTCAAAAATGGCACCTCATGGTGGGTGTGTAACTCTGAGACTGTACAAATGGAACCAAATGGACCCGTAAGGGTCCATTTGGTTCCATTTGTACACTCTCAGAGTTAGGGGGGTCCTTGAAAATAACAACCACTATGCCACACTAAATGGAACAGAGCCTTAATTAGTATTATTGGTAACACCTGTGAAGGAAGTAAGGAAGGGGCCCAATTCATTCCCAATATGGCTGCTGTGCATAGAGCCTATTGGCATGATCTAGCCTAAATATTCTATGAATCCAAACGGCAATTGAGCCTACAAATGAATGTATTTTACATGTCATGTTTGCAAATTGATCAGTGGGCTTAACTTAATTTTCTATTACTTCAAGCAGCTCCTCACTCTGTTGCCTTTTTCACGCTGCCTTTTGAGCTGACAGCAGCTCAGTCAGATTGCAGAATCGATGTCTGGCCGAAGTCTGTGTTGAAGGCTCCGCCGGCATCACAGACTGGGTGAGACTGGGTGTAGTCCGGCGTGCACCTTTCCACTTTGAACCGCTCCCTGCTTCTTTTCGGTATTTCCCTCCAATTTATTTCTGATTGCACAAACCCGTTGCTCGCACGAGTCCGCCATTGTTGTCCCTCTCTCACACGCACAATAGTGATGTACCGGGTCTGTTTTTATTTGTATGAATATTTCTGTGAGGAAATCGGTGAGGCATCGAAAGTGGCAACAACAGATCAGTGAAAGAAAGCCGGAGCATCTGGACGTGGATTTGTTTGGTTCTATGTAGGATGGTAAAGCGGGCATTAATGGTGGCTGTTTGTATAATATTACACGCATGGGGCACTCAGTGCACGCACACAGTTTATATTTAGAGGTGTGTGTGTGTGTGTGTGTGTGTGTGTGTGTGTGTGTGTGTGTGTGTGTGTGTGTGTGTGTGTGTGTGTGTGTGTGTGTGTGTGTGTGTGTGTGTGTGTGTGTGTGTGTGTGTGTGTGTGTGTGGATAGATACTAGATGTACAGTATAATTGTGTTGGCGGCCAACAACACCAACATTCTTCTGTTTTTAAAGCAGTGAAATGTATGGTACCTGACCTTAGTCCCCAACCCTGTAGGCTCAGCCAGAGGTCATTGTTGAAAGGCTGATTCGGTCATACTGATGGCTCCACTCAAGGAGAGACTGTGTGTGTGTGTGTTTGCACAGTCTGCACAATATGCATGCATGCCTGTGTTAAAAGTTAAAACGGCTGACCCCAGTAGCCCTGTGTCCTGTCTCTTCTCTTCTCCCCTCAGCACTGAAGTAGTAAAGAGATGGTTATATATCTGCCATGCTGATGGAAGGAGGAATGTTGCCCACTCTTGGATGTGATTAATGTATGGCTAGGCTAGGCTACACAAACAATATTGGTGAAGAAAAGCTGTCTGTGGCTTCATTCATAGGCCTGACCTGGGCACACATAACGCCATTTCACTTGGGTTAAGAGGCTCTCTGGCACGTTTACCAATAAGGCATGCCATTTTGAAGTTGCAGTCGCCACTGTGTTGCATTTGCAATTTCTCAAAGGTAATTTCGCATGCTAACGTGGTTGCGTCCTAAAGTGAGAGCATGCGGTTGCTCTGCTTTCCTTCCTCTCAGCCTCATCCTGTAGCGAGCTAGGTTGTTATCTGTGTCCTCAGGCCTTAGCCCAGGTCAGAAATGCTCTCATTTACACCTGATCTGTGTAGCGAACACAAGCGGCCCTTGTGCCCTGGCTTAACGGGCTTAACTGGCGCTGATCCTGGTTGACCATTCATACCAGATTTTTAACTTGATTCCATTCAATTTTCATTGATCGACAAAGTGGATTTTACTTAACTACTGCGGAAAGGAAGGAAATATGCTGGAAAAGAGTATAGAAAAACCTCAAACTGTGTGATGGGCTGTTCAGTGACAACTTATTCTTCACTTCAAATGTCACATTTTCCTATGCATGGAATGTGTCTGTTCACTCTGTATGAAAACCAGTTCATTAACCTGTAGCAAATCTTGCATATTGAGTGAATTGAATACCAGATGTTGGCTTATTCAGAGCTGGAGTAATATTATAGGTGTAGGGGCCTGTAAATCCATGCATGCATTTTGTGCGAGTAGCCGAGTACCAGACAGCTTCTTGTCCCTGAACACCAGCTACACGGAAGCAATCCATGCTTCCTTACTAAATGACAGATTCAGTGGAACAGAATTCAATAGAGTAGAAGTGTTTTTTGTTCCTCGTTTTCAACAACACAAAACAACTATTGTTTCCATTTGCTAAAACTGAGTACGTTGGTGATGTTGTGAACACACTGTGTTGTTACAAGAAGTGCACAACTCCGGAACTCTGCAAGTCCCGACCTGTAGAGACCTTTCCTCCGCCTCAGAACCACTCCTGTTGTCAGTTGTGCCGTTATCAGGGGTCCTGCTGGAACGTCATGGTTGGCCTGGCTGCTACTGTCCCTGTGCAACAGCCTTGACCCATTGAGAGCCGGAACGTAATTTTTTCATTTGCGCTAAAAAGCATTATGTTACACTTTGGCTATTCAAAAATAGCAGATATACAAGCTCATAGAAGATCTACAAGCTCATAGCGTGGCACCGAGTGCCTCGCTATGAGCTTGTAGATCTGCTATTTTTTTTAAATCGTGTGTGTGTGTGTGTGTGTGTGTGTGTGTGTGTGTGTGTGTGTGTGTGTGTGTGTGTGTGTGTGTGTGTGTGTGTGTGTGTGTGTGTGTGTGTGTGTGTGTGTGTGTGTGTGTGTGTGTGTGTGTGTGTGTGTGTGTGTGTGTGTGTGTGTGGTATATAAATAAAAATAATATCATTATTTTAAAGTGAACATTTTTAACTCAAATCTTTTCTTCTGGGGCGACCCTGGAACAAAACATTTTGAGATGGGGGTCGGCGGCCAAATACATATCATTTTGGGGTCCTTGACATGAAAAGGTTTGAGCACCACGGATAGAGAAACATATGTTTTTCAGAATACTGTTGGGATTTAGAGGTCATTTGTAGAATCGGCTTCAGGTCTCAATGGGTTAACATGGCATCAGCAGTCACTCCCTTAAAGTCTCACCTTCTGAACGGCGGTATTACGGACCTTATTAGACCTGGTTCTAGTTTTTGCAGTGACTCTTTTCTATTGTATAGAACTATTGAATCCCACTCCGACCTTGTGAAGTGATTTGAAGTGATTGCACTTGCACTATGTTGTAGTAGCACTATGTTGTGATGTTTGTGTAGAACGGATGTGATCTACCGGTTTGTGCTACTACAAGGCCACAGAACACGGGTAGAGGTCCCAATACATTATTCTGTTCCCCAGCGTGGCTGTTTGCAACCATAAGGAATCTGGTGATGCAACGACCGTGCAGCCAGTCTCTAGCTGCATTCAGCCACTCACAGCATGGTAGAACTTCTTGTCCTGACACTGCTACTTCCTGAAACGGGCAAATAAACACCGTTGTCACCAATTGATCCTTTGTGATGTCCCACCAGTGCTCCCACATCTCTTCCGTGCCCATTGGTTGCTGTTGCTTGGTTGGACAAAAATCCTCGCTCTCAATTACTAGCATTGAAAAAACGTTGCCTCGTATTGATATTTAATGTATTCAATTCTTGTTTTAAACCTGGTCTTAGTAATGAGGAACATCTCGGGTGCAGTATGGTGACTGGGCATAAACAACCGCTGCTTTGCGGAAGGAGCATGCTGATTGGTCGGGCAGGGACCAGGCAGAAGGCTGACAGTCCATTGGTTAGTGGTAGTGTAAAGGCCAGACCGCACCAATACAACTAGTCGCAACTCCTTGCAACAAAACCGTTTTAAGGCCAGTCCACACCAATGCAACTCCTTGCAACTGCCATTGAGGATAATGGTTGCAATAGTTGCATGTTGCAAGGAGGTGTATTGGTGCGGTCTGGCCTTTTTTAAGGGTTATGCTTGTGGGTTGGTGGCTGAAGGTATGTAGACAGGTGGGTGGGGAATCGACACGGCATAGTTCTGGCTGTCTGTGTGTCTGTCTATCTCTTCCTCTCACCCACATGCCTCTTGTTTGTTTGTTTGTTTGCATGACATATGTCCCCCATGCGGCTCCAGTCCTACTTTGAACCTCTTCCTTTTCTCTCCCTGTCCTCCTCATGTCAGTGAGTTACAGGGGGGTCCGAAGGGAGAGGGATCCAGTAGGTAGAGAGAGAGAGAGAGAGGGAGAACGCCGGGCAAAAGTGGTGGGCTGAAGGGAACCATTATCCTCAGGGCTCAATGGTCCCTTTGTGCTGATGTCCAGTGTGGTATGGTGGGGAGAGAGAGGGCCAAGGCTGCTACCAGCACCCTGTCATAATGTTTTTGTACATGCACACGCACAAATAATTCACACGGACAGACGCATACCTGGTGTAAGGTGAGGCAGAGCAGCCGGGGGGTGGGTGCGGTCGATCAGGTTTTTGATTCGGATGAATCTGAATTCATCACTTCTGATGATTCTACTTTTAGACTCAAATTGATGAGGGCTGGGAGCTTAGGGCTGTCACCATTACAAATTTAAGTTGACAATTATTTATCACTCAAATAATTGCGAAAATTAATGGAACATTATGAATAAAAATGACATTTCTGTTTGGCTTTTAGCTTTCGTAAACAAAAGTTGCACAGGGCAGATATGACAAATAACACTGAATTTGAATTGAAATTGAATTACTTTATACTCAAAAATAAACATTGATAGTGGAAATAGCCGATCTATAAGCTCAAAACGCGTCGCATCGCGATGCATTTTGAGCTTATAGATCTGCTATTTCCACTATTTTTGATATATTTTTAAAAATATATGACATTTGTTAACATGGAATTGATTTTGACGATTATGCAAAAATAATTGCGACTATATGAAAATAATTGCGATTAGACGATTATGTAATGATTGTGACAGGCCTAGAGTTGAGTTTTCTTGATGTAGTCTGAGAGATGAGAGAGTCGGGGAAAGACTGGAAACTTATGGAGACAGAAAAAGATTGAGAGAGAGAAATTGGGGAGCAGAAGAGGGAGAGAGAGACATTGGGGTGGAGAAGAGAGAGAGAGAGAGAGAGAGAGAAATGGATTGAGTGAGTAATTGGGGTAGAGAGAGGGAAGAAACACACATGAGACCAATGAGTCTGGGTCTGTTGTGGGTTCAGTTACTCATACAGACAGATAGGCTTCTGGTAAGATGACTAGACCAGACTTTGGATTTGATCTTTCATGTACACAGAATGCAGTTGATTGATTCTCAGTAGTACAATACCCTTCTGTTTTTTGGTGATTGACGGAGTAATATGTGCACTTGTAATTTACGCTAGTGGTTTCATACTTGGTGGCGATACTTGTGGGGAAAAGTAATGCCAAACCTTCCACTTGTCCTGCCATGTTTGTGTCTGTGCTACTACGGCATTGTGCAAAATAATATGATTCAAAACAGATTTTCCAAGAATGTAGGCTTACCAGACGGACAAAAACATGGATTAAAACCAGCACTTGATGTATGCTTTCTCTTCCCCACCTAAACAGTCATGCTTGCGATGGAGTGAAACCAATGTGATATGTGATTTTGAAGTGTCACGCATGTGTTCTTTCGACTCTTGCATTGGTTTGCCCTGATCGGTGACGTGAACTATAATGTGAATTTCTGTTATCCATCCTATCCATGTGTCTATGACTGCGTATGAACCTCAGTGTCTTTACTGAACCTCTAACCCCCCAGGATGAGACTATTCACCTGTTTCCTAGGCTGTGTGTTTTCCACTTCCTGTCGATTTGATCCAATGAAATCCAATGAAACTGGTCAGATGACCAATGATATCCAATGAAATCGACAGGAAGTGGAAAACACACGGCCTAGGAAACGGGTGAATAAATCACTCTCATTTGAGAATGCGTTTAAGAATATTTGATGATATCACGGTCCACATTGTACACTATATGCCCGTCCCCTGTCTCCTGTAACCTGTGGCTGTGTTGTCACGATGGCCCCCAGTGACCCCTTCCTGTGAACTCGATGTCGATGCTTATTTCTCTCAGTGCTTTATTGACGTGGAGATTGCACAATTCTTCTAAAGCTTAAAAAAACGTAAAAAACAAGGGAACCAATAGTAAACCAAATGAACCATCGCGTTGGTTCATTTAGGATATGGCAGTCATCTTTAGCCCGGTTTCCGTTTTGTTTGGTGTACGAGCTCAAACCGGTTTGATTTTTGTGTGGACCGACTGAACTGGTACAAGTCATTTTGAAACCAGCTGGCAAGGTAAAAAAAATAGACAAAAACAACCCACAACGTCATGTTAACTTACCCACAACTCTAAATTGTATTGCATTAGTAGTAGGCAATATGACAATGTGATTAACATTGTCATATTGCCACACCTGAACTGGAATTTGATGTCTTGACTTGGGCCCATAGGGGAAGCATTGCACTCTCCTTTTACCTTAGCATATTGCTTGGCTATTCCAGGGAGCATCTTTAGAGCGGAGTCATCGGCGCCGCCACGGTAGTTTCCTTTTGTTGGAATGGTTAAATCTATCTATGACCAGAGTGTTCCTGACTGAAATGTCCTTCCTGTGTGTGTGTGTGTGTGTGTGTGTGTGTGTGTGTGTGTGTGTTCTTGTGCAGACGTTCACGGCGTGGTGCAACTCCCACCTGAGGAAGGCTGGCACGCAGATTGAAAACATCGAGGAGGACTTCAGAGATGGTCTTAAACTCATGCTACTGTTGGAGGTGATATCAGGTAATGTACAACATGGCATCTGGTTGGGAAAGAAGGCTGTAGAAATCTTTGATAAATAATGGCAGAATGTATATACTTTTAACTTTTTGTTTGATTGTTGGTAATGACACAGTTTTTTAGTTACATAGATTTTTTTATCACGTTTTTGTGTGTGTGTGATCTTACATGTTGTCGCTATATCTTTAAATGGAGATGCCGACTTCTAGCTGTCTCTCTCTGCCTGTCTGTCTTTCTGCTGATCCTGTGGAAACATGTTATCCTCTTGACACCACAGGAGCTAACTCATTCTTTTTTCGTTGCTCTTCCCTGTGTGTGTGTGTGTGTGTGTGTGTGTGTGTGTGTGTGTGTGTGTGTGTGTGTGTGTGTGTGTGTGTGTGTGTGTGTGTGTGTGTGTGTGTGTGTGTGTGTGTGTGTGTGTGTGTGTGTGTGTGTGTGTGTGTGTGTGTGTGTGTGTGTGTGTGTGTGTGTGTGTGTGTGTGTGTGTGTGTGTGTGTAGGCGAACGGTTACCCAAACCTGAGCGAGGCAAAATGAGGGTCCACAAGATCAACAATGTCAACAAAGCCCTGGACTTCATCGCTAGCAAGGGAGTCAAACTGGTCTCCATCGGAGCAGAGGGTCAGTATACACACACCCACGCTCATCATGCATTGACCAACATGTTTACATGAGCAGGTGCATATACGAAAGGCTTGCATCACTTTGTCGCTTATTCATCTGTTCTTAATTTTTTTTTAAATCAAGACAAAAACCTAAACCGCGCTGCAGTTTAGACCGAAAGCTCAGCAAATATGCATAGTAGATATAAATGCATACTGTATTGCAATGCTTACACCTTTTGTGTATGCACATTTTCTCCTTCAAGTCTTTCTACATGAATTCAAACCAAACAGTTTAACCCATTAAGACCTGGAACTGTGTCATTTTTAGATTTGAGCTAAAAGGCATTATTTTACACTTTGGGCTATTCAAAAATAGCAGATATACAAGCTCATAGCGCGGCACCGAGTGCCTAGATCTGCTATTTTTGAAAAATCGTAAAATGTGTGAAAATCTTCTATATATATATATATATATATATATATATATATATATATATATATATATATATATATATATATATATATATATATATTTTTTTTAAAGCGAACATTTTTAACTCAAATCTTTGCTTCTGGGGGGTCCCTGGCACAAAATATTTTGATGATGGTCCGCGGCCAAATACATATAATTCTGGGGGTCCTTGACATGAAAAAGATTGAGCACCACTGATATAGAAACAAACGTTTTTCAGAAAACTGTTGAGATTTAGGAGACATGTAGAATCGGCTTCAGGTCTCAATGGGTTAAGCGTTTGGCTGACTCTCTTGCCCAGAGCGCCACTTGGG
This sequence comes from Gymnoscopelus microlampas, assembly GCF_963454915.1. NCBI lineage: Eukaryota > Metazoa > Chordata > Actinopteri > Myctophiformes > Myctophidae > Gymnoscopelus > Gymnoscopelus microlampas. Next base: position 19,855,194 of record NC_139945.1, on the reverse strand, counting down.
CGAGCGATCGAGTGTTGAAGTGTCAGCGAACCAGTGCTCCAGACCTCCTACTCATGAAAAGAAATGTACCTCCATTCTCATCTCTCTCCATCACAATGAAGAGGCACCGGGAGCCGAAAGGCCAGCCGCTAAATGTCCCCATCTCTACTCGCCTCTAGATTACTTCTGATCTTAGCCGTGAGGGGAGCAGAGGTCCTTGACTAAGCCACTAAATCGTGTGTGTGTGTGTGTGTGTGTGTGACATGAAACCATTCAAGAAAGATGGCATAAAAGTGTGTGTCGACTAGAGGACGCTGACCTTTTCTCTGCTCCATCATGACAAATGACTTGACTGCCACCCCAGCTCTCATTCCTACTGCATGACACCGGATAATACCCCTCCTACAGACAGACACAAACGTGCACACATACAGTACAGGCACACACAAGCACGCACGCTGAATACACACACACACACACACTATGCACTCAAGGGCATAGACAATAAAACGCCCTCGAAAATATCATCTGGTGGAAAATGAGCGATGTACACAGAACACGGGTGACCACAAGATGGAGGTAGCTCGACGGGGCAGAAGTTCCTACTGTTAAACAGTGAACACCATTATCAAGTTAAACCTCATTAACCCTGGCGTCCCTTTTTTTTTTGGTGTACATTTTCAAAATGTTCAAAAGACGTCAAATCAGTTGCTTGAGGACCCGAAAGACAAGTAAGACGCGCGAACGCGGGAAGCGAATGCAAAAAAAATAAAAAATGAAAAGAAATGATTTTAAAAAAAGTAACCAATAAAAATAAAAAAAAGAAATACCAAAACAATCTGCGTTAAAAGGAGCATCTTAAATACAAATTCACAAAAAAAATGTTTTGAATGTTTTTGAACGATTCAACAAAGTGTTTGAAGTGCCTGTTTCACCCACTTCCGGGGGGCGGAGCCAAAATCCGAGGCCGAAGTATTTGTTCGTAGACCCCCACTTAAGGGGGGTAGAAAAAGTTTGGGAGCGGTTCGGGCACTTTTCATTTAACATGGGGTTTCAATGAGGAGTTTTTAGGAGCCTTCTCCGGGGCGTGGCTTCCGGGGGAAGGGGCGGGCTTAAACGCATCCTTGACAGGTGTGTTCAGTTTTCAAAGACCTTTCATTTGATGTATGGTACGTCTTGCGTTTGCAATTAGGAACACAATGAACATTTCAACGAGTAGAAGAGACGGGAAGAGAAAGTGATTGGTAGACAGAAATGAACAAGGGAGTGATGCCTCGGTGATGATGAAGGACAGATGCTCGAAGGGTATGCGTGTAATGTGTGCTAAAAGATGACAGGAATCTGACCTAAACGGCATGCCTTCTCTTTAACCCATCATTCTGCATGACTTAGTGCTGCACCTGTGTGTGTGTGTGTGTGTGTGAGATAGAGTTATTCATTTCCCTTTCAGCTATTTGTGGATTGTGAGGTATACAGATAATGATGGCACCCAGGTTTCGACCTACGTGTTAGTTGATCGAAACAAAGCGAATTATGCCCGCTGAGTGATTGGATGTATTATTGGGCAGAAAAAAGATTTCTTAAGTCAAAAATCTAATAATAATAATTGTGATGATAATTATACATCACTAGACCATACCCGGTCGGCGCAGCCGTGGGGGGATATACGCACATGATCTGGCAACCCGGGAGGCAGTTTGTCCCATAGCTGGGCAGCCGCAGCTATGGGACGACATTCTTTGACACAAAAACGCTAATATGAAGCTGAGATTTGATGAAATTGAAAAACGGGCTTCACAGTTACGTTCAGATGGTAATGGTCAATGGCTGTGTGCAAAATCAGAGCAATTGGTCCAGGCAGTGGGGAGAACCGGGTAGCTTCACCACCACCACTACAAACGCACGCACAGAGGTTACTAGAATTATAGTAGGATACTGATGTAGTGCTTTACTAACCCATTGAGACCTGAAGCCGATTCTACATGTCTCCTAAATCTCAGCAGTATTCTGAAAAAACGTTTGTTTCTATATCAGTGGTGCTCAATCTTTTTCATGTCAAGGACCCCCAAAATTATATGCATTTGGCCGCGGACCCCCATCAAATATTTTGTTCCAGGGACCCCCAGAAGCAAAGATTTAAGTTAAAAATGTTGGCTTTAAAAATATATATATTCAGAAGATTTGCGCACATTTTCAAGATTTTTCAAAAATAGCAGATCTACAAGCTCGTTCACATGGTTCACATGGTTCAATTTGAGCTTGTATATCTGCTATTTTTGAATAGCCCAAAGTGTAAAATAATGCTTTTTTAGCTCAAATCAAAAAATGACACAGTTCCAGGTCTTAATGGGCTAAACACAGGAAGAAAATAAGTACACATGCATAACTAAAAAACAATAAAGTCTGCACACTGGATCATGCGCCGAAGTTAAACATTTATTGGTTTTCCACCGTGTGACGTGACTTGTCGAGCCTCACCGGCTCTTCATCAGACGAATGAATGAATGAATGTATAAATAAAATCGCATCAAATGATTGAGGGCCAACTGAACTGTGAATTGGACCAGTTTGTCCTTTCTAGCCCCATTGTAAGGCATCCAAGTATCTGCTGAAGTCAGGAACTCCCAGGACATAACTGGGGTGTTGGCATCTATGGGATGCTATGAATGTTTGTTATGAAAGATATGCTGAGCCCACAACATCGACTGTGACACTAGAAGTGCAAACCGCATGACAGTGGCAGTGGTGGAAAAAGGTTTACTTAAGTAAAAGTATCAATACTGCAATGCAGAAGTACTCTGTTACAAGTAAAAGTCAGAAATTCTAAATTTACAGTACTTGAGTTAATTAACCACAACGGACACTTCCTGTCTGTTATTTTATCTCTCATAAATATGTCCTAAATGGCTAAAATATTGTGACACAATATTAGTATAGAATAGGAGCTAATTAGAAATCACATGGGTGCAAGCAGCAGAATCCAAACATGGCATTGGCTAATTATAATAATACAGACTGCATGTAATGTGTTCTGTAGTGTTTAAAAAGTGGGCAGTGGCATGACGTATCATAATTAAAAAGCTTGCGTAGGCCGTGCATTGTGTAGAAATGATGACCAGAACTACCTTAATGATAATGTGTGGAGCAGCATTGAACTAAGTGATGTTTATGTGCAGCATAGACATTATTGTGTGTTTTTATAATAACAGCAACAATGCAAGTCATTTTGATGTTTAGAAGTTGTGTCATATGACTGCATTAATCGAAGTCAGGTTTATGAGTAGAAGTGATATGATATGATGATAACGGCATTAATCCAAGTGATGTTTTGTCTTGTAGAAATCGTGGACGGCAACGCTAAGATGACCCTGGGAATGATCTGGACCATCATCCTACGTTTTGCCATCCAGGACATCTCTGTAGAAGGTACGACTACCATGAGAAAGACTTTTAGTGTTAGCTGCTGAGCAGCTGTAATGGCGCGCTTGGGAATTAAATGCCTTGCTGATAGTAGACAGGTACTGCAGTTTGCAATGGATGAAAGTTGACATGTTATGTAGGTTACACTTACACTTAAAGAAGCAAAGTGTGCCCAATTGATGTGTCCCGAGTCCTCCCGACTACTACATGTATGTGTTGCTAATTGGCTTGTTTTTCCATTTGAAACTTCACTTGCTATAGGTTTTTGAGGCTTTTAGGGATACTTCAAGTATTACTAATCTTATTCTCTAGTGTTAACCTACAAAGAGCTAATGATGACTTTATGAGAATCCAGCCTTATGCTTAATGTATACTCTGTTGTATGCCGACAATAGCAGTTCATCATTTGTTGACACGTCGTGAGCTTGTAGATCTGCTACTTTTTGACATCCATGGATGGATGGATGGACCATTTGTCCCATCATTGCAATTTGTTTATTAAGTATTCAATCAATGAATCAAACGGTACAGCAAGTACAACTACGCAAGCGATTCTAAAAGGATAACGCAAAAAGCCCTGAGGGCGTGTTTCCATTGTGATGAAGAGACATTTCTTGGATCTTAATGTGAGCTTAATGTCCACATTGTGTTCAACGTCTCCTTGCCGCCACAGAGACCTCGGCTAAGGAGGGGCTGCTGTTGTGGTGCCAGCGAAAGACGGCTCCCTACAAGAATGTCAACGTGCAGAACTTCCACATCAGGTAATAAATGCGCGTACACTCGTGCGCACCAATGTGCACTCACGCATGCAAACGCCTCGCCTCAGCAGATAAGGTAGCACATCGTCTATCGCAGCACGGTACCGATTCAACTCCACTCGTTTTTCCACTGCAGATAGTAACCTGTCAACGTAGCTGGTTGTCATAGTGACGCCACATTAACCCATTAAGACCGAGAGAAGCATCCGTGTCATGTTTAGATTTGAGCTAAAAAAAAAGCATTATTTTACACTTTTGCTATTCAAAAATAGCAGATCTACAAGCTCATAGCGCGGCACCAAGCCGCGCTATGAGCTTATAGATCTGCTATTTTTGAGAAATCGTGAAAATGTATGCAAATCTTTGAATATATATATATTTTTTGTGAACATTTGTAACTCAAATCTTTGCTTCTGGGGGTCCCTGGAACAACATATTTTGAGTTGGGGGTCCGTGGACATATACATTTTGGGGTCCTTGACATGAAAAAGTTTGAGAACCACTGATCATAGTAACATATGTTTTTTTTCAAAAAACAGTTAGGATTTAGAAGACATTTGTAGAATCGGCCATAGGTCTTAATGGGTTAAAAACTGCTTTGGCGCAGTGATGATTCTAGTGCCAATTCTCTCCTTTTTAGTAAAAGAGGAAGTGCAATGGCTCAGGGTATTATGCTGCTGACCAATCGGCAGACTACAATGTGTTCGGTTCACCTTTTCATATCGACGTAGCTCGCTTGGAACCACAACGGAGGTGATGCCAAAACAAAGTACCTGGTACAATCCACTAGCCTCGTTCCCAGACTACACTCATCTGCGAAGAGAAAAGCCCGGTCGCGACCTAATACAGAGTGTCAGGACTTCCGTCATACGTATTTCCCCCCGGAAACGTATCTTTTTTTTGACCAATCACAACTCGTTTAATTCACGGAGAATGTAAACAGATTTGTAAAGCGTTAACGTCATTTCCTTGGGTGGTACTTCCGGCAAATTCCGGTACTTCCGTTCAGACACTCAACCGGCTAGGTCTTGCCCAGCGTGATAATCCACAGGTTTTGCCCAAAGGAAAACCAAGAAAGGCAAGTAGAGCAGAGCTGGTACCATGTAAAGCACCACATGTGTGGGAACTGCCACAGCAGTTAGAAATATGACGTTTTTTGAAGGTACAAAGAACAGCACATGCATGGAAGGATTGATATTATTCACTCAATGTCAAAACTCCAGGAATATTGCCATGACCATTGTGACACTGCCCCCTGCTGGATAGGGAGCAATATGATTTCACTGCTTCACTCTCCCCTATGTAGTGCTGCAGTGCACTTTCAGCTCACCTGTTTTTGGAGGTTTTTTTTTGGTCCCACCCACTGTCCATTTGCACCCCTTGTCTCACAACCCCCCCCCCCCCCCCATCTCAATGTTTCCATCTCTGTTTACACTCTCTCCCATCTCTCTTTTGTTCTCTCTTTGTTACCAACTCGCAGCTGGAAGGATGGCCTTGCCTTCAACGCTCTGATCCACAGACACAGACCTGAGCTTATCGACTACGACAAGCTTAGAAAGGTGAGAACACACTATCGCTCTGAAAGAATATCTAAAACTTCACTTACTTTGGAACTGTTATAGCTCTGTAACGGAGGAAGACTAACCGTAACCGCTAAGGGGCGGCCATAGCTGAATGGTTAGTGAGCCCGCCTAGGGAGCCAGAGGCCCTGGTTGCCCCAGGTTCGATTCCAGGCCATGTCAGCATATGTGTCGATGAAATGAAATTTGTCCCTGAGCAAGACTCTTAACCCCTAATTGCTCACAGGTTCTCATTGGAAACAAGACCGCAAGGACTTTCATGAACGACCTGTTAAAAGAAATTATCCTTATCCTTAACCCAGCATTCATCATCAAAGTCTGGAAATAACAAAATATTTCACTCAAGACAAATGTCAGTCCACCTAAAATATCTCGCTCTTCGTGAACCCACCCAGACTAAAACTATAAATCAAGTTTCTAATGATAAAGGCTAATGAAGGATGTTTTCGACTATTCCTTTTCTTTACTCAAATGGACCCAAAGTGAAACATTTAACCCATTAACACATTGACTGCCATCGGCTAATCTCAGAACGTCCATCGTAGTGCCACGCTATTTCTTACCTTTTTTGTTTTTTTGATTCCGTCATAGGCCCCGCTAAATCCGTTTAAAATCCGCGTTCATTTGGTTCGACACAAACACGGGACCCGACCGAACAAAACGCTGAAAACCGTGCGGCGATCCGACACTGCATTCTGGAGAACGAGAGGAAAACGCTAAAATGGTGGATGTGGTGAGAAAAACAACAAGCCAGAGATAATGGCGTCCAAAGTTGATCGCTAGACAGGAAACGGAGGCGGGAGAAAAACCGGAAACAGTATTATTTCGTTTCCGGTCCGCCCCCTGGCGGACCGGAAGTGCAAAAAAAATCCGGAATCTGCACCTGCACGATTTAACATGGGAAAACTACGGGACTACGGGCTACGGGAACGGCAGTTAACGGTTGGATTTAACGGCCCGTAGGACTACGGGCCTGGCAGTGGATGTGTTAAGACCTGAGGCGAGTCTTCAAAAAAATCCCCAAATTTTTTTTTTTCAAGATGAGTGCAGCGCTATGAGCTTGTATATCTGCTATTTTTGAATAGACAAAGAAATCTGAAGTGACACAGATGCCTTCCAGGTCTTAATGGGTTAAAAGTAGTGTCTATTTCCAAATGCACTCACCATTGGCCAGTTGTCCGTCTTCTAACAATGCGATTGGTTGTTTAGGACGACCCGCTGACCAATCTGAACAATGCCTTCGAAGTGGCCGAGAAATACCTGGACATCCCCAAGATGATGGACGCAGAAGGTACGGTTGTAATTTATCGTGTTGGTCCATGTCACATGTTTATTTTGTCAGTATGTCAGGCATTTAAATGGAATAATCACGTGTATAAGTGTGTAGTGAAGTGGATGTGTGAAATGTAATTTTTGTCTGACGTAACTAGGGAGAACATCAAATTGTGTGTGTGTGTGTGTGTGTGTGTGTGTGTGTGTGTGTGTGTGTGTGTGTGTGTGTGTGTGTGTGTGTGTGTGTGTGTGTGTGTGTGTGTGTGTGTGTGTGTGTGTGTGTGTGTGTGTGTGTGTGTGTGTGTGTGTGTGTGTGTGTGTGATATTCCCTGAAGTCCAGTATTTGTGTAGTGCTTTATAAGGTTGTTTGTTCCGAGCTCCTGACTGACTATAGCAGGAAGTATGAGCGCACCGCTACAACAATGGAATGACCCCCTCCCCCTCCCCCGTCCCCTTTCATTGATGCTGAATGTACCATATTTTTACCTCTGTATTATCTGTAGCTCCATGTGTACTGTTACGTCTGCATTTTACATTCCATTTACCTTAGGGTGTGTTTGAATGCCGTCTGCCCCCCTATATGGGCAACATTTTGTTTCGCAAATGTCCGTCTTGTCTGTGTTGGTAACGCTGCTCTGCCATTTTAAGATTTCTTTGGCTATTCAAAAATAGCAGATCTACAAGCTCATAGCGCGGCATAGAGTGCCGCGCTGTGAGCTTGTAGATCTGCTATTTGAAAAATCGTGAAAATGTGTGCAAATATTTGAATATATATATTTTTAAAGGGAACATTTTTGACTCGAATCTTTGCTTCCGGAGGTCCATATTACAAAATATTTTGAGATGGGGAGTCCGCAGCCAAATACATATAATTTTGGGAGTCCTTGACATGAAAAAGTTTGAGAACCACTTGATATAGAAACAGAAGCTTTTAAAAAAACAACAACATTTGGATTTAGAAGACATTTGTAGAACCCCCAGAAGCAAATATTTGAGTAAAACATTTTCGCTTTAAAAAGATTATATATATATATATTCAAAAGATTTGCCCAAACTTTCACAATTGTTTTTCCCAAAAAATAGCAGATCTACAAGCTGGTAGCGCAGCACCGAGTGCTGCGCTACCAGCTTGTAGATCTGCTATTTTTTAATAGCCAAAGAAATCTAAAAAATTACACAGATTCTTTGCCCGGTCTAAATGGGCTAATATCTGTTTTGTCTGTGTTAGCCAGTCTAATATCTGTTCTGTCTGTGTTAGCCCAACCCGATCGCCAGAGGAAACGTTCTCATTGAACGTTTTTCAAATTCCGTGCATAGACAACTGGAAAACCCGAAAATCCGTGCATAGCCGCCTCGCATCTCCCCCATTGTGACTAAACCATTTCGGAGGCGCGCAGTCTCAAGGGAATTGTCGCCACGTGAAGGACCACCGAGCGAGCTAAAGCGAGCGAGTTGCCGCCCCGAACGTTGCGACATTCCCTTGAGCCTACTCGGCGCCGTTTGAGTTTATGTACCGATTGGCACAGAATCGTACATTTTGTTGTGGGGACTGCTCTGCTTCCGGGTTTTTCCGGGTTGCGACTGCGCCCACCGTGGGGACTCGCCGTAACATATGCACGGATTTTCGGGGTTTCTAGGCGACTATGCACGGAATGACATGCACTGGATCTGTGCGATGTATACTACATTCTCTGCCGATCAGGCTCGTTAGCCAGTCTAATATCTGTTTGTCTGTAACATAGTGCACAACTAAGTATGAATAATCACCTTTCAGTGTAGCACAGGGGTCTTCAACAGGGGGTCCGGGACCCCTAGGGGGTCCTCAGAGTTACTACAGGGGGTCCGCAAAATCTTTGTGTGATAAGATTTTTTTTTACCTAATTTTTACAGTTTTTTTCTATTTTTTTCTAATGTTTTCTAATATTTCTTTTACAAAAAAATCTATTTTTTTTATTTTTATTTTTTTACCTAACATTAAGCACTTGAACCCTAACATCCCTTTTCTGAGGAGAACTTTAGCCAAAAAATAGCAGATCTACAAGCTCACAACGCCTCGCGCTGCGAGGCGTTGAGAGCTTGTAGATCGGCTATTTTTTGGCAAAGAGGTGTTTGGTGTAGAGGGAAAAAAGAGCAGACCAAGTAAACAAAAAAAGTTGAATCTGAAACACAATTTTATACAATATAGAGTAGGGGGGTCCCTGCTTCATCTCTCTCTCAGCTAGGGGGTCCCTGGCCTGAAAAGGTTGAAGACCCCTGGTGTAGCAGGTATACGTTCTGTTTTCTGTATGTGGATGTATGTATAATCCCTGGTCCTTTGTCTTGCCTGTGTACGTGTGTGTTTATATCATTAACCACGGTCTTGCCTTCATAGACATTGTGAACACTGCTCGTCCTGATGAAAAGGCCATTATGACCTATGTGTCCAGTTTCTACCATGCCTTCTCTGGAGCACAGAAGGTACCCCCCCCCCCCCCCCTCCCTGAGCCCCCTTGATTTGTGACCTTTAACCCCCTGATACTAACGCCGCCTCTCTGTGTGCTGCTGTTCTGCCCGGCATGGTCTCTCTGTCTGTCTCTCTCTCTCTCTCTACAGCACTGGGATGGCCCTGGGCCTAGCTCAGGAACCTGGGTGTGTTGGGACACACACATAATACACACAAACACACACACACGCTCATGCACACGTTCACAAGCGCACATTTTGAGCTCATTATGCTGGTAGAAGCAGTAAATGTGTCCCATGCTGAAGTAGTGGAGATCATGTCTAATCATAGGACTGTGTGTTCACATGTGTGAAGTCCTTTACTTTGGCATAGTGTGATTACAGTGTTGTTGTAGTGCAGATTGGTAGACGGCAGACACCAGGATCTGGAGTCGTTGTTTCTTCTATTTCTTTAAATGGGAAAATTACATTATTAGTTTCTAATTAAGGATACTGTTTTTTCTGCTTTTTTTGGAGGTTTCCTTGAGTACCGTCAGTGGTGGAAAAAGTACTCAAATTCTTTACTTAAGTAAAAGTACCAATACTGCAATATAAAAATACTCTGTTACAAGTAAAAGTCCAGAATTCAAAATTTACTTGGAGTAAAAGTACAAAAGTATTGGCATCAAAATGTACTTAAAGTACCAAAAGTAAAAAATACTAAATATTTCAAAATAGCAGATCTACAAGCTGACAACGCGTCGCGACGCGTTGTCAGCTTGTAGATCGGCCTTTGATAGAAAGGTAGCTTATGTGGCTCTTCCTCCTCCAATTAATTATCCTCTTAATTTAGAAGTTGTTTGTGTGCCACAGTCTCAGGGGAACTGTGTGCACGTGTGTGTGTGTGTGTGTGTGTGCATGCAGGCAATTGCGTGTGTACCTGATGTTGCAGCTCTAGTCTAAAGTTCTAGAATAAAGTTAAGGTGACTCTCCACCAAACGGACTACTGCAGATTACAACAGACTGGCAGCCTGTAGTAGCATTCTGAAGTAAAACAGTTCTACGCAAACTATTGCAAACTGTCGGCAGAGGAATTCAGATGACATAACTCTCCACACCAGGAGGTGGCAGTAGTCTGCTGCACTGGCCTGCAGTAGCCTGCCAGTGTTGCCACTTGCCAGGTTTGCTTATTATAAGCGACTTTGGGCTTGTTTTCCTGTAAAGCCGCTTGTGAATATTCATAGTAGCGGGTTGCTTTTGTTTGGGCTTGTTTCTGAAGTGTAGTTGCTTATTTGGGCTTGCTTTCAAGATACTTTTAGAAAATAAGCTGATGTAGAAAATAGCTGATGTAATAGGGCTCAAGTGTTCCCTCAGTTCGGACCAAAACCAAAAAAACCTCTCTGCCCTCTCTTCACCACCCCGTGGCTATCGATACCTGACCGAGCAAGTTCGGTCGGCAATCGACATTCGACTAGAAGTCCTGACCTGACAACACGGCACTATCTACAACAGGTTTTCCAACGCCTTCGGCCCCCAACGTCAGTGTGGTAGAGAGCTAGCTTTATACATACTCGGGCACAAGAGGGTTATTTTATATTCCTAGCCAACCTTGGACAAAATGGTAGATTCTGAGTTTTACTGCTTCTATCAGCTTTGCACTTTATCACCACCATAACACATGTTTAAACCACAATCAATAACATGGACCGTCAGTGGTCTATGAAAGCTTGTTAGCACTTGTGTGTGTATGTGGAGTATAGTGGTGTGTCCCAAACCCTGCACTTGTGACTCCAACATCCGCTCGCTCTTGGAGTGGAGTGGACCCTTAATCTCCTTCTCTCTCCCTCCCCAAGTCCTCTGCTCCTCATTCCCTCACATCCCAGCCCCTCTAAAACTGCTGTCGAAGGGGTGGCTGGTGGTGGCCTTAAGGGACCCCGCAGCTAGGGAACCAAGGAGCATCTCCTGAAAACAGACCTCTCACACGCCCCCTTTGCTAGGCAGTGGGAACCCCTCCTCCACTAGCTTTGGGTAGCTTTGGCTTCACTCTGTCTCACTCTCTCTCTCTCTCTCTCTCTCTCTCTCTCTCTCTCTCTCTCTCTCCCCCCTCTCTGTCTACTGCCACCCTCTCTGAACCTCCTGCTGGTTGCTGGGTTGTGTGTAGACATCGTTGGCACGCTGAGGCCAGATGAGAAGGCCATTATGACCTATGTGTCCTGCTTCTATCATGCCTTCTCTGGCGCGCAGAAGGTGAGCTCTGCCATGCTCCGGCCCACGCTTCAGGCTCACACACACACACACACACACCATGACTTTACACTTTCACTTCCCATTTCAACGCTTTACACCCTACAGACTTCCTAATATTAACCATGCTTCCCACATGTGGTTTTACAATATGACCCGGGCTGGATTTCCTCCAATCATTTTAGGATTATCTTCTGCTATGAGCCTGTCATCTTGTGATGTCAGTGATATCAGGGTTTCTGTGGCGTAGCTGACATTATCCATATGGAATGAGTGTATGCCATTCCCAAGCCAATCGTCCTTAAAATATACCTGTCCCCAATCTCTGCGATTGGCTGAATGCGGGCCGGGAATGCTCGTTTCGGTTTGCCTCACAACCCTCAAGGCCTCGCTGTCGGTGCACCTGCCTTGGTTTTGAATCTCAAGTGATTTAAAAAGTCATGCCTTTTGTTGTAAAAACTTGCACGGGCGTTGAGTGAACCAAAACGAACACTTCCCGCACATTTTTGCTTGGGAATGGCATAGACTTACAGTATGTTTTCCATCTGATAACTGACACGAAAGCATTTCCAACATAATGGTTACATCCATTGCACCAAACATTAATTTACCATTTAATGTAAACATTAAATGGTAATTATACCTGTACCGGCTTTAATTGTGCCTAAACACCATGTAAAGAACATATTGGCACTATGAGACCAGTGTAGTACGATTGTTTAGTGGAAAAACGGAGGAAGGAAAACACTAATAGTAAAAATAAAAATCACGGTGAAGGTGATTTGGAGAAATTATGCCCTGTTTTTTGTTTTTACGATTGTGGGAAACAATGGTTAATGCAACATGTCTCTTCAGCCATTAACACCAAACTGTCATTTTGATGTAAATATTAAGATTTATTATTACTATAGTCTGTTATCTACATTATCTATATACTGTCTGTATTAACATAGAGGGGAATATTACATTTTGTACAGCGAGATGTTTTTGTGTGGTTACTGCTTATAGTTTCTATTTATTATGCGAATTCTTTACCTTGTCTTGAATATATTATGAACCAAAATAAGCTATGGAAGCTTTTTAAACACCAAGTACTTAACTGAGTCAATATAAAGTATGTGTGTGTGCTGTTTCTTTGTTCCAGTGGTACAGTAGTGTAATATCCTAGGCAGACCTACTGCTGGTGACCACAGCGCTACACGTCCTGTAACTAGATGTATGGACCGACCGCTCCTGGGTTGACAGACACAGGAGACGCATGTCGTTTTTGAAAAGCACAGAGTGATAACTGGCACATTTAACTAACCATTGGCAGCCAGAAGCATGTTTCATTAGCTCGTATTTAGGGCTAATGCATTGGATTCATACATTTTCAATTTCAAACCTACGCATATATTTTGCATGTTTTAGTTTATTAAGAAAAACAACTTGTGCCTGGCCATGCGTTTAAATACATTATAAGTCACTGCTTGTGTGTGGAGTGTGTGTTCACTCAGACACTAGAGTTGAGAGCAGTCATTGATCTAACAATGTTTAGGAAACCCCTGATGGAGGCACTAATGATGAGCAAACAGAACTAGATATTAGACAGTTTGAGCTTAGTGTTTGTGACAAATGTACAGTATTTCAGCTGTACTGAGAAACCCCCCCACCAGCTTTGTTTGGGTGGCAATAAATGCACTCTAAGTGCATTTATTGCCACATCTTACCGCACTCACTGAAAGATTTGTGTGCACATTGAATAGTGGTGGACTCTCTTTTAGCCAATCAGTGTGAGCATTATTGACTGCTCTCCTTCTGTGATAGGCCGAGACAGCGGCCAATCGCATCTGCAAAGTCCTTGCTGTCAACCAGGAGAATGAGCATCTGATGGAGGACTATGAGAAACTGGCCAGTGATGTGAGTACCACACACACACACACACACACACACACACACACACACACACACACATACACAATTTCTACTATATTCTACTATTTCAGTGTAGTTCTGCTCCTAATGAAAGACTGATATCTGCTACATTAAGGCATGATAGGCTATTGTAATCAATTCGCCAAATTGTGATCACACTATATGTGCTGTAATATCAATGAGCGTACGCAAGTTTCGTGAGTGGGGCCTAATAACTGTTAACGCTCTACTTGATTCATTTACCTCTGTTAATTGCACCATTCCATTGTACATCCTCAAGTGCAGAATCAATTGTATATCCTCAGTCATATATATTCATTTTTTAAAAAACATGTACAGGAATTTGTCTTGCTGCCATTGGTGCAAAGATAATGACAACTTAATTAAATGGTACACACACACACTGGCACAAAAACAGTACCTCATGTACACATGCAAAGGAACAGTACAATACATGCTATTACATTATGCATATCATTCTGCAGATATATTCCATAACTCATAGCATAGCATAATAGCAGAAGGGCACGTTGCATAGTTACAGAGGAACATTTAACAGTACTATGTTGAATAGCTAGAATACCATGCTATGCTGTTAGTGCACAGGCCTTTCTCATTCATCACTTCTAGGCTGATTTATTTTCGCTGCATATCTTTTAAAAGAAGGCCGATGCACACCTCAAAGGTTGGTGACAGGTGCGTATCTGTATGTCATTTTAAGATTTCTTTGGGCTATTGAAAAGTCGTGAAAATTTGTGCAAATCTTTGAAGATATATATATATATATTTTTTTTAAAGCGAACATTTATAACTCTAATCTTGGCTTGTGGGCATTCTACAAATGTCTTCGAAATCCTAACAGTTTTATGTTGCTGTCAATTAAGGATCCCCAAAATGATATGTATTTGGCCCCAGACCCCCATCTCAAAATATGATGTTCCAGGGACCCCCCTAGAAGCAAAGATTTGAGTTAAACAATGTTCCCTTTAAAACAAAATGTATATATTCAAAGATTTGCACAACATTTTCCAGATTTTTCAAAAATAGCAGATCTACAAGCTCATAGCGCGGCACTCGGTGCCGCGCTATGAGCTTGCAGATCTGCTATTTATGAATAGCAAAAGAAATCTTAAAATGACACGGCTGCGTTCCCGAGCTTAATGGGTTAATAAAGAGCATTTTTTTTTTTTGCACGTTCCAGACAGTGTGTGGGACCTCTTTCTTTGATTTGATACCAAAGATCCCTTTCTGAACATTTCCTCTGCATATCATCAAAGTAGTTGACCTCCATCCATGTGTACCTCTCTCCCCCACAGCTGTTGGAGTGGATCCGTAGAACCATTCCCTGGCTGGAGAACCGGGCCCCAGAGAAGACCATGGCCGAGATGCAGCAGAAACTGGAGGACTTCAGAGATTACCGCCGTGTCCACAAGCCTCCCAAGGTTAATAATCCCTTTACGATGGATTCTGTTTATAAAGTGCCGTGGAGTTTTATATTGTGAGGAATGTTTGTTTTATTTTCAGGGACGTGCACAGATAGACTCTAGGTGGTGCTAGAGCACCTGCCCTTTGCCCTCTTGACCAGAAGTGCCCTTTTGAAAAAAAGAAAGACAAAAGTTTTTTTTCCCTTCAGTTTACAGCAGGGGTCTTCAACAGGGGGTCCGGGACCCCTAGGGGGTCCTCAGAGTTACTACAGGGGGTCCGCCAAATCTTTATGTGATATGATTTTTCTTTTTACCATAACCACTCGAAACCTAGCATCCCTTTTCTGAGGAGAACTTTAGCCAAAAATAGCAGATCTACAAGCCCGCAACGCCTCGCGCTGCGAGGCGTTGCGGGCTTGTAGATCGGCTATTTTTGGCAAAGAGGTATAGGTGTAGAGGGAAAAAAGAGCAGACCAAAAAAAAAAAAGTATAATTTACTTGAGCACCTGCCCCTCAAAATGCCTGTGCACGCCACTGTTTATTTTGTTTGTTTTGTAACCAGCATTTAGAAGCAGTGGTCAGAGAGTGTGTGTGTGTGTGTGTGTGTGGAGTAACATGCATGAGTTGGAAAATGATGCACTCAATAGTGGCGTTATCTGAGTCCATGTGAAGTGGGTTAGAATAGGTGGGTGGATGTGCTTTTACATGCTGTACCAATAATACCATGAACCAACGACTCCGTCTCTGTGTTTAGGTCCAGGAGAAATGCCAGCTCGAGATCAACTTCAATACCCTGCAGACGAAACTTAGGCTCAGCAACAGGCCCGCGTTCATGCCTTCGGAAGGACGCATGGTGTCTGTGAGTATAGGTGGATTTTAATCCTTGAAAGGTTAAACGGGCGAAGAACTGTTCATGAACGTTGAGATCATTACATAAGAGTTTCAAGATCATTACATGCATATACACCCATAAGAGGGGAAAATGTCATGAAATGATCATTATAATTTCATTTAAAACCGATTCGCTAAGCTGTTTACACCCACATTTTGAGTGTAAACAGCTTTTTGGTCTCAAATGGGGGCGTGGAGCAATGCGAAGAATTTTCCATATGAACGCGCCTCTGACCTTTAGGCAAAAATGAGGAACAACTGTGATCCGCACATACACACCCCTTTGAGTTGCACGTCCGATTTTGCATAGAGAAAATACACCCTCCTTTAGACATTTTATTTACACCCATATTTCCACTGATATTTACGACCAGTTTAGTGAATCGGGCCCATTGTCCCTGCAGTGTTTCCATCATGCTTTAGTCTGATAGTAAACCATTTCGGATCAAGTTTAACCTTAAATGATTACCATCAAACAATGTACAAAGAAACAGAAAAAATGCACTGAAGAAATACATGGAAGTGGAGCTGACTGTTGGAATAACTGATTGATGCGTCCTCATCCCCAGGACATCAACGGTGCATGGCACACCCTGGAGGGAGCAGAGAAGGGCTACGAGGAGTGGCTCCTGAACGAGATCCGACGCCTGGAGAGACTCGACCACCTGGCCGAGAAGTTCCGCCAGAAGGCGACCATCCACGAGTCATGGACCGACGGTACAGAGTCACGGTTTTTACAGTTACTCACATGGACACAAATGAAAGTTTTGACTGCCCTGGTAGCTCAGTAAAGTCGAATGCGCTTACCTGGAACGCATCTGTGTCACTTTAGCTTTCTTTGGCTATTTAAAAATAGCAGATATACAAGCTCATAGCGCGGCACCGAGTGCCGCGCTATGAGCTTGTAGATCTGCTATTTCTGAGAAATCTTGAAAAAAAAAATGTTTAGATTTTTTTTTCAATTTTGTTTTTAGGATTTAGATTTTTTTAAAGAATCGCCTCAGGTCTTAAAGGGTTAACACAAGGTCATGACATTGTGGGTTTCCGATGTGAGTGTATGAGAGCTTCACTTGATTCGAGGGGGAAAGGAAATGGGGAGAACAAGGGCTCTGCAGTGATAATTTCACTCGCATTTACCCCTGAAATGACTTGTAGATCTGGCCAACTGGAAAAATAATTAACAAGCATAGTAAGATTGAAGTTAAAAAAATAATTCAAAATAGTTTGCAATCAGAATCCTCTCTTATTAGCCCCACCAGCCCCATGCCTTTTCATAATCACCCAAAACAATTATTGTCATTTGTTATGATACTTATTAATTATAATTGCGTATTTCATGTGGACAGCGTGCACCCAAGAGAGGGGAAGATAGAGTGGGGCAGAGAATGTTTGTGCGAGAGAGAGCAAGCACTACTTGTAGGCACTTCACGAACGCACTTACTTTTGACATTCCATTAGACACACTCATTTGACGGACATCCTTTTAATTACAATGGAGGATATAGCTCCTGTTGTGAGGTTTGTGCCAATATGATCAGGTGCATTCATGATGTTGAATGTGACACCAGAAAATGTTATATAACTGAGAGGCACTGAGAAGCTCGTCTACTGGCAATGGGAAGGACTCCGTCGCCTATTTTTGCACGTTTTCCCACACACGCACGCTCTAATTTTGGTGGATATTCTTTTGAAGCACTTTTGTACTTATAGATATTTATAAAGATCTCTATATCCATTTGGCCAAATGAAGCGTAAATCGTAACCCCACTGGAACATTCACACACAGACAGCCAGCTTGTGTAATACCACTTCAACACTGAACACTAATTTTAACGTGGTTTATGTGGCTTATATCAGTCTCTACCGATCGGGCACAAAGGCTTCGCTGTCATGTTTCCATATAACTTATATTTTGATTGCCTGCATGTCTGTGTGCAGGTAAGGAGGCCATGCTCACCCAGAAGGACTATGAGACGGCGTCCTTGTCAGAGGTAAAGGCGTTGCTACGGAAACACGAGGCCTTTGAGAGTGACCTGGCCGCTCATCAGGACAGAGTGGAGCAGATTGCTGCCATCGCACAGGAACTGAAGTAAGGAGGGGTGGGAGAAAAGGAGGAACGGAGGTATAGAAAGGGGTACTGGGGGAAGAGCAGGTGTAAGATGAGGGAGGAGAGGGGAGGTGGGATGAAAGGGATGAAGAAGAGGAGAGGGATTGAGGGACGCGGGAAGAGATGGAAATGGTTGAAGTAATTAATTACAAATGTTTGTTATTAAATGACTTTCTCTCTTGTGTGCGTTTCCAGTGAGTTGGACTACTATGACTCTCCCAGTGTGAACGCTCGCTGTCAGAAGATCTGTGAACAGTGGGACTCGCTGGGGTCTCTCACCCAGAGCCGCAGGGAGTCACTGGAGGTACACAGCAATTCTCTCCCCTTCCTTTCACTCCCTCTAACATAATATATGGTGTTTGGTGCAAGCCTTTAGCCAAAATTCTTCCAAGTGCCGTGATGGCACCCCCGCTGGGTGCCCAGCCCTTGGCTCTGAATAAATCTACTGGATAACCTTTTCAGATCAGAAGCTGCTGAAGTACAAACAAACAATGCTTCTTTTGGGCGTCTTTATTTTGGAAAATTTTGGAAAATAATTGTAAGCCAATTTATTGTCCATTGTTTAAAAAAACACACATGACTGTATTCTCTTTCACAAGCAAGGCTCTTGGAATACTTCACCCCCAAAATGACCTTTTTTACCCCATGAGTAATCCAATAGCCATGCATTGACACCACCTCCTCCACCTTGTCTCTTAACAGAGGACAGAGAAGCAGCTGGAGTCGATAGATGAGCTGTACCTGGAGTATGCCAAGAGGGCAGCGCCCTTCAACAACTGGATGGAAGGTGCCATGGAGGACCTGCAGGACATGTTCATCGTCCACAACATTGAGGAGATCCAGGTGAGCACTGAACCCAGGAACAAGACACTCAAGTTACACACGTAACTGTGTATATGAATTCTGGATCACTGCCAGAGATGAGAAAGAATTTAAATAGAACCTCTTGTGAAGACTTAATCGAACAAGGTACATAGAGGCTATTTAAAAAGATCAAAGAGTAACAACACATAGATCGGAGTTAAAGGCAGTAAATGCCAGTTAAGCTTTCTGCGTATGTGCTAGAACAAAACAAAATAAAAGCTTTTAAAGACAGCCCAATGTGCTAAAGGTCTTGAAAAGATGTTGCCCTGAAGAGATGAAAGTGTGTCCAGGATGATGTCGTGGTATCTGCGAGAGACAGATTGTGAGAGCGTATTGTACATGTGTGGAACGGTCTGTTGACACCAAATTGTAGTATAATCAGAACAATGTACACGTCTCTTGTCCGGACCCTCGCGGCTACGCGGACGTGGCAAGAATAACATGGCCTTAATGCTGACCCATTTCGCCTCCTCCTCCAATTGTTTCTCCTCAGGGTCTGATCACTGCTCATGAGCAGTTCAAATCCACCCTGCCTGATGCCAACAAGGAACGGGAAGCCATCCAGGCCATCCAGGCTGAAGTACAGAAGATTGCCCAGTACAACGGCATCAAGCTCTCGGGGACCAACCCCTACACCACCATCACACCTGAGAGCATCGACAACAAATGGGAGAAGGTGGGTTAGAGTACTGTGACTGGAAATTATTTTTTATTATTATTTGTTCATTTGTTTATTGTTTTTGTACTTTTTGGGTGCATCACACCAGGAGATGATATTATGTTTTCTTTGTTGTCTATGACCAGGGGTGCACATAACTGGTGCGCAGGTGCGCATGCGCACCCAAAATAAAAAATGCGCACCACATCAGGCGACGCGAGGCGCTTTTGCGCACCAACAGCTGGGACAGGAATTTCCAAGCTTTTATTTTTTAGCAAAACTAAAAAATAAAAGCCTGGAGATCGAGGCTAGGAATTTACTTCCTGAAGCCACACTCACACAATCACTCTAAAGCACGGCCCCATGTACAGCCATTAGGCACAGGGGTAGAGTAGAGATATGACTCGCATCGCCTCGCATCGCCTCGCATTGCCTCGCTGCGTGCACGCAGCCAGCAGCGGCTGTTAGAGGCACTCGTCACCGATGAGGAACGCACCATAATGGTGCAAAATATGCCGTGAACGTCCCAATCTGGCGGATAAAATCAGCGCAGCAGCACAGGGCACCAACCTTGGGGGCTTTATGTAACAGCGTGAGAAAAAAAAAACGGCGAAAATCGGCGGAATTTAGAAGAAGAGCGTCCTTTTTTTCTCCCCCCCCGTTGACAAAACTGTCCGGTGGGCACCGTGCTGAATCCCCCCCCCCCCCCGTTGACAAAACTGTCCGGGCTGAACCCCCCCCCCCCCCCCGTTGACAAAACTGTCCGGGCTGACCCCCCCCCCCCCGTTGACAAAACGGGACGGGCGCCATGCGCACCAAGTCACATGTCCAGGTGCTCTTCTGCGTACCAGACCTCAAAAGTTATGTGCACCCCTGTCTATGACCCCTTATTGTGTGTTTGAGGAGTAGTAGTACTTTAAAGTCCTCTATTGATTTCATGACAATCATTCTGGTTTCATTCACAATAGTTTTCAAAATCAGTTGGCAGGTCAAGCCCTGTGTAAGATAGGTTTACACTCTCTCCATCTGGTGGCTGGTGTGTGTAAGTGCAACAGAATTGGTTTATTTTAACCCATTAAGAACTGTGTCATTTTTAGAGCTAAGAAAGCATTATTTTACACTTTGGGCTATTCAAAAATAGCAGATATACAAGCTCATAGCGCGGCACCGAGTGCCGCGCTATGAGCTTGTAGATCTGCTATTTTTGAAAAATCGTGAAAATGTGTGCAAATCTTTGAATATAAATACTTTTAAAGGGAACATTTGTAACTCAAATCTTTGCTTCTGGGGGGTCCCTGGAACAAAATATTTTGATGGGGGTCCGCGGCCAAATACATATACATTTTGGGGGTCCTTGACATGATAAAGATTGAGCACCACTGATATGGAAACATACGTTTTTCAGAAAACTGTTGAGATTTAGGAGACATGTAGAATCGGCTTCAGGTCTCAATGGGTTAAATCAAATATTCTGGTGTGTGTGTGTGTATAGGTGCAGCAGTTGGTGCCGCAGCGTGACCAGGCCCTACAGGAGGAGCTGTCCAAGCAGCAGTCCAACGACCATCTAAGACGCAAGTTCGCTACTCAGGCCAACATTGTCGGGCCCTGGATACAAACCAAGATGGAGGTATGGAATAAACTCCCCAGAGACCTCCTTGTATATGATGGATGGCAGCTGTAGATCTAGCAGGAATACCTTGAAGCCACAGGAGTCATTTCAGAAAGAAATGGGGATGGGAAAAATAAGTTACTACTTAAGGGGGTGGGGCCGAATGTTTGAAAATGTTTCCTTTGCAGTTTGTGCCGTACAATTTGGCATTTTGTGTCAGCGGCAGCTTGACGATTTGGAATTTTTTAACACAAATCTTCTCTTCTGGGGGGTCCCTGGCACAAAACATTTTCAGATTGGGGTTTGCAGCCAAATATATATTAATTTGGGGGTCTTTGGCACAAAAAGGTTTGAGAACCACTGATGTAACAATACATATCTTAAAGAACTAAATACATTTTCATTGCATAATTAGATGATGGTAAGTATTTGATGAAGTAGGTGTTTGCAGTGAACTGCGAGATGTCCCTTGAGGTTGAGATGATGAAGTGTGTGTGTGTGTGTGTGTGTGTGTGTGTGTGTGTGTGTGTGTGTGTGTGTGTTATATGTTAATAAAACACTGAAATAAATGTGTATAGGTGACGCGCGTCTATTAACAAGACATTGAATTGAATGTGTGTTTGCAGGAGATTGGCAGGATATCCATTGAGATGAATGGGACTCTGGAGGACCAGCTGACCAACCTGAGGGAGTACGAGCAGAGCATCATCGACTACAAGCCCAACATCGACCAGCTGGAAGGAGACCACCAGCTGATACAGGAAGCTCTCATCTTCGACAACAAGTACACCGCCTACACCATGGAGGTAACGCATGCACACACACACACACACACACACACACACACACACACACACACACACACACACACACACACACACACACACACACACACACACACACACACACACACACACACACACAATGCTTCTGGACTGTCTGATCACTTTTGGTTTTGTGCTGATTTGTTTGTAATGTATCCCCAGTGGTGGAAAAAGTACTCAAATGTTTTACTTAAGTAAAAGTATCAATACTGCAATGTAGAAGTACTCTGTTACTCACGTTGTGAGCTTGTAGATCTGCTATTTTCAAATAGCCTAGGTATAAAATAGGCCTGAAGTGATTAATGTATGTTCAAAATCTACAAAGTAACTAGTAACTAAAGTTACTACTTTCTTATGTTCTTTCTTTGAGTTCATCATTGTTTGTTTATTAAGTTTATTAATCAATGCATCTGTTTGTACAGTAAAACATGTCGTTTTTATCAGACCCATAGAGAGACAGAGTTATGCCACGCTTTGATCTCGCCGCAAAGCCGGGCCTCTATGGGCTATAGTTCCAAACATTGGAACTATCTCGTTGAGATGGAACGAGCATTTCCGCATTCCATTCTTACAATGGGAGTCCAACGCTAGTGTCGTCACTCTCATATTAGATCACACTGGTTTTCATGCACAACAAACCCTGTCCCATGTTGCTGTTCGCAGCGCTTGTTCTCAACACTTCGATGACGATTCAAGTCACTGTTTAACGTTTCTGTCTTTCATCCGCGCTTCCTCCTTGTCTCTCCTTCCATCTCTCCTGTCCTGCAGCACCTGCGTGTGGGCTGGGAGCAGCTGCTCACCACCATCGCCAGAACCATCAACGAGATCGAGAACCAGATCCTAACCCGCGACGCCAAGGGCATCAGCCAAGAGCAGCTGCACGAATACCGCGCCTCCTTCAACCACTTTGACAAGGTCAGGGGGCGGAGCTCTCATGATACTCTTGTTAGATGCATATTATAGTATGTATATATAGTATAGTGAGGTCTTTAAAGACCATAATCCAAGGTACATTCTTTCAAATATGCATTTTAGAGGTACTGAAAGTTGTCACGGCCGAATCACCCACTATAGATTATTGATTATCTTTAGCAAAGTGCTTGTGTCTAGACATTTAGAATGTACATTCGGCATTGAGGATAGTTAAAGCTCAAACCGTTGGCGCCATGAGAATACAGGCATGTGTGTAGTGTGAAGGTTACCTGCCTGATTATCTTTAGCATCGCAGATCCGGTCCTCTGCAGCAGTATTCTTGCCGAACTCCGTCGGTTCCTCCCAAGTAACAATCCTTGCTGCTTGCGAGATGTTCATCATAGATCTGTTTGGCAACTATACTGTAAACAATTCTGACTCTCACAGTCATTTTCCAAACAGTCTTATGGTCATGTTGTCCCACCAAGCCCTGGACCAGCTTCCGGTCCCCTTTATTAGGCTCTTGTCAGCCAGGTAATCCTGGTCTATTCAACCAACTTCTGCCAAAAAAGGGAATTTCTAATTCTGACCGTGACATTTTGTGGCATATTTAAATATCTACATTATCAAATTATCAAATTGAGACGCATTGGAACGTATAATTCTTAAAAGTCATGAGAAAAAAAAGATAAGAGCCCATTTTAGTCACGGTTAATGTGTTTCCTGAACTCACATGTACCATAGTACTTCTACCGAAGTGTAAAACCAAATTCATAGTCCATGGGACAGTAGTGTTGCGTGCCGACAAGAACTGATTTTCTAACAACACGAGACATCGCAACAAGTTGTTCGCTTGGGAAGCAGTTTTGTCAGCAAGTAACACTGCAGTACGATGGAGCATAAATTAAGCCTACCCTCACTTTTAATGGAGTTGTGCAGCTCATGCTTTTTACCAATAATTGATGTGTAATATGAATGTATATATGTTCAGACCTACTTAGTTAGGAGGTGTTGAGAGCGGAGCCTTGTTTGACTATCGTCCCCCGTTGGAGCGCACAGTGGAAAAGACCACATACTGAGTTATCTCATGGTAATGGTAGAAACACATGCCTATGTAGGCGTGCTGTAGATGTGGGAGAGAATTATGTTTAGGTGAGCGCTGGGATGTTGAGTGTTACACCAGGGAGAGGAAGTCACCCCCAATCATTCACATTCCACTCCATAATGTGCATTGTCGTGTTTCTGTTCTCTTATAATGCATGTTGTTGTAGTCTGTTTGGCCATTGTGTACGTCTGTGTATGTGTGTTTTAGTGTATACACAGTATATACATACACATATTTATGTACATATGTGAATATATATATATATATATACGTGTGTATGTACAGTATGTATGTATGTATGTGTATGTACGTACAGTATAATATATGTATGCATACATACAGTATGTATACACAAAGATGTAATTTAATATGCATCAATGTGTGTAGTGACAGATGACACAGTTCGCGTTTATCCACAATAATGCAAATATTAAACTCATAAAGTACTGAAAAGTAATATACAATGCATCGTGTTGACACATGGATATATACAGAATTATACATCTTTGTTAAAACAGGATTGTGTGTGTGTGCGCTTGTTGCTTTTGTGTTGCACTGGCATTGTCTAAACATCCATGTCTGTGTGTATCTGTCAATCATGTTCAACCCCGCATGCCGTGGCCCGCATTGGTCACCGTCCACCGCCATGCCTCTGTTGTGATTGATACCTTCCTCATGACGCCACGCTCTTCAACGATATCCTCCCATCCCATCCCCCCCCCCCACCACCCGACCGTACGGCCTGTGATTTGGCGTATCGCAGGACCACAGCGGGGCCCTGATGGCTGAGGAGTTCAAGGCCTGCCTGATCAGTCTGGGCTACGATGTAGAGAACGACAAACAGGTAGGACGCTAAACCGCCGCGGGGACAAGAGGAGAATAGATCCAATAGATCCGTTTTGTTGTCAACCCTCTCTGAGTAGGAGAGGCTGATAAGCAGGATCCCGGACCAGCCCCCTGTCCAAAAAGAACACACTTTTTCTGACTCGGCTCTCTTATGTAAGGCAGGTAGATGCTATATCTCTACATATCCACTAGGTGGCCCTGTCGCCCCACAGCGCTGTAGTTTGAACAGGCTCCCTCCTCGTAGTAGCTTTAACACTAGCCCCTCTGTCTGGTTGGGGTTTCTAGCTCCAAGACCCTCACTGTTTCTTTTTTTTTTCTCCTTTCACATCACCCTGTTCTTGTCCTGTTCTCAAACCCCTCCAAACATACAACTTTTTCTCTGTTGCTCTCTTCTCTTTTGACCATTCCTCTCATTCTATGCCTTTTCCTTCTTCCCTTTCTACCTCTTTCTCCTCTCTCTCTCCATTCCACTCTCTGACCATTTACCCTATCCTCTTCCCTCCTTTGTATAAAATGACCATTCCTCCATTTTACCCCCTCTCTTCTCTCGTTCACCCCTTCCTGCCTCTTTTCAACATTCTGTGTACCTCCTCCCTGCCTTCACTACCCTCTCCTCCACCCCTGTGCTGTGCTGTGGCCGGCTACAGAAGCGCTCGGGACAGATGGCCTCAGAGGATTTCCGGGCTCTGCTCATTTCTACAGGAACCAGCCTGGTATTGCTGCCCTGACTGACTTGACGGACTCACAGACATTATTGCTCTGCTCTCTTGAAAGGGTGTCTGCATGTTCTCAATGACATTATACAACCACTTGTCTTAACCCTTTAAGACCTGAGGCAGCGTCTAAAAAAATTCAAAATCCTAAAAGAAAATCGAAAAAAATAATTAAAAAAATATTTTTTGCGATTTTTCAAAAATAGCAGATCTACAAGCTCATAGCGCGGCACTCGGTGCCGCGCTATGAGCTTGTATATCTGCTATTTTTGAATAGCCAAAGACATCTAAAGTGACACAGATGCGTTCCAGGTATCAATGGGTTAAACCCTCTATACTTAGTGAGCTGGACTTGAGAGTTGTCTCTGTACTTGGACCGCTTTTTTTTCCTGTCGACACCAAATCTCTTAGCCAAAAATGGCCGATCTACAAGCTTACAACTTGTCACAAGGCATTGTGAGCTTGTAGAGCTGCTATTTTGAGTTAATGTCCACCCTATATGATATGAATGCTGGGGTTAATTCAATTTGACATCCTTTTACAGGTCTTGAATACAGTTGAAATCACTCTTTTAGCTTGAACCTGAATTGTGATGGTCACTGTTTTTGTCTAATGTGATATTGAAATGGTCTCGAATTTGACTTGCAGACACCCTGGTCTTATAATATCTTCTCATACCCCTCCCTTTGTCCGTCTACATTTCTTTCTTTTTTTTAAATAATAACTGAAACTTTGTCTTCATGTAAAACGTCTACCACTGACCTCCATTGCTGTTTTAACAAAAGAAAAGTCATTAGTCAGACATAATGTTTTGCTTGTCTCCATTGCTTGTTTGTTGTCTCCACGTGATCGTCGTTTTGTTATTCCCATAGTTAACTTGTTATCATTTTTTATCTTCATATATACATATGCATCAAATCCTTTGTCCTTGTGTATGTGTGTCTGTATAGGGTATAGCAGTGGCAGCCATTTTGTTGTTCCACCGATCCAGAGCCCATTCATTTTTCCCATATTTCCAAAAACATGTATATAAATTATTTTAAGCCTAGAATCAAGCCATCCAGGCTCCTGGTGAATCATAACCATAAAACATTTGATTCTGTGAAAAAAAATATTTTAGAATATTTGATTATATGATATACTATCTTTACTAAATACACTTTTGTTTTGCAGTTTTCAAAAACAAATTTCACAGAATCAAACGTTTTATGGTCATGATTCACCAGGAACCTGGATGGCTTGATTCTAGGCTTAAAATAATTTATATAAATATTTTTGGAAATCTCTATGGGGAAAAAATGAATGGGCTCTGGATCAGTGGAACCACAAAATGGCCGCCACTGCTATGCCCTATATGGGGAGTTTCATTTCAAAGCTATATCCACTTTGAAAGAGATTACAGACAGATTACATTCTATAACAATTACCTTTATATATACGGTATGTAAATGGCACAAAATGATTGACCTTGATTAGTCCATTTACACCAATCATTTTGCAGCTTGGCACCCCCCCCCCCCACCAGATATCACAGGATTTAAAGCAATCCTGTGATATCTGCTAGATAGATCAATACCTAGTTAACAATTTGGAATTATCATTTTGCAATGAAACTCCTTCTCTGTTGCCCCTTGTGTGTGTTCTGGGTTAACCTGTCCTTTTCTTCCCATGTCTGCCAGGGCGACCAGGAGTTTGCTCGCATCATGGGCATTGTGGACCCAAACAACAGCGGGGCAGTGACCTTTCAGGCATTCATCGACTTCATGTCCAGAGAGACCACGGACACGGACACCGCTGACCAGGTCATCGCATCGTTCAAGATCCTGGCTGGGGATAAGGTGAGCTGAGCGATCTGATCCTATGTTGATTCCCATCAAACCCAAATGTTTTCTCTTTTCTTTGTACTTTGAAGAAAACGTTGCAGAAAATGCACCGTGATGATGAACGCACATTTCCTGTAGTTCTTTTTTGTATGTTTTTGTTTTGGCAACATTTGCTTTTATGCTCCTGTCCACTGTGTTTTATCATTCCTAAGTGCAACTTTATGAACTCCTATTTCTTCCTCATTAGAGCTTTTTCAAAGCTGAGAATACCTTAACCCATTAAGACCTGAGGCCGATTCTACGAAAGTCTTCTAAATGTTGCTATATCAGTGGTTCTCAAACTTCATGTCAAGGACCCCCAAAATGATATGTATTTGGCTGTGGACCCCCATCTCAAAATGTTTAGTTACAGGGACCCCCAGAAGCAAAGATTTGAGTTACAAATGTTCGCTTAAAAATACATTTTCACGATAAAAAAGAAATAGCAGCTCTACAAGCTCGTAGCGCGGCACTCTGTGCCGCGCTATGAGCTTGTAGAGCTGCTATTTTTGAATAGCCCAAGAAACCTAAAATGACACAGATGCGTTCCAGGTCTTAATGGGTTAAAATATACATCATATTCAAGAATTGTCAAGAAATTAAAAGAAAACAAATTTAAACATGATCTCATTATCTCTCCGTCTCCCTCTCCCTTGCTCTCCCACCCTCCTCTGATCTGCTCTCCCTGTTAGAACTTCATCTTGCCGGAGGAATTGAGGAGGGAACTGCCTCCAGACCAGGCCGAGTACTGCATTGCCCGCATGGCCCCATACTCGGGGCCAGACACCATCGCCGGGGCCCTCGACTACATGTCTTTCTCCACCGCCCTCTACGGAGAGAGTGACCTGTAGAGCAGAAGAGAGGAGGGCTCGAAGGATGGACAGATAGATAGATAGATAGGTGGATGGAGGAGAGGGAGGGAGGTAGAGAGGTCTGCTATGCTTAAATGGGGGGCCTCCGTGTGAGAAGGTTTTGGAGGAACAAGGAGAAGAGTGGCATTTGGAGGTGGAAAAAATAAAGACGACTGGCTCTGTGATTGGCTTGTGTGTTTGATGCAGGAGGGCAGGGCTTCCCTCTAAACTTGTTTTGGTTCTGTGTTTGCCCCTGCTTGTGCCGGTTTAGAAATCAGCTGAAAACGTTTTGCCCATTTATTGAACTCTTAGGTAGGGTTGGCAACTGCCACATTGTTCAACAATAACCAGCCTTAATCTGTTGTTTAAGATTATATGCAGGCATATCCAGGGACAGATATGGGATACTGGAGGGAAGGTTGCTCTGTAGTGTGGGTCCTTAGCTTCACCCTCTCTGCCTTTTTTTGGGGGGTGGGGGTGTCGGGGGGGAGGGGGGGGGGGGGCTAATCTGATACTTATGCTATTTTTTTTGTTTTGTTTATTTTTATTTTATAATGTTTTTCTCTTGCCAGTGGGTTGAGGTGTTTAAATGAGATTTAGGGATGCAAATAGTGGGGGGTGGGTTGGGGAGGGACTGTTAGATTTGATGTCTGCTGGCGAGTTTTGTGTATTAGAACCCAGAGAGTTATATGATATGGTGGGGGGGGGGCAGGCGTCATCAGCTGAGCAGACCAGAGATAAATAAATACAAAATAAATATCACATCTACACATAAGTTTCATGTTGCTGGATAAGGTGAACTCTGACCTGTCTAACCTAGGCTCTTTTCCTGTTATTGTTTCAATTTTTTGTTTTAATATTTTGTTATTTTTTCTCCAGCAGGCAGGCTGTAGGCTTAGGGCAGGGGTTTGGGGGGTGGGGAAGGGTCCGGGAGGGGTTGTAGGGGTCTCGGCGCTGTACATACTTATTTTTCCAGTACAACGAATGACACAAGAGTCCCAGTTTATTCAAACTCATCAATCACAGGCTTTCCAGTAGTAGGACAAAATAGGCATTTATTGAAAAATAAGAAATTCAAAAGCCAACGATGGTAAAAGCAGAGAGTGCAGTTTCATCAGTAGATAGGTTTGAGTGTTGGGTTTTTCTGAGTATTTAAAGCAGCCATGGAAATGTTTTGAATACTGTCATATGGAGTCAAGTGGTAACCATTTAGCTGAGGAGAGTGTACCCAAATGCCTTCGTCTGTGTAAATCACAACAGTTCACATTATAACTTTGACATCCATCAATATCTGCTGCCTCTTGTCATATATATTATACCCGGGTGGTCATAAGGTGCTTATTTAAATGGACAAACTATACATTTATATCGTAGTGAAGACAGTAGAGACAAAGTTAGTCAATTTATTATATATCTGAAAGCACACGTCAAGGTTGGATTGGTTGAATGAAGGTTCTTGCGCTTCCTGTACTGAGAGGTTACCATAGTAATAATTGATGATTGGCAAATTGTAAAAGAATAAAAAATGTCTGGCTACAGCCCTGTCCCTCCATCTTTCTCTCCTTACCTCTCCCTCTTTCTTGCTCTCCCCTCTCTTCATCACTCAAAATTTTAGAGTCTAAAACCCTCATTCTCTGCCTCATGCAGAATTTACGAGGACATCTGAGCAGGAGACGGGAGAGTCTTCATGAACATTCCTTTAGGCTATTTAGGGCCTATTAAATTAATTGATCAAAACAAGCAAATTGTCGTTTACAAATCTATGCAATCATTTATCCAATATCACAGAGTTGTGGGAATAGCGGTGGCAAATGATCGCTTGAATCGGATTTCTTTTTTTTTTTTTTACCCCTGACAAAATGGTCTAAAATTAAACGAGATAAAACGATCAGATAAACGTTTGAAAGTGGGGGCTGAGAGATTGAACGAGAGAACTGGGAGGGACGGGGATGAAACTAAAAAGAAAAGACTTGGACCAAAAGCTTGTAGTTTCTTCCTGCGCGTTGGGAGAGAAATGAACTCTGGAATTGTGATTTTCTTTCTTTTTTTTGTACTCTTTAATATCAAACCTTATCTGCTGTACTGGAAACTGCAACGCCTTCTGTCTAATGATACGTGAGTTTCACAAGCACACATAAAGTTTCCTTACAAAATACTAATTGCCTCACTGTCTCTTCTTGTCTGTATATGTCTCAGGCTGCTTGCCAGATGGTCTGTTGATTTTTTTTGTTGTGCTACAGAAAAGGCCTATATTCACTTTTATTTAGCCATGGTTAACACGTATTCAAGTTAGAGAATACTGCAATTAATTTTATAGTTCAACTTAAAAATGACTCCAGCAAGAGTTCCACTTCAGTTTTGAGAAAGGGGGAAGATAAACAAGAAATATATAATCTATATTCTAATCTTACTCATTGCTATATAGTGTTTATTCAGTAACGGGAGTCTCCATGTCTCTCCAGCGCTTTATTACACAGAATGCATTTTCAGGTCGGAATGTCAATTTTAATAATAAGGATAAGGATACAGATTAAACAAGTGAAATTGGAAGTTATGACCCAAAGAAATGAGCAGACAAAGACACACTATAAAAATGAAGCTGATGAATGGGTACACTCTCCTGATTGGCTGGAATTTTGTCACCTACCTGAAAATGTATCTTCTGTTTATTAAAGAGCTGGAGAGACAGGGAGACCCCCCGTTACTGAACAAATTACACTATAGATGGTGTTGATTACTATCAGAATATAGTGCTTTAACCTTTTAACAAAAAACTTTTTGATTTAACCCTACCTTTTCAGCTAAAAGTGAGGAGACAGTGACTACTAGTGCAGGGTCTGTTCACAGAGCAGCCCTGCAAGCTGATAAAAAAAAAACTTAAGTGGAAGTAGCCTCAGAACCCGCCATGTACCATTCTGGGAATTACTCATCTGTTGCATGCTGAAGGGTAAAGGGGTTGGCAGTTTGGAGAGAGAGGAGCAACGGACCGAACCTCGCGAAAACCAACGAACCAACATTGATGCGACACAAATGGAGCAGTAAAAGGAGCTGATCAATTGAACTGCGTGCTTTTTAAAAAGGAGCTGCCTTGACTTCTCTAAACCGTAGAACGCGACGGTATCTTTTTACGCACGCGGCTGCGCCATCTCGAAGCTAGGCCTACTCACACAAAGAAAAATAACATCGCCAAAGAAGACCATGGCCGATTCCATAAAGATGAGGAGCAGGACGTGAGTTTAGTAGGTCGATCGGTGCCGTTTTTTCCAAAGACGGGAGACCGAGGCTGGCGCTCGCCGCGGAGCGTGCACAGCCACCGGCCTCCTTTGCGACAAGCGACACCTCGCCGCGTCGCTCCGCCTGGCCCGCGGCGGCAGGGATGATGCTCGCGCTCGCCTTCACCTGCCGCGCGCTGCTCGTCTTCCTGCTGTCTGAGCCCGTTCACACCAACAGACCAGCGGTAGGCGATTCATGGAGATCAGATCATTGGTGTGTGTGTGTGTGTGTGTGTGTGTGTGTGTGTGTGTGTGTGTGTGTGTGTGCGTGCGTGTGTGTGTGTGTGCGTGCGTGTGTGTGTGTGTGTGTGTGTGTGTGTGTGTGTGTGTGTGTGTGTGTGTGTGTGAGAATAACTTCTTGTAAATTAAGTGATGCAGATGTTTAACAATAATTTAACTCATGAGTGTAAAATTAAACCATTTTATGCTCTCAATAGTTAAACATCTATAAGGGTCCATTTGGTTTAATTGTACACTCTCAAGAGTTAAAGATCTATAAGGGTCCATTTGGTTACCAACTCCATTTAGACTCTATAGGATCGGTAACCAATTATCTGGCTTATACAGTGGTGTAAAGTGACTAAGTACATGTACTTAAGTACAATTTTGAGGTATTTTTTTACTTTCCTGGAGTATTTCCAATTTTAAATACTTGTACTTTTACTCCACTATTATGTGACCATTTTAGTTACAAATCATACATTAAACACTTCAGCCTTATGTTGTAAAATGTTGACTATAGCGCCTTTAAACATAGGCTATTTTTAAAAATGTGAAAACGTGTGAAATGGGACATAATGCATAATGGGTATACTTTAACTTTTGGTACTTTATGTACATTGATGCCAACCAATCAAGTACATTTTGAATTCTGGATTTGTACTTGTAACAGATTATTTCTAAATTGATCATTTTACTAGTAAGAAAGTAAGAAATGTGAGTACTTTTTACATCGCTGTGTGTGTGTGTGTGTGTGTGTGTGTGTGTGTGTGTGTGTGTGTGTGTGTGTGTGTGTGTGTGTGTGTGTGTGTGTGTGTGTGTGTGTGTGTGTGTGTGTGTGTGTGTGTGTGCGCGTGCGCGCGCGCGCCTGTGGACACTGGACAGGCATGATGAGCTAAAGGATCTGTAGTAGTCAGACAATCTGTTACCGGTGTGTCTGCCTTGACTGTCAGACAGTCTTGGCTAAAGTTGATAGGACCTAAGATTCTGTTGATGTTTTGTTTTGTCCAGGAAACAACGTTTTGCTGGTGTGTTCCCTGAGGTAACAGGATAGGTGCACTATAGGGCACCTCGATGTAAAATTGGCTATTTTGTCCAAAATGTAAAAAAGAATATTATTTGGAAAATGTTTTTAAAGTATACATGATTAGAACATGCTTAAACATTCGACAATTAAAGGAGGAGTTCACCCAAAAAATGACTTATTTTATATCAATTGCACGCAACATGAAGCCTTGAATTCATGGCTTTATTTTAGTTTTTTTTCGCATTCCTAAGCCAACAATTTGATGACCGTGTGTATTTCCGGTAGGAGACACAAACAATCTACTTTGTGTCTCCTACCGGATACACTAGTCGGTAGGAGACGGGAATCAAATTATTACCTTAGGAATGCAACAAAAACAAAAACAAATCCATGAATTCAAGGCTTCATGGGGTGTGCAATTGATAGAAAATAAGTAATTTTTTGGATGAACTACTCCTTTAAGGTCTACTATTTCTACAATTTCTACAAATTGCTACAAAACCTGTATATCCAGTCATTTTGGGGCATAAACAAGAAGTTGAAGGATAAAATTAAGTCTGATAATGATTTACCATGCATGTTCACATCATGTATACTTTACATTACTTAAGACCATTTTTCTAATATTGTATTCTTTAACATTTTGGACAAAATAGTCCATTTTACATCGAGGTACCCCGATGTCCCTAGTGCCCACCTATCCTGTATCCCTCCCTGGCTGTTTGTATAGCCATAGATAGGCCTACGTATTAGTTGAAACAGTTGTGGTCCTGACTCCTGAGCTGGCCAAAAGGCAAATAGTCCTACAAGTATCAATCGTAGTGTTACTCATAAAAGTGATTACGAAAGTGTTGTTGTAACTTGTAGCCTATACATCCCAACAGTTCGTGTTCGTGGCCTGCCGCCTGTGTTGTGTCTGGCTGGTGGTGAGTGTGATTCGTGCGTGATTTGGTTTAAGACCGGCTCGAATGCGCACACCCGTGACTAATCACACACATGCTTACACATTCTGTAGCCTGCCTACATACATGTACACACACACACACACACACACACACACACACACACACACACACACACACACACACACACACACACACACACAGTGAGGGACTGTCCAGCTATTCAGCCACGCCATGGAGATTAATGTGGAACATTGGGGTTCACACAAGCTACCGATTATTCACTCGGCTCGGCCCGTTACGCGCCGAGTTGACAGGACGGGGAGTGTGTTGAACATTTAAAATCCTCCTTTCAGCGGCATCAGCCACTGCGTCCAGACCAAAACATCAAGGTTTCATCAACCCATCAGCCAATGGTCTGCAGGGAGATGATGAGCGTTTGCTGAATGTTTTCAGATGGAGTTGAATATTCTATCTGGAAGGCGTTTGCGGTAATGGAGACAGTGGCGGCTTGTTCTCTTATTCGTGACACGCACGCACGCACACACACACACACACACACACACACACACACACACACACACACACACACACACACACACACACACACACACACACACACACACACACGCACACCTTGAATGGGTTTATAGGTCCAGAAACACTGGCACTAATTGTTCAGACACTGAGCACATTGTAGTTCTGCTGAGGTACCACCTGACACACAGGAAACTAGCCTGCCCAATAGTTTGCACCTGTCTCTCTCACTCCCCACCCCTCCCCAATAGCACTCAACATTTATGGCCAAACCTAATGGGATCTGTTTTTTATTACCGTTATTTAACCTGGCGGGGCGCTTATGTGCACAATTCATATTTAGAAAGCCTGGCCAGAGGAAATCCAGCTCTTCAGGGACTTGTTGAGCTTGACTTGGGATGTATTTCCCCTTTAATTGCTTGGATGTGGGTCACCTAGGCTCTCATAGGCCTATTTTATGTAACTGTAAACTAATTATACTGTGATTATACACTTATTAAATAATTACAGAATAATTGTGAACCAGACAATTCACACTTGAGTTGGCTTTGGACTGAGAAGCTATTCCCCGGGCAAGAGGCTGTTGATATTTGTCAGGTTGGATTTTGTCGAGCCCAGTGGTTATAAAACATTTGCATTTCAAGGACCCCCAAATTGATATGTATTTGGCCACGGACCCCTATCTGAGAAGAGAAGATTTGTAATTTAAAAAATGTGCAAAATTGCTTTGGAAAATTGTTTTGGATCTAGATTTTCAAGTAGCGAAAGTATAAAATAGGGTTAAAGTTGTTACATATTTTGATGGGGACCCCCTGGAACCCCCTCAAGGACCCCTCGGGGTCCCCTGACCCCACTCTGAGAACCAGTGTTCTGTAGTATGTATGTATCTCTTTTTTTCTCCTTCGTCTCCCCCTTTACTCATCCCCTCGTCTCCCTTCTTCATCGATCTATCTCTATTGTTCCACAAATATATTTATCCATCCATCTTTTCTTGAGGGCCTACTTTAATGTTTGGGCTTGGGTACGTTATTGTTGGCTTTAAAGGCTAACCCTTACCCTACTGATAAGACAGTTCAGAGAATCTGAAGTACAAAATGTCCAAACCAAACCTTTTTCACCACAAATATGACAAGTACCCGGTGAAGCAATCTGAAAACCAGCTGAAATGGAAAATGTCGAGGTGTTTTCCTCTTTCATCACGTACTCATGGTGCTGCCCCCCCCCCCCCCTTCAGTCTTCATTTAGTTCGATTCACACCTCCATATGCTGACAGCATCACAGTTGAAGCGGCTGACAATAATGCTGTAAAAATTAAAAAGGAAGAAGAGAGCAGGAAGTAAAGTTAAAACAAAGTTTATTCAATAAAAAACATTGCCTGTTCACTCTCTTATTAATCTCCACTCTTTAACCCATTAAGACCAGGAACACATGTGTGTCATTTTAAGATTTCTTTGGCTATTCAAAATGAGCAGATCTACAAGCTCATAGCGGGCACAGAGTGCAGCGCTATGAGCTTGTAGATATGCAATTTTTTGAAAAGATGTGGAAACTTTGTGCAAATCTCTGAATATATGTTTTAAAGCAAACATCTTTTACTCCGATATGTGGTTCTGGGGGGTCCCTGGAACAACATATTTTGAGATGGGGGTCCGAGGCCAAATACGTAATAATTTTGGGTGGTCCTTGACATGAAAAGGTTTGAGAACCACTGATTATAGCAACATAAGTTTTTCAGAAAACTGTTAGGATTTAGAAGACATTTGTAGAATCCCCAGAAGCAGAAGATATGAGTAACAAAATGTTTGCTTTAAAAAAATATATATATTCAAATATTTGCACACATTTTCACAATAAAAAAGAAATGGCAGATCTACAAGCTCGTAGTGCGACACCGAGTGCCGTGCTACAAGCTTGTAGATCTGTTATTTTTTAATAGCCAAAGAAATCAAAAACTGACACAGTTTCTTACCCGGTCTAAATGGGGGGGAAAAAAAACGACAACACTCCAACCGTGCGGCCAATACATAAATTCATGCCTCCACATGCAGACACAGGGAGCTCATTCACTGTTAAATTATGTCAACATTGTCTAACACACCATGACAAATGTGTTCATGTGTGACACAGCTAGGTGTGTGTGGGGGGTGAGAGGGGAGAGGGGAGGGAATGACAGACAAAGAGGTATTGATGAATGATGGAGTCGGGTGTAATGGCAGAGCAGTTGGCTGTGTGTGTATGTGTGTGTGTGTGTGTGTGTGTGTGTGTGTGTGTGTGTGTGTGTGTGTGTGTGTGTGTGTGTGTGTCTGTGTCTGTGTGTGTGTGTGTCTGTCTGTCTGTCTGTCTGTCTGTCTGTCTGTCTGTCTGTCTGTCTGTCTGTCTGTCTGTCTGTCTGTCTGTCTGCGTGCATGCGTGCGTGCGTGCGTGCGTGCGTGTGTGTGAACACATGTATGTGTGTGTGTGTGTGGTGGTGTGACAAATTCAATATATATTTTGGAGAGATGTGTGTGAGACTTTGTGATCAGGAGGTGTAAGTGAGATGCGTAGCTGGTGAAACATGTGGAAGTAATTTGGTCCATGGCACCAGAAACACTCTTCCTCTCACATCCTTGGGCTCTGCTCTCCTCTCCGCCCATCTCCTCGCTTCTATTTTCTTTGAATTGTTTTTTATTTTTTTGTATTTTAATGTACTGTAATAGGCTATATTTTATATTGTCTCATAAGATGACTGAGGACATGAACTTACCTCACACGATGAATATGTTTACTTTGTTGAAATTACCAAAAAGGTATAAAAAAAACACCCTTGTGGTGTTATTAAGTTGTTCTTTTAAGAAAGCCAGCCCTGACTTTGTGTAAAACTTAACTTGAATCAGAATAAAGCCTAATTTATACTCTGTACTCTAGTCTGTAGTACAACAGTGTCACATGTCGAAAAGAACAGATCTTCAGCAAGCATATAAGAGTATAAATTAAGCTTAATTCAACATCAACACGTGAAATATCTAATCAGTATTTCCACTTCTGGCACACTATCAGCCAGAGAGCAGTCTAACCAGAGAGGAAACCTTGCCAATATAAACTCTTCCCAAGGATAACTTTGGAACATAGGCAGAACCACAGTGATGTTGACCAAAGTGCTCAGACTGTCTGCAATCAAACATAAATAACCTTCATGTAGCTGCAATCTGTGTGAAATATTTCAGTGCTCGTCCGACCTCTTATGAGCAGACAACCAGTCAGCCAGAGCGAAGACCTTGTCTGTGTATTATTTGTCTGTCTCCAAATAATCTTTTTATCGTTTGACCCATCCAACAAATTTAACCCATTAAGACTGCATTTGTGTCATTTAAACCACTTTAACCATTGTTTTATACTTTGGCTATAAAGACATATGTATATTTTAAAGCAAAGTTTTTTTTACTCAAATCTTTGCTTCTGGGGGGTCCCTGGAACAAAATATGTTGGGGCTCCTTGACATGAAAAAGTTTGAGAACCACTGATATTATTGCAACATACGTAAGTGTTTCAGAAAACTGTTTTAGTTGAATTTAGAAGACATTTGGAGAATCCCCCAGAAGCAAAGATTTGACTTAAAGCATGACTTGGGAACGCGCGGAAAACCGTACAATGTTTACGTTCAGTATAACGGGGGCGGCCTACTTTTCCCAGACTGTTGAGTCAAACTGCACTGCAACAACCCTTATTGAGCATAATATTTCGGTGCCTTTCCATATCCTCCAGACAGCCAGTCAGACAGACAGACAGACAGACAGACAGACAGACAGGCGGGAGAACCGTGTCTGTATCACTGACGGCAAAGACACACACACTGTGTCCATGGGCTGAAGAGACTGGCATCTCGCCTCAATTAGTGGAGTTTATTTATACAGTGTTTTGCCGAATCATAGCTCTCACAGGTATATCCCGCCCGGCAGGTGAAGGTCATTACACACACGCGCACACGCACACGCACACACACACACACACGCACACGCACA
Organism: Gymnoscopelus microlampas; assembly: GCF_963454915.1. Taxonomy (NCBI): domain Eukaryota; kingdom Metazoa; phylum Chordata; class Actinopteri; order Myctophiformes; family Myctophidae; genus Gymnoscopelus; species Gymnoscopelus microlampas. Next base: position 19,816,985 of record NC_139945.1, on the reverse strand, counting down.
CGCACGCACACACACACACACACACACACACACACACACACACGCACACAGTCCCCTCTCACACACTCATTTCCTCTGTTCCCTTCTTTCTGAAATGTTTGCATATTTTGGCCATGTGCTGCCTCCTCCTGTGCCTCTCCCCTATAACACCCCCACCTCCCTCCCTCCCTTCCTCTGCTTTCTCTCTTGGCCTCTATCCATCTTTTGACCTTCAACGTTTGCTCCCCTCTCTCTCTCATATACGTTCTCTCTCATACTGCATGATTGTGTGCTTTCCCCTCTTCTTTCCACCTTTCTTCCTTCTCTCCCTCTCTCTCTCTCTTCCTTGTGGTCTAAAATAGTGGGTCTGGTCTTTTCTCCAACCCTTCCCTCGCTCTGTTTCCCTCTCCCACTGCCGCTCCCCTGCTTCCGTGCTCCTTCAGTCCAGATTTTTCCTACCATGGAACAGGACGGTTCTCCTGCCAGACAGACTATAGCAACACATTGAGCTTTCTAGTACAGCCATGCCAAGGTTACACTCACACATCTGTTCTGTGCCTATCTCCTTTTCCTAACATTTCCCTGTTTCATCATCCCCCACCCACCCTCCCCATGCCACTAGTGTTGTATTGCAGTATTTTGACAGCACATTCTTTTTCAGTTTTAGTCATTGTCTTTGGAACCAAATTCCATTTAGTTATAGTCATATTTTAGTCATCTGAAATGCGACACATTGTGAGCTTGTAGGGGCTATTTTCAGAGCGCAACACTCGAGCGCACCTAAGCATTAAATGTCTTGTCTTTTAGTTCTACTGGATCTCTTCTCCACTCGTCCCTCACTAACATTTTAGTCTAGTTTTTATTTGTTGATGAAATTGTCAATATATGTAGTCTTAGTTTTAGTCATCGTAGCTTAGTTTTAGTTAGTTTTCGTCAGAGAAGAAAGGTAGTCGACGAACATTTTTTTGTCATAGTTTTAGTCGACTAAAGTAACAATGTGGTTTAGGTAATAAATGAGTATTATTGCTAGAAAACTACCCTAAGTGAGTCAGCTGTTACAAAAGATAATTGTGTTGCTCATAACAAATGCTGCCCTCAGCTAATTTTCAATCAAGGCGCTCCTATCAGGACACAGCTTGGACAATTACCGCCATCCAATTACACAAGATCAGATTAAATTGCGCTTTATTAATCCTGTAGCAGGAAATTCATTAAGTATTATTATGGTGTGCAGTGGTGGAAAAGTACTCAGATATTTTACTTAAGTAAAATACTGCAATATAGAAATACTCACAATGCGTCGCGATGAGACGCATTGTGAGCTTGTAGTTCGGCTATTTTCAAATGGCTGAAATGTACATAGGGTTGAAGTGGTTAATGCATGTTTTATAATAATAATCAAAATCTACAAAGTAACTAAAGTTTTCAAATAATTGTAGTGGAGTAAAAGTGCAATATTTGCCTCTGAAATGTAGTGGAGTAGAAGTAAAAGTATTGAAAATTGGAAATACTAAAGTAAAAATATGTCAAAATTGTACTTAGGTACAGTACTTGAGTACATGTACTTAGTTACTTTACACCACTGATGGTGTGTGTGTGTGTGTGTGTGTGTGTGTGTGTGTGTGTGTGTGTGTGTGTGTGTGTGTGTGTGTGTGTGTGTGTGTGTGTGTGTGTGTGTGTGTGTGAGAGAGAGAGAGTGGGGGGGTCATACTTCAACACATGCTACAAACGGTCAAACGCGTTTGAACGAAATTTCTTCTCTGTGTGTGTGTGTGTGTGTGTGTGTGTGTGTGCGTGTGTGTGTGTGTGTGTGTGTGTGTGTGTGTGTGTGTGTGCGCGCGCGCGTGCGTGTGTGTTTTTCGCCCATGTAGCCGTTCCTGATCACAGAGAACATGTGGCCTCGTGGTTGTGTCCTGGACTGCCAGAGGGGGCGCCACAGAGCTGTGTGTGCCAGCAACGGCAGGCTGTACAAGTCGCTGTGTTCCTTCCAGAGGGCTCAGTGCATCAACACACAGCTGAGGCCGGTCCCCAGGGCCCACTGCGCTGGTAAAATGCATATCTAACTGCATATGTTTCCCACATGGTGGGCCGGGACCCATTTGTGGGTCGCGGACACATTTTTATGGGTCACGAGTAAATACAACTTTATCTTTTGTTTCCTACATTTTGTTTTAATTATTATTATTAAAGAATATGTAGTCGCAAGTTGTGAGCTTGCAGATCTGCTAGTTTCACTAGCTTTGGTACTGGGCAGACATCAAATTTCTCTTTTGAGTTTCGAGCTAAAAAGTTTGGGAACCAGTGGCTTACTCTCTCCATGCTTCAAGGCTGAATTAAAGGGATAGTTTACCCCCCCAAAAATATATTTTTTTATCGATTAGTCACCCCATGGAGACTTGAATTCATGGATTTCGTTTTTGTCGCATTCCTAAGCCAATAATTTGATGACCAGCGGACCGGTAGGCAGCGGTTCCAGTAGGAGACTCTTTGTGTTTCATACCGGAACCGCTCCCGGTCATCAAATTATTAGCAAAAAATCCATGACTTCAAGTCTCATGGGGTGACTAATCAATATTAAAAAAGTCATTTTGGGGGTGAACTATCCCTTTAAGTTCACTTTCTATTCTCAATTGCAAATTGCATTATTACAATGCGAGTGAATGCGATATGCATGATAACATCAATATCATATTATTTCTCAAATGCACCGGCATGGTAGAATGAAATTCAATTGAAGTAGCATTAATCTCAATTGTTTTTAACAGACTCACCTGACAACCCTTCATTGCACAAGAAAAGATTCAGTGTTGCAACTCTAAAAAGTGAATTGACTGAATGGAACATGAAGTGATAGGCCTGGTCAGCAGTATACTTTATGTCTTACTTCTGAACAGGACAATACACACACCATTAATTGCATTCCGGAGATATCTATTAATATAATTTATATACTGTATGCCATGGGTCCTCTGAGTTACTGCAGGGGGGCCGCCAAGTCTTTGTGTTATTTTTATTTTTTATATTAACTATTTGAACCCTAGCATCCCTATTACAGGGGGAACATTCCCTGAGGTTTGCCTTTGAGGGAAAAAAGAGCAGACCAAGTACAGAGCACAAAGGTTTACTATTGAGGGTTTAAGTGGTCTGCAAATACACATTAACATGAAACCAACATATTAATAACAAAATGAAGCTGTCTATGAAATTGAAATAATCAATACATTATATATATATATATATTATTTTTTTGCAACACGATTTTATACAATATGTAGTCGTGCTTCATCACTCACTCTCTCAGCTAAGGGGTCCTTGGCCTGAAAAACGTTGAAGACCCCTGCTGTATGCAGTATACGTATTCATTTATAGAAATTAATCTGTATGTTTTCCCAACAAAAAAAAAAGGAGTCGCTCCCTGCTTCTAAAGCTAAGTGTGATGAGTTTGCGTCCTTTTTTGCAAACAAAATTTTTAGCATTCGAGCTGGTATTATGAGTGCTGCTGCTAGCACTGCAAATGCTGCAAATGGTGCATGGTGCAAAAACGTAGATCACTCCAGAGGAAGTCTAATATCTTTCTGCACAATTAATGAAGAGGAACTCCGTAAAACTATATCACAGATGACATCATCATCTTGTTCACTGGATGCAATACCCACCCCGTTTCTCAAAGAGGTTTTAGACAGCGTGATTGGAGATATCCTAAGAATTGTAAACAGCTCTCTACTTTCAGGCGTCTTTCCAGACTCACTGAAAACGGCTGTAGTCAGGCCGTTACTCAAGAAACACAACCTTGATCCATTGGTGCTGGGTAATTATAGACCAATCTCTAATCTGCCATTTCTGGGAAAGGTCTTAGAAAAAACTATCTTTCATCAACTGGATGTGTTCCTACAGAACAATAAGGTTCATAACAAATTCCAATCTGGCTTCAGGAAAGGTCATAGCACAGAAACAGCACTTGTAAAAGTAATTAATGATCTTAGGGTGTCCGCTGACAACAAAAATATATCTGTTCTCCTACTCCTTGACTTAACCGCTGCTTTTGACACGATTGATCACAAAATTCTACTACAACGCATGGAGTACTGGATTGGTTTGTCAGGCACAGCCTTGTCTTGGTTTTACTCTTACCTAACAGGCAGAAGCTATTTTGTCAGCCTAGCTAATTTTGACTCAGACAAACATGACATCTGTTCTGGTATTCCACAGGGCTCAATTCTGGGTCCCTTATTGTTCTCCCTGTATATACTACCACTGGGAGAACTCATCGCCGATCACGGAGTGAACTTCCATTTCTATGCTGATGATACCCAGCTGTATCTTTCGGTAGCTCCAGACGACCCCTGCGCTCTAGATCCATTGTTGACCTGTCTGTCCAGTATAAAATGCTGGATGAGTGAGAACTTTCTTAAGCTAAATGAGGATAAAACAGAAATTCTCATAATTGGCTCCAGTGAGCAGAGAGAATTAATAATAAGTAGACTTGGTAACCTGGCTGTAGAAAGTAACACCACAGTAAAGAACCTGGGGGTTATTATCGACTCTGAATTGAATTTTAATGCACACATTAATCATGTCACCAAGATTGCTTTCTTTCATCTTAGAAATATTGCGCGAATTAGAGACTATCTGTCGTTAGACGACGCAAAAACGCTGATCCACGCTTTTGTTTTCTCTCGGCTTGATTACTGCAATGCACTCTACTCTGGCCTGCCTAAGAAAACAACTGACAGATTACAACTTGTTCAAAATGCGGCAGCCAGAATTTTAACTAAAACTAGAATGAGAGAACATATCACTCCAGTACTAGCTTCACTACACTGGCTCCCGGTTGTTTTTAGGATTGATTTTAAAATTCTTTTAATAGTTTATAAAGCTCTAAATGGTCTGGCACCTTCCTACCTCTATGACTGCCTAGAGAGACATGATCCAAACCGGACCCTCAGGTCTTCAAGTGCTGACCTACTCGAGGTGCCTAAAATGACATATAAAAAATATGGTGAAGCAGCATTCTGCTTTTACGGACCAACAGTGTGGAATAAACTCCCACTACACCTAAAACAGGCAGCCTCTGTCGATAGCTTTAAAGCACAGCTCAAGACCTATTTCTTCACTCTTGCTTTTAGCTGACTCTTTGGTTGATTTTTAAGTCCTCACTGTATTGCCTATTTTAATGTTTTATGCTTTTGCTTTTATTTTATTTTATTTTTTGTTTGCTTTATTGTTAAATTGGTTGTAACTGTAACTGTATTCTTGCTCTGTAAAGCACTTTGCGCTGCATTTCATGTCATGAAAGGTGCTATACAAATAAAGTTTATTATTATTATTATTAACACGTATCAGTGATATTCACTATGTCAGGGGTCTTCAACAGGGGGTCCGGGACCCCTAGGGGGTCCTCAGAGTTACCATAGGGGGGCCGCCAAATCTCTGTGTGATAGGATCATGTTTTTTACATTAACCACTTGAAACTTAGCATCCCTATTCTGAGTCGAACATTAGCCAAAAATAGCAGATCTACAAGCTCATAATGACTCGCGCTGCGAGGCGTTATGATCTTGTAGATCTGTTATTTTTGGCAAAGAGGTTTGGTGTTGAGGGAAAAAAAAGAGCAGACTAAGTATTGATGGTTCAAGTGGTTAAATGTCTGAAAATACACATTAATCCAACATACACTGATGATAGTGCTGTCAAAGTCTATGAAATAGTCTACGAAATTGATCTGCAACACAATTTTATACAATATAGTGGGGGTCTTATACAATATAGTGTCTTTATAGGGTCTTTATACAATATAGGGTCTTTATACAATATATTATAGGGTCTTTATACAATATAGTGGGTCCCTGCTTCATCTCTCTCTCAGCTAAGGGGTCCTTGGCCTGAAAACGTTGAAGACCCCTGCACTATGCAATATGCATGCTAATAATATAGCTTATCATATCTTCTACACATAATCATCTGCAGTATACACAGGGACGTCACAGGCTCTCAGAAGGTGGGGGCCGGGTGGACTTTCGGTGGACTATAACCCTTATTTTACACTTTGGCTATTCAAAAATAGCAGATATACAAGCTCATAGCGCGGCACTGAGTGCCCCGCTATGAGCTTGTATATCTGCTATTTTTTGAAAAATCGTGAAAAACATTTGTAACTGTCAAATGTATAAACACATTTTGTATTTTCAAAATTTTGCGTTTTTTGGGCGGATTTTGTTATTTTTTTCTTCGTGTTTTGGTTACTTTATTTCGGTTTTAGGGTTAGGGTTAGGGTTAGGTTATTTAATTCTTATTTTTGCCTGATTTTACTGATTTATTAAAAAGTGGGGGGGTATGAAATCACGGATCTGTGAGAGTAGTGAGGGTGTCGCGTCGTACGCACAGTGAATGGCCGTGACGCCCCTGAGTCTACACACACGTCCCACCCTTTCCTGCTCTATGTTGCTTTCAGACTCAGGCCAGTCCAAATGCCAGTTGGCCAGGTCTCAGGCCCTGGAGGCCGGCTCCGCCCACCACGGCACCGGCAGTCATGTTAACCCCGCGGCGGCCGCCTTTGTGCCAGAGTGCAGCGCAGACGGCCACTTCCTGGGCGTCCAGTGCCACAATCAGACCGGTTACTGCTGGTGCTCCACCCCCGACGGCAAGCCCGTCAGTGGGACTTCAGTTCTTCATGTAGCCCCTAATTGCACAGGTACGATACATCCTTTTCAGCAATAACCTTTTGTTTTTTCTGGGGATTTTTGTTGGTTCAAGTTGTTGCACACTCACTGAGACAAATATAGCTATAGCTTTACACCACTGTCATCAGCAGTGGTGTAAAGCAACTAAGTACATTTATTGTACTTAAGTACAATTTTGAGGTATTTTTTTACCTTACTGGAGTATTTCGAATTTTCAGTACTTTTACTTCTACTCCACTACATCTCAGAGGCAAATATTATGCTTTTACTCCACTACAATTATTTGAAAACTTGAGTTACTAGTTACTTGTAGATTTTGATTATTATTACAAAACATACATTACCCACTTCAGCCCTGTATACATTTCGGCCAGTTGAAAATAACAGATCTACAAGCTCACTAAGTGTCGCGATGCGACTCATTGTGAGCTTGTAGATCTGCTATTTTCGAAAGATTTTTTACATTTGAAAACTTGAGAAATGGGACATTCTGCATAATGAATACTTTCTACTTGTTGTACTTCAAGTACATTTTTATACCAATACTTTTGTACTTTTACTCAAGTGAATTTTTCATTCAGGACTTTTACTTGTAACAGAGTATTTCTGCATTGCATTATTGATACTTTTACTTAAGTAAAGACTGTGAGTACTTTTTCCACCACTGGTCATCAGTTCAGGAAATGGAAATGTGGTATTTTGCCCCCTCTCATAAGAGCATTGTGTCGGTTGTGATGTGATGCAGATCACATGGCTGAGATGGCGCAGGTGACCGCTGATCTGGAATCGGCTTCTCACAGAGGTGAGAGATGTTCTTTATTATCATCTTTACAGGCCATTATTACACAGCTTCACTGGCATTACATAATGCTGACCAAGTAGAAACCTCGCTCTAAGGCATTGGTTCTCAAAGTGGGGTCCGGGGACCCCCAGCGGTCCTTGGGGGGGTTCAGGGGGGTCCCAGCAAAATGTGTTAATATAGCATCACAATAATTTTAACCTTTTATACTTTGGCTATTCAAAAATAGCAGATCTACAAGCTCATAACGCGGCACCGAGTGCCACCTTATGAGCTTGTAGATCTGCTATTTAAGATCTTTGATCACCCCCCCCCCCCCCGATGCAAATATGAGTAAAAAATGTTCGCCTGAAAAAATATATATATCTACTATTTTTGAATTGCCAAAGCATAAGAGAATGGTTAAAGTGGTTAAAATCTAAAGTGACAGATGTTTTCCAGGTCTTAATAGTAAGACATGACCCTGTGGTCAGGTAAGATCAGCAGTAGAAATTTCAGCAGTTGTGCGGAGGACCCGGTTTGAATCTAGGTTGTGAATCTCACGGATTGCAGCTTTAAGTGATTTAAACTGAAAGGAACACCGCGTGAGTGTTTATTCACGTGACTCTGTGTGTGTAATAACGCTGTGTGTTTCAGGTGGGATGGATGGACTCAGGCCTACTCTGGATCCCAGCAGACCTGCAGCAGGTGACAAACTGAGCCATCTCTAAGAATGATGAAATGTAACATTTTAACATACTGTTATTATTGTGTAGTGGACACTTTTACCCAAAGCACCTCTTCATTTTGACCTTTGCTTTGCTTGTCACTCTAATGCATTGGTTCTCAAAGTGGGGTCCGGGGACCCCCAGGGGTCCTTGAGGGAGTTCCAGGGAGTCCCCAGCTAAATGATAGATTAGGCACCAAATGGACCCTAACGGGTCCATTTGGTTCCATTTGTACACTCTCAGAGGTAAATTGACATAGATTTTACAATATAAATTGCGGTCCAAGTGATAGAAATGCCATTAAATGGGGGTCTGTAGCCGTAATGCATGTCAAACTGGGGGTCCTTGAAATTAAAATGGTTGAGAATCACTGCTAGAGCCGTAAAAAATCTTCTCTTAGTTATGGGGGTCCCTGGCATATCCTTTGAAATGGGGGTCCGTGGGCTAATAAGTGTCAATTTGGGGGTCCTTGACATGAAAAAGTTTGATAACTACTGCTCTAATGGACCCTTCAGTGATGTTAGTTAGCCTGGTAAACCAGGCTAGATGTTAGTGACCACATGCGGTGGCAGCCTTTCTCAACCTCTCCATTATGGGACTGTCACTTGTGTCATTTCGCCCGTTTGTACAACAATAAGTGGTATCACAGTAGCCTGGGACCAGACGAATCTGCGAGTGCAAAAATAAATTGCACTCTGCGATTTGGGTCTGGCACCGCTCCATAGAGAATCCATTTCATGCTCCAGAAGACGTGGGTGACCAATCAGGGCCCAGTATTCGAATATGGTAGATTGTAATTGGTAGTTGGTTGTAGGTCTAACCAATTGCGTCGAGGGCCATTGTTTTTATCCCGCCCCTTGGGAAAAAAAAACGTACTCATGGAAGCACCTGACTTATATCCACGCAGTGATATAGTCTGGCTATGCGAGGCTAGTATCACAGTTCATATTAGTTTTCTGCAGACTGGACGGTGCCGGGCCAAGCCCAACAGCAGTGACTCTCTTTAGCTGGTTTGGAAAGAGCACTGTCATGGGGGATGTCTGTTAGCAGAGAAAAACGAGACCTTTGACCTTGGGTGGTAGTAAATGTTGTTGGTTTTATTGGTAATCTTTATGAAATAACAACATGAGGGGATATTCCAGCAATAAAAAAAAATGACGAGTGAGGGAAAATATCAAATATGACACAGCTCGGTGAGAAGGCAATTGAAAGGACTGTGATGACCGTGCACCAGTGGTGGAAAAAGTACTCAAATGTTTTACTTAAGTGAAAGTATCAATACTGCAATGTAGAAGTACTCTGTTACAATTAGTCCGGAATTCAAAATGTACTAAAAGTATCAAAATATACTTGTTTGAAAATAGCAGATCTACAAGCTCACAACGCGTCGCGATGCAACGTGTTGTGAGCTTGTAGATCGGCTATTTTCAAACTGCCTAGGTATAAAATATGGCTAAAGTGGTTAATGTATGTTTTATAATATAATGATTTATATCTGCAAAGTAACTAGTAACTAAAGTTTCAAATAATCGTAGTGGAGTAAAAGTACAATATTTGCCTCTGAGATGTGGTGGAGTAGAAGTAAAAGTATAGACAATTGGAAATACTCAAGTAAAGTACAAATACCTCAAAATTGTACAGTACTTGAGTACATGTACTTAGTTACTTTACACCACTGCCATGCACTGCTGTCAAAAGGTGTCCTGTTGGCTCAGAGGAAATGTATTCTCATACTCTACAATTCCCTCATGATATGATTACAAAAATATGCGGTACATACATTATTTCTGTCCAGAATTGACAGCTCCTCCCTTCTGGGTGACCATCCTGATGAATTCGGACTCCAAAGGAAATCGCTCTTTCAAAAGACCCACTGGTAAGGTGACAGTTTGCCCTATTGTATTTGTGTTCTTATTTATTGGTGTTATTATTTACGATTACGATTCCAAAAACGCCTTCTAAATCCTGACCTAAGTTTTCTGAAAAACTTCAAATATTTATTCAAACATTACAACAAATGTATGTTGCTATACTGTACATAGCAGCAAGAACCCCAAAAGGGGTTCCTGTCCTGAAAGGTATAGTTACAAATTGGGGTTCCTGCCCAAAATGGGTTAAAGTTTACAATGGTGTATGTGTTGTGTGTGGCAGTATACCTCAATGTATATTGTTCTGAAGTCGTCATGGCTACATAATACTGAATGACTACAAGACAATGGGCCTCATTCACTAATCACTAATAGTGCACTGCATAGAAATGATCTTACTATTTACAATTTAGGCACTTAGCAGAAACTATTAAACAGAGCTGCAAATTGTGGGTAAGCGCCGCGGTCATGTAAATGTAGGCTAGTGCCAAGATTAGAAGAGTGCGCTCCTTGGAGCGCAGGTCTCTGGCCGGGTTGCCTCCCCAGGGCCTGCAAACTTTGGAAGGCTCATGCATCTTGATCACATAATTCCAGAAATAATGTGTAAAGATTTGCCTGAGTTTTGGACAACATTTGTAGGAGTAGTAGCAAAAAGTGTGTTTTGAAGAACACACGAAATGGGGGGAAATCTAGTCTGGCGCAAATGGCCGCGGCCTATATTGCTAGTTGCGTCATGCTCCAAGGAATCCAAGGAAACAAATATTTTGATTGTACGACCCACAGTTCAAGAGTTATAAGCCAGAACGTGAAGCCAGGCTGTTATAGCGCCACCATGAGGCCACTTAGTCAACATGATTAAGGCTTAGTGATTTCAACTATCCATATAAATATTTTATTGCGAACGCGGAAGGAGGCGCCTCCGCCCAAGTGGAGCATACTATGAAACTCTGCTCGGCTTGTGTGTGTGTGTCTCTGTGTGCAATACTGTGCGTGCACTGCCTGTGTGCAGCCACAGAGTGCGCCAGAGTGCAGCTACAGTCAAAACACACACACGTCCTTAAATACACAATATTTTGGAGCTGCGTTCGCATCCAGCGTTCGCGCGTCTTACTTGTTATAAATGCTTTTGTGTGTGTGTGTGTGTGTGTGTGTGTGTGTGTGTGTGTGTGTGTGTGTGTGTGTGTGTGCGTGCGTGCGTGCGTGCGTGCGTGCGTGCGTGCGTGCGTGCGTGCGTGCGTGCGTGCGTGCGTGCGTGCGTGCGTGCGTGCGTGCGTGCGTGCGTGCGTGCGTGTGTGTGTGTGTGTGTGCGTGCGTGTGTGTGTGTGTCTTGTGTTCACAGACATTCCCCAGACTTGTGAGCGTGAACGTGCGTCGTTGCTCTCTGAGGTTCGCTCCATCTGGCAGGAAGAGCGATTTATCCCAGAATGCTCTGTGGACGGACGATATAGCCCAGTGCAATGTCACGTAGCGACAGGCTACTGCTGGTGTGTCAGGGTGGACACTGGTAGACCATTACCAGGGACCTCTGCCAGGCAATTAACCAATTAATTCATCAGTTGGCTAATGTTTATATGAGGTAGCAGCACATCTACTGTATGGCAATCGTTCCTTTGATCTGTTATATCGTTTGATATGTTACAAGTTAAAGTCTGGTATTAACATTTTACTTGAGTAAAAGTACAAAAGTATTGTCATCAAAAAGTACTCATTATGCAGAATGTCCCATTTCAAGTTTTCAAAATGTATACAAATCTTTTGGAAATAGCTGAAATATATATAGAGCTTAAGTGGTTAATGTATGTTTAGTAATAACAATCTAAATCTAAAATGTAACTATTAACTAAAGTTAATTTACGAAAAACACAAAATGTCAGAATATGGAGATGGGAGGTTTCTGCCTGACGGCAACAACATTACGTTTAGCCCTTTCTGATTGACCATGCCTCATATAGTTTGGAATCAGTGTCTGTCATCACATCGATGTGTGAAGGCCATTGATGTGGTTGACTCTGTGTCTCCGTTCCTATAGGAATCGACTGCCAGACTGCAGCAAGACTGGGGAGACTCACACAGACAGGGTTCACAGAGACAGACCTCTGCCTGGTGAATAAGTTACATCTCACACACACACGCACGCACGCACGCACGCACGCACGCACGCACGCACGCACGCACGCACACACACACACACACAGAAATATGCTCATTGCGAATAACTCTCCACACATCACATGATAAAATGGGGGTCTTTAATTGTAATTTAATAAATAAAATTATATATCGCATTTGTCATATCCAGGATGAGTTCATAATCACAAATGAGACATCTGATTATGACAGCATGGATGTGCCAATAATAATACTTTGCCTTTATAATGAGGCAGGCTAACAACATCATATAGTTAAAGGGTTGTCATAGCACAAAGTTTACATACATCATACATGCTGGATAAATAGATTAGTACATGAACAGATGAGAAAACATATCTGCACACTGCCATTTCTTCTTTTGTTGCATTCCGTGCACATCATTTTCTCTTTTCCCAGCTTCAGACAATTCTGTTTATTCATTTCTAAATGTTATATTTTCAGAGTTTGATGAAGAATTCAATTAAGCGTTTTGTGCTGTGCTCTGTTCTGTTCTATTCTACTTTCCCAGGGTGCCCTGGTGCTCGCAAGAAAGAGTTCATTGAGAGTCTTGTCAGAGCCCTGCAGCTGGAAGCAGAGCATGCTGGGAAGTTGAGTCCTCATCGGTCAGTCTACACTACATAACATTCACCATCATAATAACTGTTGAAACTCAATTGTGCATAATGCTGATCTCCTAAGAGGAGAGGACAGAAAGGGATGGGGAGTCAGTCTTGGAGGGAAGACATGCAGATTATTTTCAGCAGCCGATGTAAATAATTTCTCATGAAGTAAGAAAAACATATCCTCACTCATTGAATGAAGAGTTGTGCAGTTAACTCCACCACCGCAGAGTTTGAATCCACCGCGGTGCATCCGGCTGTGTCGAGCGTCACAATTGGCCCGTGTTTGGCGGATGGAAGCCGGTCGGGGAGGCCGATATTTGTCAGTAGAATACAACAGCAGTGACAACACACACATGTGTGTGGGGAGGAATTGATAGGCATAATGACTAAATTGGGGAGAAAAAGGGGTAAAAAAAAAACAGAGAAAAGATAGTAGTGCAGTTAATTTGGCTTAAGGGGGCTGCATACATGCTTCCCGTCCGATGGTAGAACTACAAAATGGCCTCAATAAGAACTTCTTATGGTGTGTGTGCGCGTGCGCGTGCGTGTGCGTGTGTGTGCGTGTGTGTGCGTGTGTGTGAGAGACATGAGCCAAAATATAGCAACCACCCGTGGTAGTGATATCAGATCACTACAGCAGCTGTAGACTCTATACCGCATGGAAGAAGGAGAATGGGAGGGGTCTGATACGTTTTTTTTCTGGCCATGGAATGTTCAAACATGTTTTGTAGGGAGGGCTGTCACCTTAATCCTATTACCTTCACGGCTGTGTGTGGACCACTGACCAGCCGGGAGATTTGTGATATCGACCGGACCAAAAGATTGCCGAAGCACCACACTGCAATTGTGAATCTCGTGATGTTCTCCATTATTGTGTGGTAATAAAGCAACGTAATGTTCTCTCCAAACACCCTGACACACTGTAGGAAATATAAGCGCTGCTGGACAATTAGAGAATACACTCTCAACCTGAGTGGCCTGGCTCATGTTGCAATCATTCAACGTGTATTCCTAAATATACACACAATTCTTTGCTTGGCTCCTGACATTCCTTCCCAACCACCTAGCAACTAGTAACTAAGTACATTTACTTAAGTACTGTACTTAAGTACAATTTTGAGGTATTTGTACTTTACTTGAGTATATCCAATTTCCAATACTTTTACTTCTACTCCACTACATCTCTGAGGCAAATATTGTACTTTTACTCCACTGCATTTATTTGAAAGCTTTAGTTACTAGTTACTTTTCAGATATAAATTATGACATTATGAAACATACATTAACCACTTTAAACCTATTTTATACCTAAGCTATTTGAAAATAGCCGATCTACAAGCTCACAACGCGTCGCATCGCGACGCGTTGTGAGCTTGCAGATCTGCTATTTTCAAATATTTAGTACTTTTACTTTTGGTACTTTAAGTACATTTTGATGCCAATACTTTTGTACTTTTACTCAAGTAAATTCTGAATTCTGGACTTTTACTTGTAACAGAGTATTTTTGCATTGCAGTATTGGTACTTTTACTTAAGTAAAGAATTTAAGTACTTTTTCCACCACTGCACCCTGGCCACCACCTAGTTACAGTAAACCCTGTAGTAATCACCAGCCAACCAGCACAGTCACATTCACATGTTGTGCTTCGATCCCTCTCCATCTGCTCATCTGCATGCATACAGCCCTGCCCTACTTAGCCTCCCTCTTTCATCTTCCTATGGTTCTTTTATTATCACCTCTTTTCATCCTCCTCCATCCCTCTCTTTCTTTCTTTTACCTTTCACTGTCGTCTTTCTCTTCATGTCAGTCACTTTCACTCACTCTGTGTCACTTTCTTCTCTTTATTTCCCGCCTGTTTGTCCCCAGGGTCACTTTTTTCACCATTCACCATTTCACCTCTTTCTCCATCTCTCAGATTGAATCTATTGCCAAGAATCAATCTGCGAGATGGTTGTTGGTACGTCGGATATCAGATAGAACTACTGAAAACATCCCCCCAAAACACACACACACACACGCACGCACGCACGCACGCACGCACACACACACACACACACACACACACACACACACACACACACACACACACACACACACACACACACACACACACACACACACACACACACACACACACACACACACACACACACCAATTCAATTCAAAGGGCTTTATTGGCATGAGAAAACATACGTTTACATTGCCAAAGCACAATACAACAATACAGCAATACAATCAAAACAAACACACACACACACACACACACACACACACACACACACACACACACACACACACACACACACACACACACACACACACACACACACACACACACACACACACACACACACACACACACACACACACACACACACACACACAATTCAATTCAATTCAATTCAATTCAAAGGGCTTTATTGGCATGAGAAAACATACGTTTACATTGCCAAAGCACAATACAACAATACAGCAATACAATCAAAACAAAACACACACACACACACACACACACACACACACACACACACGCGCGCACACGCACGCACACACACACACACACACACACACACGCACACACGCACACACGCACACATGCACACATACCAGATTTCACATTTCTGCCGTCTAACGTTGGTTGGTGTTTTGGTCTGATACAGGAAGTGAAAACGCAGATAGAGAACAGCCATCTGTTTTATAATTAGATATTCATCGTGGAGGAATCTCCTGAATAAGAAGTCAACAGAGTTTGTCTGGGACATATGGAGATTGTGGTTTTGTTAATGAAATGCTTTTCCAGTTTTGCTTGGAGCAAAATAACAATCCAATACCATCTCCGGTTACTGGTTTAGTTGAGTTCCTATGAAGTTTGTTCCAGTATAAATAGAGGATATTGGTTGTTGTTTACTTGATGCGTCATTATGGCCTACTCAAACTGCGAAGGCTGCTGTTCGACACTGAGTCACAGACGGTTTTGAATGAAATTTGGCTTCCAGTGGGTTTTCAACAACCCACAGTGATTAATTTAATTAGATTATAGGGAGGGATTGCTGAGTAGGAGCTGGCTCTGATTGAATTCAGAACAGTTGGTGTGCATTTAAAGTACACAGTTAAATCCTCAGTTAATTTAACTATGAGAATATACAAATGTAACTTTTGATTTTGTTTCAAAGATAAATTCACACAGAGGATATACTGTGTAGTTACACACTCGGGTGTCTTACAAAATCGTTAGGCATAAAGCTTTACCTTTTAACATTTGAATATTTAAGTGTTTTCAAGCTGGAGGGGAAAACATTCATCCCACTGAACTTCACCAGTCTACATCTCTAAACTATAGAGAGAGTAGCGTTTACTCTTTTGTATGCGCAAATGCACAAAACATTAAATATTTTGTAAATTTTAAGCAGTGGTGTAAAGTAACTAAGTGTGTGTACTCAAGTAATGTACTTAAGTAACATTTTGCGGTATTTTTTACTTACTGGAGTATTTCCAATTTTCAGTAGGCTACTTTTACTTCACTCCACTACATCTCAAAGGCAAATATTGTACTTTTACTCCACTACAATTATTTGAAAACTTTAGTTACTAGTTACTTTGCAATTATCAATTATTATATTATAAAACACACATTAACCACTTTGACATTTTTCAATTTTCAAACATTTTAGTAGTTTTACTTTTGGTACTTTAAGTACATTTTGATACCAATACTTTGTACTTTTACAAATTCCGGACTTTTACATGTAACGGAGTATTTCTACATTGCAGTATTGATACTTTTACTAAGTAAAATATCTGAGTACTTTTTCCACCACTGATTTTAAGTCTAAAATCTGTATTTTTTGGAACGCTCCTTTTCTTCAAACAGCATTTCAATGTTTCGGAAAACAAACCTCCTGACATTTCTTATTTTGTCTCCTTCTGTCTCTCTCTCTCTCCACCAGACTTTTAAACACGCCTCCTTCCAACTCCTCCGCTCCATCCCCTGCCTCCTCTCCTCTCTCCTCCTCCTCTCCTCCCTCCTTGTCCCTGCCGGACTCTCTCTCCTCTCCGTCGGCCCTCCCTGCCTCCGTGTCGTCGGCCTGGGAGAACCACCCCAGGCCAGAGGTGGCGCTCCGTTGGCACTTCGCCCAGCTCGACGTGGACTCCAGCGGCGTGCTGAATGAGCGCGAGGCACGCCCCTTCCGCCAGTACCTCCGCAGGAGGCTGAAGCCTCGCCGGTGCGCTAAGAAGTTCGCCCAGTACTGCGACCGCGACAGAGACCGGGGCCTCACCATGGAGGAGCTGAGAGTCTGTCTGGGCCTATGAGGTTGGTCAGAGTGCTCAGTGATGGAAAAAGTACTCACATTTTACATTTTTTCAATACTGCAATGTAGAAATACTCTATAATCTTTTGAATTTCAAATAATTGTAGTGGAGTAAAAGTACAATATTTGCCTCGGAGATGTAGTGGAGTAGAAGTAAAAGTACTGAACTTTGGAAATACTCCATTAAAGTAAAAGTACCTCAAAAGTGTACTTAAGTACAGTACTTGAGTAAATGTACTTAGTTACTTTACACCACTGAGAGTGCTTTAGGGCCATGTTTGCTCTTTAGAGCTGGGGAGATCTAAATACATTTACATTGGTACATCTAAATGTGTCAATAGAAGCACCCACCGCAGTAGTGTTAGTTACTTTGAAGTAACATAATTATTCTACCATCAAGAACATTTTTATGGATTACAGCTTTAAGTACATTAAAGATTAGACACATTCACAAGTGCACGCACGCACGCACGCACGCAAGTGCACGCACGCACGCAGACACACGCAGACACACACAGACACAGACAGACACACATGAACAAGGGAACTGCAAGACTACAAAGTTCAAGAGCTATCAATGTCCAAAAAATGGAAGAGGAGGAAGTTAGATGGAAGGAATTTAACAGTGATAAAAAAAGAGAGAGAGAGAAGGTGAGGGGGACAGTTGCTTAACTTTGAGGAATTGAGGCAGTAAAAACTTTTCCAAACCACTGGATACTGGATGCATTTATCCAGTGCAATGTTTTGAATTTCTGCAGTACGTCCACATAAAGCTGCCCGGGGTCCTACATTCAGTAAGATGGGGCCAAATGGCTTGCAGTGAATGCAATGTACCATAACCGTGACCCCAGGTAGCAGTAAATGTTTATTCTCCCACAGCCCACATCATCATGTTTTAGTGTCAGGATGTGAGCAGAGCAGACGTGTGCGTGTGCGTGTGCGTGTGCGTGTGCGTGTGCGTGTGTGTGTGCGTGTGTGTGTGCCTGTGTGGCGATGCATGTTGAGTTGATTTCACCTTAAGGTACACCTGTCATCTACAACTAAGATGACAGATGACAACACACACTTATGCACAGAGTGAGCTGACATCAGCTAGCCCAAATCACATGGTTGTTATACTGTGTGTCCTGTAACATGAAGGACTGATTCTGACTAGTTTGCTGTGTAGGTGTTTTGTTGTTTTTCCCCACCTACACCTACTTATGTCCCTTATTTCCACCTACATAAGTCCCTTATGTCCCTTATTTCCACCTACAGAAGTCCCTTATGTCCCTTATTTCCACCCACATAAGTTTCCCTCTGGGATGAATCATCTGCTCACTTTCCAATCTATCTCTGAGAGTTTGATGATTAACTGTAATATTCATGGCATTTCCACTTCATAAGAGCTTCTGAAACTTCCTCAGAAGTTCTTAAAGGAGTAGTTCACCCAAAAGATGACCTATTCTCTATCAATTACATACACACCCCATGAAGCCTAGAATTCATGGAGATTTTTTTGTTTTTGTCGCATTCCTAAGCCAATAATTTGATGACCGGCGGAATCTCCGGTAATCTCCAGATTTACGGAGTCTCCTACCGGAGACATTAGCATCTTTCCGCCGGTCATCAGAATGATTGGCTTAGGAATGCGACAAAAACAAAACAATCTCCATGAATTCAAGGCTTCAAAAGTGTGCTGCACCACTTTTCAGTATTGCTGCCTCAAGATTTGTACACTGTATTAATCCCGCAGGGGATTTACCCAGCTGATGGCTGCTCAGATGGTCACGATGCACTGGTTTCCAAGACACCCATCATTAACAAATGAAACCGTATATACTTTGTCGACCAGTGTCCCCCAGGGGTCTATACTTGGTCCCCTACTTTTTAGCGGTGCCAACCGCTCTATACGTGGCTTTGACTCGGTGTCTGTGTGTCTGTCTGTGTGTCTGTCTGTGTGTCTGTGTGTCTGTGTGTCTGTGTGTATGAGCCCGGGATGAGCACGGCAAAGAAGCAACACATACAAACACACGCACACACACACACACACACACACACACACACACAGACTTGGAGATTGCCTATGCCATCTCTCCTCTCATTTGCCACACGTGCCACCGGTTATCAAAGAGGGGTCCAGGGACCCCCAGGGACGTCCGCCCGTATGAGCACGGGATGAGCACGGGATTTGAAACAGCTATAACTCCAGTTTGCAGCATGCCACCAACTCCAAATTTGGTATGTGGACTTAGACCACCAATACGGGCCGAGCATGAATTGCTCAAGCCCCGCCCCCTCTGTCTTCCCATTGGCTGGCCTTTAAACAGCCATAACTCAAGTTCGCAGCATGCTACGGAGTACAAATTTTGGACATGGACTAAAACCACCAATAGGGACGAACTGTAATTACTTAAGCCCCGCCCCCTCTGTCTGCCCATTGGCTGGGCTTTAAACAGCCATTATTCCAGTTTGCAGCATGCTACCAAGTACAAATTTGGTAAGTGGACTCAGACCACCAATAGGGACGAACTGAAATGAGTTAAGCCCCGCCCCAAAGGCACCGCTTCCTTCACACAGGGTGTGATTTTTTCCCTCTAAACTAATAATAAGAACGCACTATTTTCGCAGAATTTCGTCCTGTTATGACATGCCCAGAATAGGGGCGCTAAGGTTTATGTGGTTAATGTACATTGATTGGAATACAACGCACTTCAATTCAGGTTTTGAAATGGTAAGAAGGGAGATGGTTGCTGACATGATGCAATGCCTTCAGACCAACGATTTTACGTGTACACATTAGGCATGCATCCCACTGAGCCACCAGGACAAGCAGAAACATCTTCTATTTTAAATCTTGGCGTTATGGCAGATGAAGGAGGCGGGGATGTCAGGAGCAGGAAGGATGTGAAATAGTGGGGGAGGTGTGATGCTGTGATGTCAATTACCCAGGTTTAAATCAGAAAGATTTGAGTTACAAATGTTCGCTTTAAAGAATATATACATTCAAAGATTTGCACACATTTTCACGATTAAAAAAAAATCACACCCAGTGTGAAGTGGGCGGTGTGGTCATCACAGTGATGGAAGTGATTCACTTAAAAAAAAATCACACCCTGTGTGAAGGTAGCGGCGCCTTTGATACATTTTGTTATCGATATGTGTTTATAATGTGTTTATAGCCATGTGTCACGTGAAGCTTGATCAATCACTTTGTTGACGGGTCTGACCAATCAGAGCTTTGACGGGTCTGACCAATCAGAGCGTTGACGGGTCTGACCAATCAGAGCGTTGACGGGTCTGACCAATCAGAGCGTTGACGGGTCTGACCAATCAGAGCGTTGACGGTGAACACGGACAAAGTCAGGTATAGAGCAGGATCCGCTCTATACCTAAAGGTATAGAGCGGCTAGCGCCGCTAAAAACTTACCTAGAAGGAGACTTTAGCCAAATGAATAATAAAATGAAATTACTAAATATTTCTAGATATTACTCATTGTTTATTTAGTCATTGTTTATATAGACATCTAATTCTATATTCATGACATCATAGTGATGTCATGAATAGTCCCCTTGCCTGACAAATCAGAACCTTGACGGGCCTGACCAATCAGAACCTTGACGGGCCTGACCAATCAGAACCTCGACGGACCTGACCAATCAGAACCTCGACGGGCCTGACCAATCAGAACGTTGACGGACCTGACCAATCAGAACCTCGACGGGCCTGACCAATCAGAACGTTGACGGACCTGACCAATCAGAACCTTGGCGGGCCTGACCAATCAGAACGTTGACGCAAAAGCCAGGTATAGAGGGCTAATATCCGCTCTATACCTAAAGGTATAGAGCGGCTAGCGCCGCTAAAAACATAAAAGTGTTTTTTTTAAGTGCATAGTCCTATTTATAGGGCTATGCACATGTGTCATGTGTTTCTAGCCAATCACAGTCCTGAATAGAGTCATGGTGGCCAATTACGGTGCAGGGTTAGGGGGGTACAATGGTGGCCAATCACAGCGCAGGGTTGGGGGGTGCAATTGGGTCGATGTCCAAACCTCACATATAGGGGCGGTTGCACCGCATGCCGCGCTATGAGCTTGTAGATCTGCTATTTTTGAATAGTAAAATAAATCTTAGAAATTACACAGAAGCGTTCCCGGACTGAATGGATTAATGACGTGGTGACGTTCTGCATCTTCCCAGACGGCAGTCAGGTCGAGTAACGTCATTGGGTATTCTACGTATTTAATGACATCATCACGCAATGACATCATAATGTGGTCACAATGTTGCGCCATATTAGGGAGATCAACAGCCGCCGGCTTCCTTAATTGGCCGACCCAACTGATCGGCTCTGTGGATTGGCCAAACATAGAGTGACATGTGTGCCACTGAACCAATGTAAAACTATAACGTGCACATTAGGTCTCCGTTGTTTCTCTGAGTGAGGATTCGCGTATCCGGTTTGAGTTACAGTGTGAGAAGCCGGAACGACAGCATGCATTCTGCTATTCAGGATAAAGTCGGAGAGGTTTTACTTCCAGGAGATGTTTTCTCCCTTGAAGGCTCCCCGGAGACCATTGGTTTAACAGAGTCTCCTAGATGCAGTGAGAGGGTTGTGTGCGGCCCGGGGCTCCTCAGGGACGGGGACCGGGTCCGGGTGTGTAAGAGCGGGCTCCTGCGACACAAACAGCCCAACGTCTACTGGATGGAGTCCCAGCAGAGACGATACGTCCCCGCCAAAGGAGAGTGCGTGATTGGCGTCGTGACGGCCAAATCGGGAGACGCCTTCAAAGTGGACGTGGGCGGGAGCGAGCAGGCCTCTCTGTCCTACCTGGCGTTCGAGGGCGCCACCAAGAGGAACCGCCCCAACGTGCAGGTAGGAGACCTGGTGTACGGTCGGCTCCTCGTCGCCAACAAGGACACGGAACCGGAGCTGGCGTGTGTGGACGGTGGCGGTCGCTCCAACGGGATGGGGGTGTTTGGAGCGGGGGGGCTGATGTTTAAAGTCTCCCTGGGACTCGTCCGCAGGCTCCTGTCCCCTCAGAGGGACATAGTGAGGGACCTGGAGCAGCTGTTTCCCTGTGAGCTGGTCGTCGGCCTGAACGGCAGGGTGTGGGTCAAGTCCTCCAGCGTCCAGAGGACTCTGGTCGTCGCCAACCTGCTGGACAGCTGCGAGAACATGACCGCCCAGCAGAGACACGCCCTGTTCAGGAGAGTGGCAGAGGGGGCGCTATAGAGTTACGAATGGACTTGGTACCTCTGTGTTTTGTGAGGACCCGCCAGACTGTCCTCATAAGAATAGAAAGTCCCCACAGACATTTTCTGCTGGTTCCTTTAGGAGGGTTTCATGAGTCGCTGAATGACTGTCGGTGTCAACGGTCCTCACGAATCTAGTAGTACAAACGGGTGTGTGTGTGTGTGTGTGTGTGTGTGTGTGTGTGTGTGTGTGTGTGTGTGTGTGTGTGTGTGTGTGTGTGTGTGTGTGTGTGCGTGCGTGTGCGTGTGCGTGATGCGTGTGCGTGATGCGTGGTGCGTGTGCGTGTGTTTGTGAGAGATTCAGGATACTTCTGGTGTTTTTTTGTCTTTAGTCAAAAGGAGGTATTTTCTGTCCATCTTGTTTGTGATGAGAATCATTTCTGCCAGGACAACTCATGAAGGATAAGATATATTTAATGAATATAAAATGAGCAATATATTTATTATGGTTTGGCTATGAATTGGATCTGCTTTTAGGTACTCTGATAAAGCGCATCTCCCAACCATACGGACTCCGAAATCCCCCGTACATAAACAGCAGATCCAAAACGACAGGTGGTAGCTGGGGTGGTGGAGGGTGAGCAGCAATTTTTGCTGGACGCAATTATGGCAGCACAGCAGCAGCAGCAGCAACAACAACAGTATGAGTGCAGCAAAAGCAAGCAGGATGAGAAGTGCAAACTTCCAGCTTAAATAGAGCGGAGTGAGAACGACATGAGTGTGATTGGATGAGTGGATGTGAACGTAGAGCTGAGGCGTTTCCAATGGTCGGCCGCCAACAACTGCACTGAGTTCCCTGGCAGAACTTTACTTTGCCAAGCGCGACGCTCATTTCTACGTTGTCTAATGTGTCTGTATTGTCTCAGCTTAAAAACACTTCTAACTAGAAAAAGTTCTCCTCGGAGCACAGGTCTCCGCCAGGTCAGGTACGTTATTGTGGCCTCCTGGTGGCTCTATAATAGGCCAATGTGAAAAGGGTGCCATTTATTCTTAGATCGTTCAAGGCAATCGGACACTGCATTCATGATTTGAGGCATTTTGTTCCAAACATGTGTTTCGCTAAATTAGACCTGCTGGTGGCGCTATAACAGGCCAATGTGAAAAAGGGTGGCATTTCTTCCTTGGTCTAGTGGGAATGTTTTTGTGAAATTCCACGGAAATCGCAAGCTGCGTTCATGATTTTTGACTAAACAGGAGCAGCTGTTTCCCTGTGAGCTGGTCGTCGGCCTGAACGGCAGGGTGTGGGTCAAGTCCTCCAGCGTCCAGAGGACTCTGGTCGTCGCCAACCTGCTGGACAGCTGCGAGAACATGACCGCCCAGCAGAGACACGCCCTGTTCAGGAGAGTGGCAGAGGGGGCGCTATAGAGTTACGAATGGACTTGGTACCTCTGTGTTTTGTGAGGACCCGCCAGACTGTCCTCATAAGAATAGAAAGTCCCCACAGACATTTTCTGCTGGTTCCTTTAGGAGGGTTTCATGAGTCGCTGAATGACTGTCGGTGTCAACGGTCCTCACGAATCTAGTAGTACAAACGGGTGTGTGTGTGTGTGTGTGTGTGTGTGTGTGTGTGTGTGTGTGTGTGTGTGTGTGTGTGTGTGTGTGTGTGTGTGTGCGTGCGTGTGCGTGTGCGTGATGCGTGTGCGTGATGCGTGGTGCGTGTGCGTGTGTTTGTGAGAGATTCAGGATACTTCTGGTGTTTTTTTGTCTTTAGTCAAAAGGAGGTATTTTCTGTCCATCTTGTTTGTGATGAGAATCATTTCTGCCAGGACAACTCATGAAGGATAAGATATATTTAATGAATATAAAATGAGCAATATATTTATTATGGTTTGGCTATGAATTGGATCTGCTTTTAGGTACTCTGATAAAGCGCATCTCCCAACCATAGGGACTCCGAAATCCCCCGTACATAAACAGCAGATCCAAAACGACAGGTGGTAGCTGGGGTGGTGGAGGGTGAGCAGCAATTTTTGCTGGACGCAATTATGGCAGCACAGCAGCAGCAGCAGCAACAAAAACAGTATGAGTGCAGCAAAAGCAAGCAGGATGAGAAGTGCAAACTTCCAGCTTAAATAGAGCGGAGTGAGAACGACATGAGTGTGATTGGATGAGTGGATGTGAACGTAGAGCTGAGGCGTTTCCAATGGTCGGCCGCCAACAACTGCACTGAGTTCCCTGGCAGAACTTTACTTTGCCAAGCGCGACGCTCATTTCTACGTTGTCTAATGTGTCTGTATTGTCTCAGCTTAAAAACACTTCTAACTAGAAAAAGTTCTCCTCGGAGCACAGGTCTCCGCCAGGTCAGGTACGTTATTGTGGCCTCCTGGTGGCTCTATAATAGGCCAATGTGAAAAGGGTGCCATTTATTCTTAGATCGTTCAAGGCAATCGGACACTGCATTCATGATTTGAGGCATTTTGTTCCAAACATGTGTTTTGCTAAATTAGACCTGCTGGTGGCGCTATAACAGGCCAATGTGAAAAAGGGTGGCATTTCTTCCTTGGTCTAGTGGGAATGTTTTTGTGAAATTCCACGGAAATCGCAAGCTGCGTTCATGATTTGAGTCATTTTGTTCAAAACGGACCAATCCTGCACATTTTGGAAGCCAACCTTAGCCAATGAGGATGGAATATGGGAAATCGGACAGATCCGTGTTGATCACATGACTATAGATTTATGTATTTTACAGTGGAACCATTAATAAGAATGCTTAGTTTGGTACCTGTACCGAATTAGAACTTTTTGATTGCTGTTTGTGATCAATAACGAGATCTAGGTGCAGTCGATGTTCCAATATATGTAACTGTAGCTGTTGTTTAACAGTAAATAATAATACAATGAATGACATCGCTGACCTATTTTAAGGTTATAGGAACAGCAATACACAAACCAAAAATCAGCACTGGATGTTTGTTAAAATTGCATTTAAAGAAGACCTCTAATGTGTTTAGCACTGCTGTTCTTTAATGATTCTTCTCAGTGAGTTTTAACCCATTAAGAGTGCCGATTGCCACGCTACGAGCTTGTAGATCTGCTATTTTTGAAAAATCGTGGAAAATGTTTGCAAATCTTTGAATGTATATATATTTAAAGTGAACATTTTTAACTCAAATCTTTGCTCATGGGGGTCCCTGGAACAGAATATTTTGAGATGGGGGTCGGCGCCCAAATACATATTATATTGGGGGTCCTTGACATGAAAAGGTTTGAGCACCACTGATATAGAAACATATACGTTTTGCAGAATACTGTTGGGATTTAGAAGACATTTGTGGAATCGGCTTCAGGTCTTAATGATTCTTCTCAGTCAGTTTGAATCGCTACATTAATAATGTCTTTTTTTCTTCCCTTCTCCGCCTCATCCTCATCCTCCTCCTTCAGCACCACAGGGAGCTGCAGTAGCTGGAAGATGCCTCTGACGTGACAAGGTCCAATGTTCGTCTTCTGTCACTTTGTTTTGTTTTCACATGTTCTTGTTCCCTACCTCAATCCCTTGCCCTTACCTTTTTACCATCTTTTTTATAACCGCATTGATTCATATACTTTGACTATGCTAGATACATGCTGCCTGTTTTGTTTTTATACTTGTGACATGTTTGATACATGACAAATTATACAGCACTTTCTAAAGCATTCACAGGCCTTGGTCAATGTTTATGTCCATTTCGGAACGTATCATTTTATACCTATACAACTGTTTCCGTTTTTAAATTGGAAATGTATCAACATCTATGCATATTAGCTATAATTGCCTCCTGTAAAAATGTATTTACTGTGTTCTTGCAGTTTCTGTGATGTTATATACAGTATTGCATAAGTCATGACATGTTTTGTGACGGATTCATAGGTAATCTGTGTATGTTCTTTACACAGCGAATAAACCCAACAGATAGTAACCACTGTACCTGCTACTCTTTTAAACATGTAATGTAAAAATGCATAAAAAACAAGTCTCAGTAGTCCCAATGAGCTTTTAATTATAGATGTTAATGAAGCTTCATACTTCATCATCATACAGTATTCTACCATCTACGGTGTTTAAAGAGAAATGCCAAATTTCCCCTTCCACATGATGATTCGACTTATCCACTACCCTGCTTCTCCTCGGCTTGAATTAGAGAACTGTCTCTACAGTCATCTGTGCCTGAAGCCTAAATTATATTTTGTTCTATGATCATGTTATTCCCTTCATGAAAGTAACAGACTTTGTTACAGACTTTGTTACTCCTGGAAAGTAACATACTTTGTTACTCCCTGAAAGTAACATACTTTGTTACTCCCTGAAAGTAACTGACTTTGTTACTCCCTGAAAGTAAAAGACTTTGTTACTTCTTGAAAGTAACATACTTCCTGAAAGTAGCTGACTTTGCGCATACAGTGCAACAAAGTATAATTTAGACTTAAAAGAACAGAGAGCGACAGATATGCCAATCTGCAGTCACACCTGCGATGAGAGACATCATAGTGAGAATGGTGACTGTGACATCTATGGTAGTCTACCTTTTATTCTTTTCAACCAAGTAAGTCCTATTTTTTACTTTGTCATTATGGCTATTTTCACATGGTAAACATAGCCAATCTACAAGCTCTCAATGCCTCGAATCACAACTCCTTGTGAGCTTTTAAATCTGCCGTTTTGGCAATTTTATGAATAAAAAGACATTTGAAAACTTTTGAAAATGTTTGAAAATGATGACATGCTCAAAATAAGGACACCATGTTGAAAGTGGTTAAGTACTCATTTAGAATGAATCCCATGGGGTTTAAAAACAAATCATACAGTTTGATGGGCAATGTAAGCCAAGCAAAGTGCTTCATCAAACAGTTATGTCCCAGGCTAACTAGGTGTTCATGAAAAATGGAAGTGTCTGTCATGCTTGTGTGGTAACTGGTAACCTCAACATCAGCACGCTTAATGCCTCTCTTGACCACCTCGGTATTTCATTTTTTATGCGTTTGTTATTTCATTAGTCTTCCTTTTATCATCCATGTAATAGCTCCAGGCTGTACGATCTAATGAGCGCATTTACATGCACACTAACATCCCCTGTTAATCTGTAGCTTTAATGAGCTATTATAGCGAGGAACAATTATCTAAAATCGAAATAAAATATGTGGGATACCACTACCAAGCCATGAGGAATATGGTGGTCTACGAATGGTCTGTTTCCATGGTAATGTAGGATGTTCTCATACACAGGGATATTCATGGGGTGAAACAGGGATATGATATGAGTTATGGATATGCATAAAAATGACTTAAATAATAAAAAGCTTCCCCAAGAAGGGAGCTTTTTATTTATTCATCTTTTTGTGCAGGTCCTCCTAATCTACAATCTAACACAGTGGTTCTCAACCTCTGAGTAGGGACCCCCAGGCGGGTCCCCACATGATTTTGGGGGGTCCCTAAATGACAGTAAAGTAATCTGGGGACCACCTAAAAAAGAAAACAAATGAACTGAAATAAAAAAGCCCATTACTGCTTCAAAAGTAATCAACAAACTATACTATTAAAACAAATTAAAATAGCAGATCTACAAGCTCACAACGCCTCTCGTTGCGAGCTTGTTGATCAGCTATTTTTACGATATTTATCTGTGGAACCGAGTCAAATTAAATGTAATGCCTCCACCCTTCAATTCCAAGCGCTTGTCAGGGTTGGGGGGGGGGGGGCTGGTCCCCACTTCACATATGATTATTTTGGGGGGTCGTGGCCTGAAAAGGTTGAGAACCAATGGTCTAACACACCCTATACACTTAGTTGACCAGAGTCCCCCAGGGGCCGCCTCCTGTTTTCACTCTACACCTAATATCCTTGCCGAAAATAGCTGATCTACAACCTCACAATGGTGTTGCAAGACTCGCCACGCATTTTGAGCTTATAGATCTGCTATTTTCGGCAAACCCCAGAAGAGGGAAGTTAGGGTTCATGTGGTTAATTTGAGAGAACGTTGTCTGTATTTCACAGTGTTGACATCTCTAACAACATACAGTGGTAGCACAGTTTTAATAGAATTTGAATGGAACGTGGGGGAAAGATGATATTTTGGGCAGGGAATGTATTAGATGTGTTAGGCAATTTTACTGTCCTGTTTAACCTTTACCAGATTTTCTTTTGGATGATTCAAAAAATAATAATCCTTGAACAGTATGATATAGTGGACAGGATATTCTACACTTTTAAAATACTTTAAAGGTTGAGTTCATTACAAATCATGTAGTTTTTCTGGACAGTCTATTAAATGCATGAGACATATTCTATTCATACTGAATTATGTGCCGGCTCTAGGGAGTTTTACCATGGTAAGCATGTTATACATTGTATAGTGCAGCTAAATGCGGATATTGATTCCTCATAATGAATGTGTCATGAAACATTTCTGCATTTGATTAATTTCTTATGTTTTCTGTAAAAGTCCATTGCCTGTGTGGAAGCGGAATGGATACAATTTCAATAAATTTAAAAACCTAAAACTCTGCTGTCTGCGCTGTTCTATTCCATTGAATAGAACAGCGAAATCACAAACGTTGACAGAAATATAAAATGGCTTCATTCAGGAACACTGTTTGTATAGAGATGGACTGTGTTTGGTTGTAAACGGTTTCCTCGGTAACCACCATACAATTTCAATAAATTTAAAAACCTAAAACTCTGCTGTCTGCGCTGTTCTATTCCATTGAATAGAACAGCGAAATCACAAACGTTGACAGAAATATAAAATGGCTTCATTCAGGAACACTGTTTGTATAGAGATGGACTGTGTTTGGTTGTAAACGGTTTCCTCGGTAACGGATGCATAGTTACCCTCTACTGATAAACAAATCACTAATCACTAAATAAACAGGAACCAGCCAAGCATAATGCTCCCCCAAAAGCCTTAATGATGGCTAAATTCCCAGGGTGCTCCTGTCCAATGTAGCAAGTTCTGTGGACCTTAACAAAGCACCTTTTGGCAATTCTAGCGGGGAACAAGTGCCCAGAACAACAAGCTACATGTCCAGCATGATTAAATCATGTTCCCTATGGTGATGTCCCAGCCAAGCCATAGGAGACGGTGAGATGGTGACCATATACAGCCCTCAGGGGATACCCGGTATGTTCATTTTGTAACTCTTGAGAGTATACATAATGCAATCAAATGGACCATTACGAGTCCATTTGGTTACACTTGTATACTCTCAGAGTTAAATTAACACTCAGGAATTTGTAGTGTGTTTGTCATTTAGCCCTCCCCCTGCCTCCTTAACAATACCATGTGGTGCCATATACAGCTGCATGGAGCCCAGGGGACAGCGGTGACGGGTATAATGGTTGTTTTGTCACATTAATGACTACCTGCTTATCTAGCCCTCAGGGCCAGGCTGGGGAGGTCATAGGGGGGCGGGCAGAGGGTTTTGGCAGCTCTCTCTCGCCGGTCAGCGGTCAATATTAACCAGCACCTTTCCTGAGGCTGTACAGTATAGCATTACATTGTTGTCTCCACCAGGCCGAAAGGCATGGAGAGTATGTTTTACCCCCCTGTCTGTCCGTCCGTCCGTCCGTCCGTGTCCATCTGTCTGTGAGCGGCTAATATCCGGCACCGTTGGCCCGGTCACTGCGAAACTGCGCACACGTACTCCCTGGATGCCAATTCAGAACCTCTGCCCCAAATTTCTCACATGGGCCTGTTATAGTGCCACCAGGAGGCCGATTTTTGGATATTACTCCTACAGATTTTATCCAAACATCACGCAAATCGGTACACAGTAACTCTATAGTCATGTGATCAAGACGGATTTGTCCGATATTTAATATTCCATCCTGATTGGCTAAGGTTGCCTTCCAAAGTTTGCATGATTGGTCCGTTTTGTACAAAATGCCTCAAATCATGAACAGCTTGCGATTATCGTGAATATTTGCACGCACATTCCCACTAGGCCGAGGAAGAAATGCCACCCTTTTCACATTGGCCTGTTATAGCGCCACCAGCAGGTCTAATTTAGCAATACACATTTTTGCATCAAAATGCCTCAAATCATGAATGCACGCACATTCCCTCTAGGCCGAGGAAGAAATGCCACCCTTTTCCCATTGGCTTATTATAGCGCCACCAGGAGGCCACAATAACCATACCTGACCTGGCGGAGACCTGTGCTCCGAGGAGCACTTTTTCTAGTTAGTTATCAGTCTATGGCATCATGTGTTGGGAATGCATGCCCCTTCGGTTATACAAACCCGTTGTACCTGTTGTACCTTATAAAACATACATTAAAGTAATACAATGCAGGTCCACAAATAACGATTTTTAGCAGTCTCTGCTGGTCATTACCGTTACTGCAGGCCGTTCGTTTATTCCTGCGTTAACCAGAATTCCATTTGTTTTCTTTTTCTGTTGTTTTTCAATCTTCAAATCCTACAATCTCTTAAAAACAGTGTGAGAATCCTTTTTGTTATTAGCGTGGTAGTTCCTGGCCAAACAGGAAACCGGTGTGGTAGTTCCTGGCTAAACAGGAAACTGGTGCATTTCCGTTTCCGTTTCCCGGCCGGATGACATCATTTTCGCGGGAATGGCTAACCTAACCACCGCTTTAGGGTTAGCCATTAGGGGTTTAGGGGTTAACTATTTTCTAACCACAATAGAAAATAGTTTATAAAAGGCTTTCGGGGGTGAAATTCATGGAGTGGGTGTTGAGAAACATTTGCCTCTCACAAAAGATATACAATTTAACTTTAGTTTTGTTGAAAAAGTTACCTAGTATTACTTTAACCACTTTAGCCCTATTTTATACATAGGCTATTTGAAAATAGCCGATCTACAAGCTCTCAAGTCGATCGGTTGGGAGGTTCTCAACATACGCTGGGGATACACTCATTCAATCATCATCATCATCACATGCATCATGCAGAGATGTGTGTAATTTATAGAAGGATATACCCCCTCACCCCCCCAGTCTGTTCACCAACTTTCCCTGAAAGACATAGGTAAGTTGAAATGAATTGAACTGGCACTATGTGATAGACCAGTGGTTCTCAAACTTTTTCGTGCCAAGGACCCACAAATTGATATGTATGTGGCCACGGACCCCCACCTGAATGTTGTGCCAGGGACCCCCACCTGAATGTTGTGCCAGGGACCCCCAGAAGCAAAAATTTTTGTTAAAAATGTTCGCCTTTAAAAAAAATAAGATTTAGAGATTTACACACATTTTCAAGATTTTTCTAAAATAGCAGATCTACAAGCTCATAGCGGGCACTCAGTGCCACGCTATGAGCTTGTATCTGCTATTTTTTTTAAATCATGAAAAGTTGTGCAAATATTTGATTTTTATTCTTTTTTTTGGCGGACATTTGTAACTCAAATCTTTGCTTCTGGGGGTCCCTGGAACTAAATATTTTACAAATGTTCGCTTAAAAAAATATATAATCCAAGATTTTGCCACAAATTTTCACAAATTTTCAAAAATAGCAGATCTACAAGCTCATAGCGCAGCACTCGGTGCCGCACTATGAGCTTGTATATCTGCTATTTTTGAATAGCCAAAGTATAAAATTATGGTTAAAGTTGTTAAAATGATTCTGATGCTGTATTAACACATTTTGGTCACCCCCTGGTACACACGGCTTGTGTGCCACAAGGCGTGAAGTGGATAGGTAACCGGTGACAGGGCGTGAGATGGGTTATTTTCCTGTTCATTTGGAATCATTTTATAAGTTACTATTGTTTCCTCCTCAGCCACAACCAGTGGTGTAAAGTAACTAAGTACATTTACTCAAGTACTGTACTTATGTACAATTTGTTTTACTTTTGGAGTATTTCCAATTTTCAATACTTTTACTTCTACTCCACTACATCTCAGAGGGAAATATTGTAGGAGAGCTGCCACGATTGTAACGCTTCATGGTTGTAACATGCAGGTTTTCTCTTGATTGGTCGATGCCATCATAACGTCATCACATCAGTATGTGACCACTGCTGTAATGCGGTAGTTCTCAAAGTGGGGTCCGGGGACCCCCAGGGGTCCATGAGGGGGTTCCAGGGGGTCCCCAGATAAATGATGGATAGCTAGGAACCAAATGGACCCTTATGTTGCAGTAACTCTGAGAGTGTACAAATGGAACCAAATGGGCCCGTAAGGGTCCATTTGGTTCCATTTGTACACTGGTTGTCCATTTGTACACTGGTTGTCTGTGGTCTAATGCAGGGGTTCTCAAAGTGGGGTCCGGGGACCCCCAGGGCCCTATATGAATCAGCTATTTTCAAAAGAATTGAAGATTTGGGAATATTTTTGACATTTTTAACACCACAAATCTTGTATGGGTTCCTTGGCACATAATCTATTCATCTAATCTATCTAATCTACAGTATTTGGGGGTCCATGGCCAAATGCACATTCATTTAGGGGTCCTTGACATGAAAAGGTTTGAGAAGCACTGCTGTAATGATGAACGTGCCCAAGGAAGATCTTCCTTGAACGTGCCCAGGAAGTAAATAGTATTTTCCTCCAGGCTAGAGAAAGTTATCGTAGAAAAACTGATTGATCTCAAAGTTAGTAAAAAAAATCACCTTGAGTATCTTTGGTCTACAAATCTTTCCTTTAATGTTGCTGAGCTAAAATCCACATGGTTGTCTGCCTGTATCTGTTCTTCAACAGTTTACATCGTTTTATTACTCTATGCACGTTTGTTCTGTTCTGTAAACAAAGCCAAAGCAGTGGAGTGCAGAGCGGCCCGATTGTAACACGCATCTGTTTAGGTGTAATCAATGGATTTTCCCATGGAATTCACTCAAACTGCCATCCGGTAAGATTTAATAAATTCCTTATCTTTTATATATTATCTTATCACATCCTTGGTATGAAAACAATGTAAAACAGTTGCTTGAAATAAATATCATTGATTTAAGCTGAAAACGATTTGTTTAATGCAGTTTTTTTAGCAGTGTTAGTAACTCATGCTGTTAAAATCAGTCTCATATGCGCTTAAAATGGAACAACGGAACAGCGTCCACTTTAGGTTTAATAACTCACAACCTGTTTTATCAATTGAAAAACTTGAAGTGGTTTATGATAGCAGACATGTGTAGGTCCTTTGCTTGAAAATATTACATATGTAGGTAAAAAGAAAATGCTGATTAAAAGAGTGAAACGTGAAAAACGTTACAATCGTGCAGGCTCTCCCCTACTTTTACTCCACTACAATTAGTTGAAAACTTATGTAATTGAAGAGTATATTTTTTTATAAGAGTAGTATAATGTGAAGCACGGAAGTTAGCGAATAATTTAACTCACAGGTATAAAGGGGTGGGAGTTTATAAGTTTTACTTCATAGAGACACACGGGCGGAAACGGAAGGCCTACAAATTCACGCCCACTTTTGAGACAGTGCCGCTACTCGGGGTCCGTTAGAACAATGAACTGCAGCTCTCAATGCAATCTCTATGAGAGGCATTGTAAAATACCGTCATTTCACTGGTTAACTACTGAAGCTGTAGCGATTTTTTTTGTGTTCTAATAAACTGTCCCATTTGTTTAATTTGTCCTTTTTAATGTCCCATATCTGTCATCTCGATATACTACCCACAATATACTATAATATACTCCATCAGTGTATCAAAACCGCTAGCATCAGAGATCTTGATTTTTTTCTGTCGCATTATAATACGTCACACATTCATCCCAATATATTCCGAAAGATGCGACATTCGCAGCGACTGCTTGAGCGACTAGGACGAGCGCCCAGTGTAATAACAGTGTATGGTGTGAACTGAGTAACACAGACTGGCACCTTTCTCCTTTACTGCTCCATTCATCTACTACTGCTGAAGTGGTTAATGTGTGTTCTATAATAATAATCCAAATCTATAAAGTAACTTGTCATTTTAACTAAAGTTTTCAAATAATTGTAGTGGAGTAAAAGTATAATATTTGCCTCTGAGATGTAGTGGAGTAGAAGTAAAAGTACTGAAAATACTCCAATAAAGTATAACAAAATACCCCCATTGTCCGTCCGCAGAAGACCGCATGGCTAATTTATATTCACGAGGATATGCAAATTAGCCGGTCTCAGTCCGCAGGCTAGCCACGTCTTTAGCCACCATCCGGGGAGAACATTCACTGAAAATAGCCGATCTACAAGCTGACAACGCGTCATGCTGTGATGCAATGAGCAACAATTATGCTCCCATCCATGCTGACAGCAACCCAGGCATTATGATATGCCTCGGTTACCTTCCAGGAAGGCTTAACCTTGGCCTTAAGAATGATGTGATTCAATCCCTCTGGTTCCAAATGAAGTATTGGCTGCACCCATCCACTTGTGAAGAAGATATGAGCATCCAGGGATCGATGGTTCTTCATTCTGTGGGTTGTATAGAACCCTGAAACCATTCAGAAGAGGTTTGGGAACTCCACAAGTGGAAAAAGTATTCAAATGTTAAAGGAAACACTACAACTGGATTTATGGCAGTTTAGATTTACAATATCAAGAAGTCAGACACAATCACCTGAGGAGCACAGGATTACATAGGATTACACTGCAATCAGTCATTTATTATATTATTCCTATTGATGCAGCTCCCTAAATTGAAATAAATACATTGTATGAAAACTGCAATAAAATAGATGAATTCCTAGGCATGATATGTGAATATACACGCACAGTGCCTAGTATGTATCTTTTTTCTAAAATACATTCATCACATGACAGTCTTGATCGCAATGTCGTTATAGTCACTGAAAATCCTCCTCTAAAGCCTGTACTTCTCCGCACATGGACAAATGCAAAATATAAAGTTCCAACCTTGTAGCCACGGATGTTCACTCACCATTCGGAACCTGTGTGCACTGCATTAATCAGTATTTCTCAATAAATATGTGTTTTAATCCCGTCTGTGTCGGAAGTTCCCTTTATTCCGTAATGAGTGTACTGGCGGAGCGCATCAGGTGAAAGCTGGTATTACACTCAATGCATAAGAGGAAATTGAACGGGGTTCAGGCACAGACTGGATTAAAACACTTATTCGTTGAGAAATACGGACCAATACAGTGCACACATGTTCCGAATGGTGAGTGAACATCCGTGGCAAGGTGAGCGCTTTATATTTTATCTATGGCAGTCTTCCAATAGGCTATTAATACAAACCTGGAGAATCCACTAGATAATTGACGATGTCGGGATATGTCACGTCTGGCCATTTAGTTGGGTCATTTCCCCAGTAATCTGAGTTCCCAGAAGTTTTCGCCGA